>NC_058091.1:231493000-231798166 GCF_020171115.1 Neogale vison | reverse complement strand
AGCTCTGTCCCTCAACCATAACTAACCAACTGAAGTATGACCAGAAAGTTGGGGTGAATACCTCATAAAAGTCTCTTCTCATACCAAAGTTCAGCCCCAAATTCAGAAAATCAAAGAAGTTACAATTACCCCTCTCCTAACATGCCCCACTTCAGGGAAACCCTATGCCCCCACTTGTGAGACAGGTGTGGGGGTGCCCACGTCCTGCAACATGGGTGCAGAAATGTAGGCACCCACTGCCATCTCTTCTCTCCAATCCAGCCCCCTCTTCTCTGGCCCTGTCTCTTTATAGAGAACTCATTATCACTAAATAAACTAATTTTAGTGCCTCTTATCTGTCCTTCCATTCCATCCCCACAGTTTCAGTTAATTCCAACCTGGCAAGCATTTCCTAGCCAGTGGCCCTGTCAACTCCCTCCCTCTTCCATCACTGACAGCATTCAGCCTCACACCCCAGCACGAGTTTATGCCAATTTTTTCACATTAAGCACCGCCCCCCCTTCAATAAGCATTCACTCTAGGTTAAAACTGGGTCTTGCTATGGAAACATGACTCCAAGGCAATTTGTAAATCACCACCTTTCAACAAATTGCTATTTCTTAATCCTTTCATATATAGACATTCTGGAGCTGTCATTACCCCCATTGGTCCCAGAGTGGCCTCTCTTTAATGAGGACAGAATCCTGAGCCTCTCCTGATTAAAACCCTTCACTGACTTCCCATCATCCCTGGCTTCGTCCACATACTTTCTCATCGTGCTAAGGTTTCTCCATAAAGTTCCTCTTTACCCTCATCTCCCACCACTTCCACACTCAGATTCCTGAAAATCTGAACTACTAATAGTTCCCTAAGAAATCAAGGTTGTGAGGGCCAGGATTTATTATGCATCTAGCACAGTGCCCAGCATGTAAGAAACAATTAAATATGTATCCAGTGAATGCATTTATTAAAATCATACTCCAGGGTGCCTGGGTGGCTCAGTGGGTTAAAGCCTCTGCCTTCGGCTCAGGTCATGATCTCAGGGTCCTGGGATCGAGTCCCACATCGGGCTCTCTGCTCAGCGGGGAGCCTGCTTCCTCCTCTCTGCCTGCCTCTCTGCCTACTTGTGATCTGTCTGTCAAATAAATAAATAAATAAAAATCTTTTAAAAATAAAATAAAATAAAATCATACTCTATATCAATTCCATAGGTTAGGAAAATTATCCCACATCAGCATCAAATATCCAGGAAGCACCATATTTATCCTACCATGCCAACTAGGACAATATCCACTTTTCATGCCTATTCCAGTTCCTAGAACACAGTGGCCCCTCATTAAATATTAGACGGGTGGATGGATGGGTAGATGGATGGTTGAATGAATGGGTGGATGGAAGGAACTGAAGAGCTATGAGAGAAGACAAGTGACATGAGGAGAAGTCCCACTCTGGATGGTTAAGTTCTTGAGTGCTGAGAAGATGTCCTTGTTCATCTCTGCATTTTTCGAGCCAGAGCACAGTTTAATGGAAAGTTTTTGACAAATACATGAAGAATTAGTGAATGTGCAATTACATGAATTATATAAATAGCATTTCCATTGTAGGGGCTTAAAATTTAGAAACACAGCTGAGGGGCGCCTGGGTGGCTCAGTGGGTTAATGCCTTTGCCTTCGGCTCAGGTCATGATCTCACGGTCCTGGGATCGAGCCCCGCATCGGGTTCTCTGCTCAGTGGGGAGCCTGCTTCCGCCTCTCTCTCTGCCTGCCTTTCTGCCTACTTGGATCTCTGTCTGTCAAATAAATAAATAAAATCTTAAAAAAAAAAAAAAAAAAAGGAAAGAAACACAGTTGAGATAAATGTGTGGAAATCCAATCTTACTTTGCATTGATCTAATTTACAAGACCACTCCCCACCCCGAGTGCCGCTCCCAATTGTTTTGCCTGAGCTCTCAGAGAGGAGAGATTATGTGCTACCACTTTCTTAGAGATCATAATACTTGAGAAGGGAGTGGGGCTTGTATGGAGGGAGAAGAGGAGTATCAAGGAGAAGTACCAGTGCAAGGGTGCATAGCTGGACTGGAAAACCTCTTGGTAATAAGAGCAGCTGATTGCTCAGACCGTCTTCCAAGAACCCTGGGAATTATGGCTTCAAAGAATACCCCTTGGGAGGAGGACAAAGGAGAATAGAGTTTATCCACTGGATTCCATCTCCCACTAATCAATAGATTTCCCAAAAAGGCTTGATCTCCCTGAATTTCTGCATCATGAACCTCCTAGGTCTCAGCAGTAGAGAAAGAATTCAGGGATGAGAAGCATAAGCTGTATCATGTGGGTATGAGGCAAGGTGCTCTCACATGGTGCCCAGGAAAGACAATCCCACACCATACAGAATGGGTCTCCACAGAGTAGCTGAAGAACAGGTGGCCAACATCCATGGAAGCAGATGTGGAAGCAGATGGCAGATGAGTTCATGTCAGAGCCGTGCACTGTGAGAAAGACCCCACCAGCCGTCCTTGGCTTTGGAGTGATCTCTAAAAACTAGAAATGACAAGAAAATTGATTCTCCTCTAGAGCTTCCAGAAAGGAATGGAGCCTTGCAGAGTCTTGATTTTAGCCCAGTAGACCCTGCATCAGACTTCTGACCTACAGAGCTACAAAATAAGAAATTTGTGTTGTTTTAAGCCACAATGTTTTTGATAATTTGTTACAGTAGCAATGGGAAACTCATAGCCTTACTTAATTACTTGGGGGCATTTAGATTACTTGCAACTTTTTCTCATGAGAGGATGAGAAGGCAATGGAACTCCTTATAGCTAAATCTTTCTGCATCTCCACAATTTTTTTAAATTTATAGAAATCATTTGTTGGGTCAAAGATCGTGCATAATTTAATAACCCTTACAGTATTGCCTTCCAAAAAGATAGTAACAATTTGAAATAACTGTCAACACATGAGAATTCCCAACAAGAGAGAATACTCTTTCTGTTTTTTAATTTTTATCTGAATAGTACCTAAATGTTTTAAATTGCATTTTTATTATCAATAATTCATGCTGCATGCTTATGCATTCCTCCATAATCTAGGAATATAGCAGCCATCCTTATATTTTCTTTGGAAATTACTTGTTCAGATTCTCCAATCATTTTTTTTTTTCAGGTGTTCATTCTCCCTTCGAATTTTCCCTGATGATCACCCAACAACCTCAACAATGAATGCATCACGGATCTAACCTTTCACCACCAGACTAGGCTTAAAGATGTTATTTCCAAACAATTTCTAATGGACACTTGAATGCTCGGCTTTTTAAAGTAAACTCGTATTTGAAAGTGAAAAAGTTGCCAAAAGAAGAGCAATTTTCTCTCACATGCTCTCAGTTTGTCAGTCTCCATGGCTTCACATTTACCCTTAAAGGTAGGAGAGGTCTAAACCCAAAGGAAATGACCTTACCTGTGAGACAAATAAGTAACCACACCATCGCTAAAATTAGGTTATGTTTCCTAGTAATAAGACACCGAGATCTTCAGCGGCATTGCAGAGAAAGAAAAAGAAAGAAAAAAACCCACACATTTTGTGTTTCATTATGCATCACAAATGTCAAAACCTGAAATGAAACTGTCTCCCTATGTGGGTAACAGCACCATGAAAATTCCTTTCCTTTCTCTTCCTACTTCCATAGGTTTCCAAATTCCTGGAAGGAAGATATACTCTCAAATGCTTTTTAGTTTTACTCAGAGAAAATAAAATTCTGTATTGTTTTCATTTATGTTTAACATAGTGAAGAAAAAAGAAAGAAAGAAAGAAGGAAAGAAAGAAAAAAGAAAGAAAGAAAGAAAGAAGCCAAAACTTAATTTCCAATAGTCTTGGGTTTGAGGGGTTCATATGCTTGTTAGCATACAATGAACCTCCCTCCACATGGCTTCAAGCTACCAGGCCACAGGCCCCCCACACACCCTTAATCTTCTCCTCAGCTCTTCTACTGAAGAATCTGGCCTTCATAATGCCAGATCGTTTGGGAAGAATTCCCTCTCCCAGAACTCTGTAGTAGCCCATCACACCCCATCAATGACAGGAGCAGCTCCAGTCCTGTTTTTGGCAGCATGTCCCTGGGTCTGCTCACTGACTGACTAGGGACTACAGTATAACAAGGTTGACAGTTGGGCAGAAGCTCTGGTTCCTCTTAAAGTGTTAACGGCTCATACCAGTTTTTCCAAAGTCACCTGAGTGATCTTTGTCAAAGTTGATCCTGTGGTGATGCATGCCACCAGCATTACCCTGGCCTCTGGGGTGCTTCTTTCTTGCCTAAGTGGCCTTGGCCATGGCTCATACGACCCCGAAATTTCCAGGTCATCCTCAGTCTAGAGGGCATGCTGGCCATCCAGATGAAAGAGAGGGGATTTCCAATAGTTTCTAATATGACCATTTGTCTTTGCTATCAAAAAAGCATATTGACTTTTTAAGATGAGAACACTCCCTTCTTATCTACAGTAAAATATGAACGCATTAACTCTATCTGGTGACTCTCCTAAATTCAGGCCAGGTCTACAGAGCAAAACCTTTCAGGGAACAATCAACAAAGCCACTAAGTTGAAGATGGATAGATGACTTACTAACTGCACCTCTCATTTATACAAATAACTGAATCATCAGAGCTCTCAGGTAAATCTTTAAACTTTTGGTTTCAGAATGTGTTTGTGTCTGCTTCCAGTGATGGGGCTGGTGAAGAAAGCAGTAATATCAGTGATAAATAATCCAGTCCAAATACCCATATATTTGCCAATATTTAATAAAACTTACAATTAGCATGGCAGTATTCTAAATGACTTATATATGCTAATATTTAATCTTGTTATGTACCTTTGTTATCAGCTTCATTTTACACATGAGGAAACTAAGAGGCATAGAGAAGTTAATTAAATTTACTGAAGTCATCTACTAGTAGGGCTGGGATTGAACCCAGAGTTAATGTTCTTGACCATACACTATGCTCTCTTTTAGCTCAATGATATCTTCAGAGCTGAAATTCTTAATGTGGGATCCATGAGCTCCTTCAAGGCCATGAATGGACATCAGAAAGTCTGTGAATTTGCCAAAAATAGTATGCAAGTGTTTGGGTGCATATGTGTGTCTCTGCTTCATCAGATTCTCAAATGGCTCTACACTTCAAAAAAAGAAAAAAAGAAAGATGGTAAAGGGCCACTACTTTCAGAAAACAGCGTTATTGTGAACATTGTGAAGTCACGCTTCACAATGAAAAGTTGGTGGTTTTTACATGATGTGGAATTGGGATAGAACCTTGTGTTGCCATCTATTTGTTGTATGAACTTGGGCACTCTAATTGCCCAATCTAAATTCCATGCTCCTTATCTCTCCACGGGAATTATAACACCTACCTTGCATTATAGTTAACATCAAAACCAGTGTCTGGAACTCACCAGTGCCTGGAGAATCATAGACAGTGTTATTACTATTGTTTCTGTAGTGGTTGATTTTTGTTCTTTAATATAACTTACTAAATTATCAGTCCAAATTATAATCTTGCCATGAAATACTGAGCGGTTTTTAACATCAATAACATAGTGTTCAACCTGAGAGTGAGACAATGCAGCCCTGGAGTAGGAAATGAACAGACTAGGAATGGCCACAGCAGGAGAAGGGGATCTTCCCCACTCTGCTCTGTGCGATGTAGTCTCTAATCTTCTTGTTCTGTGAGGTTTAAGAAAAGAGATTCTATTGCCTGACGCTTCCTTCCTCCCATGGGTAAGAAGCAGATAGATATTACTTTAAAGGTGCTTTGAATTCTTAGTGAGGAGAAGCGCTGCTTAAATTCAAGATTCTGTTATCCAGAGACATCATAGAAAATTATAAAAGCTAGAAAAAAGTGTACCTGAACAATTAAAAGAACAATAGAAACTCAAGTCGGAGCTTTAAAAAAAAAAGCACTTTGCGAATAGTTTTCATTTTAAGGAATAGGTGAGTGTCAAGTCTGGATTCCAAAGGCACTGAAAGGTGATGAATCATTAAGCTCTGTTTACCATTTCTCAGTGAGCCACCTGTGTCAGTCTCATAATCCTCAATTGTCTGCCTTTTACTTACATCTACCTGAACCTAAGTCTTCTCCCGTCCTGGCTGCTAACATCTCATCCTTTCAATCTCTTTCAGAAGGAAATAAGCAAATAGGTCTGCATTCTTTGTGAAGACCTCCCAGGCTCCCTACCGACAGTATCTGCTGTCTCTGAATTCTTTATATTCCTCATTTCTATTCCCCAGGCACTCAGCACACTGTCTAGCGCTGTGATCATTTGCATGTTTGTCTACAGTGTTGTTTTGTGTCTTCTTACTACTCAGGTCTTTAAAGGTAAGAACTATGTTTTATTCATCTTTGCAGAACTCCTCCAAAAACATCTATGGAGTAATAGCACAGATAGGAAATGAATGAATGTGTAAATTGCTCAGGAAAAAGGTCCTGCCATAATTTCATACTCTGGAATTAGAGTCAGTTTAAGAAAAAAAAAAATGTACTTAACGAATTTGCTATGTGCCCTTCCCTGCTGGGGACTTTAGTCAACATGCGATCCTGGGCTACAACATATATTTTATAGCTGCACCCCTATTTTAGCTCATCTGCCTTGCCTTGTTTTCCATATACATAATAACAAATAAAGGGGAAAGAGAAAAATAAATAAAAGCCACTAAAAACCTATAGCTTTATTATATGCAAGGTGTACCATCGTATTTATGCAGAGACAGATGGTTCTGTGAGCTTGGCTCCCATGAGGCTCAAGAAACCAAGGCAGTGGTTTTTATTACTTTACAGATCACTCAGGCTCTCCTGGGGGGAAATATGACCTCTCCAGCCGTGTTAGCAACCATGTCCAGGAATCACCTAGAAGGAGGGAGGTGGAGGGAGGAAGAAAAAGAAGGGAAACTGAGTCTCCCCATGAGTCTTCTTTTCCCAGGCAGAATACCCAGGATGTAATCAATCGCCCCAAGACCACTTTTTCTTCTTCCAGAGGTTAAGATGCAAAGGTCCCTTTATTTACGTGTGTAACTAATAAGGCATTTTTTCAACTGAACTGTTAGGGTCCGTGATCAAAGGAGCAAAACTGATACAAAGCGAAGCTTTATTTCACGCCAAGCATGGAGAATCAAACCGACCAGTCAGGGCCACCTCTTACAGAGAGAGCGACCCCTCCCAGCCTCACAGACTAACTTTTATAGAGCAAAGGCCATGCGGTTGAGCCTGGCCACACACAGGTGGCCAATGAGATTGTAAAACACAGAGAAAGCTGCATAGTCATGCTAGGTCACACACGGGTGGCCAATTGAATTACAATTCATCCTATAGTAGCTATTTGAACTAGCCTATCGCCTTGGTAAGAATCGGTGCCCAAAAAGCCCAAAAGGGGTCCACATTCTTTAGGGAGATGCATTCGGGCTCTGTTATCTCTACCTGACCTGACCCGCCCTTGTATTTGGGCTCTGTTATCAGGGACTGGTCTACCATATTTTACTGGTTTCCCAGACTTGCTTTTAAGTAAGTTCCCCTGGGGGAGGGGTGGGCAGGGTCAGTTTAAGTTTTACTGCATAAACAACAAAATCACTGTTTAACCCAGATGAAATTGCTCTAAGTAGGCCCTTACAGAACAGTGGAAGTAGGCTCCCCCTGACCTAGCTGCTGAATCTGAAGATGAAGAATGGTCCTTATGCAAGCCAAGGAGCAGGAGGTTTGTCTGGGACCAGAGCCATGTTATATGTGTCCTGCCAGGAAGGTTGCAGCCCTGGACACTGTCCTCCTGGTGATCTCTGCACACCTATGATCAAATGGTGAGCTGGGAAAACGCCCTCTGTTAGGAATGTCAGCACAAAGAGGCAAAAGTAGTTTAACTCACTGCTTTCCAAGACTTGGTCACAGTCTTATAAATTCAGAACTGCTCTGGGGACAAGCGGCATCAGAATCACCTGAAGTGTTTATTTAAATGCAGGTTGCCAAGTTCCCTCTCTAGGACTCTGACCCAGTGTCCCTGCAGTGGGCCTGGAAAATCTACCTTTTAAGTAGGCACTCTGAGTGGTTACCCTGACATTAGAGAACCATTCCTTAAAAAAGTAAAAAAAAAAAAAAAAAGGGGGGGGGGGCGCCTGGGTGGCTCAGTGGGTTAAAGTCTCTGCCTTCAGCTCAGGTCATGATCCCAGGGTCCTGGAATCGAGTCCCGCATCGGGCTTTCTGCTCAGCAGGGAGCCTGCTTCCTCCTCTCTCTCTCTCTCTCTGCCTGCCTCTCTGCCTACTTGTGACCTCTCTCTGTCTGTCAAATAAATAAATAAAATCTTTAAAAAAAAAAAAAAAGAAAGAAAAAGAAAGAAAGAAAAAGGAGCATGTCTAGATATTTCTCATTTTTGCCTTAACCATTTCAAAACAAAGATAAATCAATTGAGACATGTGGACAAAAAAATAATTTCAAAGCCTAACATAATAGGAAATTCACTTGTAGTAAAACTTAACCGAATATATAGTAAAATTTACCCAAATCATCATAAGAAAACACTAACAAATGTGTAAGCGTCACAGATGGCGGTAATTACTGTTGATAACACCACCACAGAGACAGGTGGGAAGTCTCACGCCATCCACACTGCTTTGACCTTCTCTTTCTGACACAGAGTGCCTGTCTATGTACTCGAACCAGGTCATTAAGGCCAACTTGCTCTGCACCACATGTGGCGGGGGCAAGATGGGACTTCATTCTGGATCGCTTTCAGTTTTTCCAGAATCCTGTGCAGGATTACATGAGGAGATGAAATGTCATCTCACACAAGATGCTACCCAGCTCTAATCAAAGCGCTGGAAATCTGGGTAGGAGATTTAGTCAAAGGAAACTGGCTATTGCCCCCTGCTCACTGTGACCTGTAAGTATTCTGAGCTCCTCTCATTCTCAAGATACTTTGGGCACCAGGGGCGGTTCTGTGAAAAGGACTCTGAAGTCCAAAACCAAAAATAGGGATGGAGAAAAAAGTGAATGAGCACATTCAGTGTTATGTTCTGTTATAATACTTCTTTATCATATCTCTTTCTTTTAATATCTATAATATAGTATATCTTTTAATATTTATGATATTATAATATTAAAATATTATCTGTATAAGCAAAGACCAGATCTTATAGAATAAGATTGAAATGCATGACCATATTTGCATATTATTTTTAAATGTTTTTTCACTGTAAATAGCAAAAATAGCACTCATAATGTTGTCAACCCGACACAAGCACTGTTAAGATTTTGGTATATTTTGTTGCAAGTAGGCTTTTTTCATAAGCACATTTAACATAGTCAAGCAAATTATGTGTCCTCTGCGATTGCAAGTGATTCGCTTACCTTAGAATTAGTGTTACCCCATGTTGCTATGTGTTACATTGAACCATATGAAATTACTGATATTTGACTATTTGACATTAAAAATATAGCCACTTCCTGTGGTCCAAACCAGTGTTTTCCCTAATTGTGATTTGAAAGTCAGAATGATTATCATATAGATAGGCTGCTCCTTCTTCTTTGGTACCTGCTGTTGGTAATGAGTACCAGTTATTTCCCTGTTCACCTTAGTGTAAATTGCATGCATAAAAGAAGGACATAAAGACTAGCTCTCACAAGAAGATCCAACAGATTTGCATTATATTGTTGTGCTGAATGAGAATTAATCAAGTAGGAACAATGTACATTGTAAATGAAGCTAGCCACTGGCATGCTTAATTAATAGGCCCACTTGCTTGGAAAGTGTGCCCAGCAAATCAAGAAAAGTTTGTGCCCACCTTTCCCAGACTATCCATCAGTAGGTTCACAAACTAGACTCCCAGCTAGCCCTCTTTGCTTGTTGACTTCTGCTGTGTCTGTGTATGTGTGCGCATATGCGTATGTGGCTGTATGCATGTGTTTGTTTTAGATTTAGCTTTAAAATGCACTGTAAAATCAAAGATGCATTTCCTTAAGTCTACCTATGAAAAGCTTGACTCTTGTCAACCTTTGCCATGTTTAAATGTTAAA
This sequence comes from Neogale vison, assembly GCF_020171115.1. Taxonomy (NCBI): domain Eukaryota; kingdom Metazoa; phylum Chordata; class Mammalia; order Carnivora; family Mustelidae; genus Neogale; species Neogale vison. The sequence goes on along the minus strand of NC_058091.1, from coordinate 231,788,154 downwards.
GCGAGTTACACTGTTTCCCTGAAGCACAGAAAAGCAAAGCTGTTACTTCCACTCTAGTTCTTGGGTTTAGTGTCTTGGTTTTGGGGTTTGGTTTCTTCCTTTAGGTGTTTATTCCACAAATCCAAAGCAGGTGGAGGTACCCACGGCCTCTCTGTCTAGTGTTGTCTGGTCATCGCCCAAGCATACCTCTCCAGGCCTTTGCCACTAAATACTCTTGGCTTTGCCAGAGGCTGGGATTCCGGGATTCCCTTCTGGGTGCTTCTTTCATGAAACAATGGGAAATAGAAGCAATTTGTGGTAACACACATTGTGGGAGTTTTAGGTAAACGAAACACCAAAAGAAAACCCTATAAATTCTCCTGTCTCTCTATTCTTGTTTATAAATAGGTAGCCCTCTGAAAGAACTGATCAGATTTGAATAAATTAAGTTCATGTCTTAATTTCCTCCAGTCTCTGACATAAATGATGTGTTGTCCTTCTTTCTTCCAAGAAGGGCAAACCTTGAGTTTTTCTTGGGGACTACCCCAATGTCCCATAAAGAGAAACATGACCAAATATTTTCCTTTAAAAAGGCAATTTCTGGGGCACCTGGGTGGCTCAGTGGGTTTAGCCTCTGTCTTCAGCTCCGGTCATGATCTCAGGGTCTTGGGATCGAGCCCCTCGAGGGGCTCTCTGCTCAGCAGGGAGCCTGCTTCCCCTCTCTCTCTGCCTGCCTCTCTGCCTACTTGTGATCTCTGTCTGTCAAATAAATAAATAAATAAAAATCTAAAAAAAAAAAAAGGGCAATTTCGAATAAATAAATAAATAAATAAATGCATGAGAGAGTGAGTCAATGAACGATTGGCAATTTCCCATCCATGCTGTGACCCACAATCAGTTGAAGTGATCTACAACTCTTTCCAGTAAATATGTTTTTTTCTTTTTTCTGTTTTTTTTTTTTAAGATTTTATTTATTTGTTTGACAGAGAGATCACAATTAGGCAGGGAGGCAGGCAGAAGGAGGGGGAAGCAGGCTCTCCGCTGAACAGAGAGCCTGATGCAGGGCTCCAACCCAGGATCCTGAGAGGCTTAACCCACTGAGCCACCCAGGTGCCCCAAGTATGTTTTTTTCAATAGCGATTTTGACTTTGGTCAGTTTAAGCTGAAACTAGTTTTTACACAAAAGTCCTCACAGCCAAGGTTGGCCAATGTCGGTATAGGTAAGGAGGACAGCTGTGACCCAGCACTCTTGCCTCAGATGTTCTCAGCAAATACTGAGAAAAGTCCTAGTGTGATAGGACCTAGCACTCCCAAGTGCTGAACTCCCCTGCAGTCAGACCAGACTTGGCTAACTGAAGTTCACTCAGCAAGGGAGACTGTACACCTAGGACCCACAGAACAGCTCGGTAAGTGTGTGTTGGATGAGTGCTATCATGGGATTTAGGCTTGTGTGAGCAGTATTCGGGGAGGGTTCAAAGAGCAGGAGTTTGCCCTGACCTGAGTGTTGTCAAGAAGTGGGGTAATTACTGGGCATCCTAATGGATCTCACTTATCTAGAAGGCAGAAAGAATAGAGAGACCATGTTTAAGAAGCAGCAGTGACTAAGCGGTGACAGCCAGTAGGGGGTGTTTGGTCACTTTTGGGGTGCATTCAATGATCTTGTTTTTGCCTTTGCTCAGACATGACTGCAGAGTAGACTTGGTTTGCTCCCCTTGTCTGATGTTGGTGATCTTTGAGAATGTTTGATCAACAGGAAAAATCGGGGTCCAGCTGTGAGTACCAGTCTGCTTTTTTCTTTCTCAGAAGATAGAGTCCTCAGATCCAGCCCTAAAGACACTTCCAGGCTAGTGAGAGATAAAGAAGTCCACAGCCCTGATTTTATTCTCTTTTTTTATAAGGAGGTGGGATGGAATAGGGGAGGTGAAGGGTTTGTGTTCTCACAATAAAGTCAGAAAACTCCATCTCATCTCTGCCACCTCTGTGGCCAGCAGGGTGATGTTGCTCAAGAAACCATAAAGAAGGTGGGAGGACTTCAGCATGGTTAACCTTCCAGGGTTCAGTGTAGTGGTGTGCTCAGTGCCGTTCTGTGTGCTTGTGCATAGGAGAGCTTGAGAGGACTGTGCCTTATACACACAGGCTCCCCAGACTCCAGGTATAATCCATTCATTAAGATCAAAATCCCTTTAAGGTTCTCCTTCCTCCTTGTCCATCCAACCAGATAACAGGCATGAAGACTGGGAGAAAGCAAGAGTAGGAGAAAAGAAAGGAAGGTGTGCGTGGGCATGTGACTCTGTGTTCTACGGAAAGGCTCGCCCTTGTGACCATTTCAGCTTCTAAATCTTAGCAAGGTGAGGGCTGGGAGCATCAGCTACTCAGAGGAGCCTCTGAGGAAGAGGGGACAGTCAAAGGTGAGGAAGTGAGGGCTGAAAACAATGCAGGGATAGGCAAGTGACAGTGGCCACTACTGTTGTGTCCTTTGTTTTTAGAAGATCCATAAGACCAAGACCCTCTGCAGTTTCAAACTGAGCTTAAGGCAACATGAAAAGAAAGAACTAGAATTGTCTCCCTCTACTACTGTGTATTCAACCTTGAGCACACTCCCTACTTTCCTTGACTTGACTTTTTGAAAAGAGAGCAAGATGGTTAGCCTAGAAGAGGCTTGGGGTAAGAAAGAGAAGAGCAGAGTGTGGGCAAGCCTCAAAGGCAGGTGAGAGCCTCAGGCTGGTTTGCACATGCTCAGAAGTGGGGAAACCACATTTCCACTGAGGTGGCTAATGAAGACTCTGGCCCCTCTTCCGCCCAGCCCCACTGCTGGGGAAAACCTGGAACCCTGGTTTCCTTCCACCTGTCCATTCACAGACCTAAGACCATCTGAATAATGACTGAGTTCTCCACTGCAGCTTTTCAAACACAGAACTGTCATCCACCACCAATATAATTTTATCACTGACAGGCCAGTGGAACTAAAGTTAACCTAGACTTGTGTAACAGTACAGGCCTATAAACATATGCTGTGACTTTTTAGAAATCAGTTGCTGAAAACAGATGCATAAAGGAGAAAGGGAGAAAAATGAGAGGGAGGCATACCAAAAGACACTCTTAACTGTAGAAAACAAACTGAGGGTTGCTGGGGGAGGTGGGGTGGAGGATGGATTAAATGGGTGATGGGCATTAAGGAGGGCTCTTGTTAGGATGAGCCCTGGGTATTATATCTAAGTGATGAATCACTGAATTCTCCTGAAACTAATATTACACCATATGTTTACTAACTGAAGCTTAAGTAAAAATTTGAGACATTGAAAAAATAATCAGTTGCTGATTGTCAATTATCAGAATATGTCTTCAGCCAAGTCCTTCGTTAGAGCATACTAAATAAGCAAGACATATACTTTAATCAGAGCTGCTTTCTGGGTTGTGTTACTGTTGTCCTTGACTAAAACTGTGTTTCCCATTTTCTAGCTGGAAGGTAAAGCTGCTATAAAACTGTAGGAATCCTTAAGCTACAAAAAATAGGAGGAAATGGAACACCCCACGCCAGGTATCATGCAGCAGGATGGGCGAGCACCAAAAAAGACTCGTGAACAATTTCAAATACCTTGAGAGAAGTCAGTGTCGCTGTAATAGACTGAAAAATACGTAAGTGACACAGACCACATTCTAGAAAAGGAAGAAAAATAATCATTTCTGAGTGTCAATTATTGCAAGGATGGCTGATTCTGGGGACTGATTCCATTCCTTTGATAAAGACACCAATAGATTAGAAAGAGAAAATCTCAAAAAAAAAAAAAAAAAAAAAAAGAAAGAGAAAATCTCACTATAAGGAATTGTGACTTCAGTTCAGGGTGAGAGTAAGGACAGTTATCTATTCCGGTGTAATCAGTAATCTTCTACCTGTAAATTAATGTGCTCTTTGAGATGAAAGAGGATGTGATTTCTTAGATATGACAACAACTACACAAGGCGAAAGAAGTTGGTGAACTGGGCTTCATCAAAATTTAAAACTTCTCTGCTTTGAAAAACACCATCAAGAAAAATAAAAGACAACCCCAAGACTAGGAGACAGTGTTGTGCCCGAGTTTTCGCATCCGAGAGACCACTACAGAGCCAACACCGATGCAATCACACGAGGGTTTATTCGACAAGCTTAAGCTTGAGCCCAAGTATACCCGACACAGCAGAGTAGGGACTTGGACCCGGAGCTTAGTTAAGGCAGGGGTATTTATGGGTTCCTGTTACTAAAGCAGGCTGGGGGTCTCTGGAACCAAAGTAGGGTGGGGATCTTTAGAACTAAAGTAGGGTGGGGCTTCTTAGAACTAAAGTAAGGTAGGGGAAAGTTCAGCCCTTGGGCTCAGGGATCTGAGATGGCTGTACTTCTGCTAAGGCTACACCTGAGGTGAGATGGCCTTGATTTTTCTCAACCTCCACAACAGTATTTGCAAATCATGTATATGATAAGGGAATCATATCCAGGATATATAAAAAGCACTTACAACTCAATAATAAAAAGATAAAGAACCCCATTTTTTAGAAGGCAAAATATTTGAATAGACATTTCTACAACAAAGAGAGATAAATGGCTCCTAAGCATTTGAAAAGAAGCTCCTAGCTAGTCATTCAGGAACTGCTAATTCTAACCACAATGGGATACTACTTCATACCCTCTAGAATAGCAATTACCAAACAACAGCAGCAACAACAAGAAGTAGTGGCAATGACGTAGAAACCGCCTATAGTGCTGAAGAGTGGAACTTTCATACAATGTTGATGGCAATGTAAAATTGTGCAATCACTTTGGAAAACAGTTTAGAAGCTCCTCAAAATGTTAAACACAGAATTGGCATACAACCCAGTAACCTGGGCCTTATGGGAATTCTAATGAGTTATATGGTGACTACTAATGGGTACAAATCTTCTTTGGGAATGATGAACATGACCTATAATTATTTATGGTGGTAGTTGCACAACTCAGTAAATATACTGAAAACCATTCAATTATAAACTTCAGATGGGTAAAATTAATGGTATGTAAAATATATTTCATAAAGCTCTTAAGAGTCAACACGAATGAGGGAATAGCAACCATATTCACATTAAAAAAAAAAAAAAACAGCAGAATTGTCACTGTTTCCATTAGGAAATTTTTAGTAGCCATAGTCAGTAAAAACTTGACTTTAAGTTTGCACTAAAATTATTTGTCAGAACTGGAGACTGGTATCCCACTGCTATTTACTGAAAATGATTAACTTTTGATGCATTAGTAATATCTAGGGAAAAGGAAACATAGGGGTCTCAGTAGGGTTCCCTTAGAAGGTCATGTGATTTCTGAGAAACAAACCACTAGGTCTGAAGTTGTCAGTATGTTAACTCTGGGGATGGCTGGTGTAACACCAAACATCCTGAAAGAACATACAACCATGTGTATTAAGACCACATCCTCAGCTCAGAAAGGATCATAAAACAGTTCTAATAGAGAGTGTACTGAATATTGTTCCTTATAGGACTGAGGTTCAACTGTCTTTTTTTTTTTAATTTATTTATTTTTTTTCCAATTTATTTATTTTCAGAAAAACAGTATTCATTAATTTTTCACCACACCCAGTGCTCCATGCAAGCCGTGCCCTCTATAATACCCACCACCTGGTACCCCAACCTCCCACCCCTCCACCACTTCACTCCCCTCAGATTGTTTTTCAGAGTCTATAGTCTCTCATGGTTCACCTCCCCTTCCAATTTACCGAAAAGCACACACCCTCCCCAATGTCCATATCGCTACCCCCCTTCTCCCAACCCCCCTCCCCCCAGCAACCCACAGTTTGTTTCGTGAGATTAAGAGTCACTTATGGACGTTTCTCAATGTTATAACAAAATAGCCATGTCTGACTACATTTTCCTTCTTTAGCTAAATCCAGAAAGAAGGAAGAAAGGAAAGGAGACAGTGGGTGGGGGAGGGAAGGAGAGAGGAGAGGATGAAGAGGCGGGGAGGGGAAACTCAGTATCTTTCCTGTATCTCAAGGTGTATAATCAAATACACCTGTCTGTGGAAACACAGACAGCCAACACTCCCTATCCCCACTCCCTCTGTCTTCACACCTGCCACAGACTTCAGGTAGGAGCACAATAAATAATCTTCCACAAAGTGGGGAAGGAAAAATCTAGGCAGGAGCTTACTAATAAATAAGACTTCCTTCTGCCTTTCCACTTGCCCTATTAGTCCTTAGATTGTAAGGACCTATTTTACTGTCCCTGCTCCCCTCCCCCAGGGGACTTAAAAACAAGTCCCAGAAACCAGCTCCAGGTGTGGAGGCCAAGATAAACAAGGCTGTACCCAACTCGAGTCTAGCCCTGACATAAGTACAGCCATCTTGGCAAAGCAAAAGCTGGCACCTTGCACTGTAAGAGTGGGTTAGCATAAGAATGGCCATCCTGAAGGCCGGGAAGCCATTTTACTGAGTGTCCCTAACCAGCCCATACTGTGCAGTAACTTGAGATAAGAGAAAGTAGCTAAAACCTGGAAAAACAACTTAATCATATACCACCAGGGCGGTTAGGTGGTGGTGCCACAGGGACCAAATGTTAGAGAAAAACAAATAGTTAACTTGCAGAGATCACAATCCTGCAAGACAGGAATCTCCCTTGGTTTGCAAATGTCCTGGTGATTTACAACAAAAAGGGCTATCTCTTCAATGGCCCAATTTCCAGAGACAAAAGGCTCAGTTCCTCAAGACCTAAGGTTGCACCATAAAACTGAAGGAGGCTAAGGCAGAAGGAAATGCAAATAAAGTTAAATTTCTTCTAAACTTCAATCTCACTTAACCGATCCTGGGTGACGCCAGGGTGGAAAAAGGTAAAACAAAGTTAAACTGTCAAAGTGGGGTGCAAGATATGTATGTACTATGAAAAAGTGCCTTGAAAATGCTATATAAATCCTTGGCTTTGAATGCTTGGGGTCTTTGTTGAAACCCGCTGCGCCGGGCGAATACTTGGACCCCAGCTAGCTGGAAATAAACTTCATTGTGTGACTTGCATTATCGAGAGTGTTCTCTGTCTAATTGAGGGGTGGTCGACTCCGTACCCTAACAATATAACCCAAGGAGATAACCAGGAAAGAATTTGGTTGCTGACCAATTTATTTTCAAAGCTCTAATTTAAGTCTTAATAGATTCCATTAGTGGAAGCAGAAGATAGTATTGCTGCTGATGAGAACTAGAATCCTCCAAATTCCTGTGAAAACACATTAGAGTCTCCCCTTTTGTACTACGTTCTGAGGGCAACAGGGTCCTCTCATCCCCACCCACACTATAGAGTTGCCCTCCCCTCCCTCAGCAGTCCTAGCAAAGGAAAGCATGACCACTGTAATGAGTAATTGTTCACTGTTCTCACTTGGGTTTCATTTCTGAATGTTCAAGTTTGAACTTGGAAAGAGAGAAAACCACATCCTTTGTACCCTCAGTATATAGACAGAGTCAGTCAAGAGCTAACACAGATTTTCGTGCCGATTGATGTGGGGACAGGACAGCAGCCACAATGAGAATCTCTTGTATGTTTCTGGCATCCTCTCTCTCAATTGCCGTTTTTCTCCTGCTGATTCCTGGAGGTAAGACTGCTTCTCATCATTTCCAGCATAACCATTAAGCAAATGGAGCAGACTTTCAGCAAACTTTTGGCAAGATTAGCTATGTATAAGAGGAGATATTTGTTCCCCATGCTTTAATACTCTCCCTTGAATTCTATGTCTTTATTTTAGAAGGAAAAACATCCTTCTTTCCTCTTTAAAATTTCCTCACAAAAAATAATGGAAACATCAGTGTTTATTTCTGCCAATTTATAAATTGAAAATTTATAAATGAATAAACAAAATAAGTGAATAAACAAAGATGCTTGAGTTAGGAAAATAAATAGTATCTTTCAGGAAGGGAATAGTGGTGTTCAACCTTTCTTGCTGCAGAAAGTACATGGATGGTTTTAAAAAGTTTAAAAAAAAAAAACCTTATTTTGTTACCCAAAACAGATCAGGAATGACTTGAATTTATATCATTTCTCTAGTGTGTCCCTGGGAATGTCCCCACATTGACTCTTTGGGGGTATTGAGAGACTTCTCTGGCATTCCAAGTAGTAACCAACATGACTGGTTTTATATGAGCTGCATGGGCATCAGTTTCAAACGCTATGAAGCTCATGGCATTATCACAAGACAGGTTATACCCCCTGAGTGGCTTTAGACTTTTTCTTGAAAACCTTCAAGAGAGTGAGGACTGGTCTAGGACTGCTTCAAGTATGTTGACAGGTAGGCACTAGCCATGGCTTTAGCCCAAGGTCTGTCAGCTTTTGTACACGGGAGCAGTGGCCAGGGGCTGATGCAAAAACCTGCCTTGCCAGGAATCTGCAAGGAAGTTTATCTTGCACCTAAAAATGAGAAGAAATTTTTAAAATAAAAGGTTGCTACACATATGGGTCAAAAGCGTGGGCAGACCATCAGCCTGGCATAGTAGGACTGTGTTCAGGCATGCTAGAGCCTCTGTAACATTGAAAACAGAGCAGATATTAAAAAAAAAAAAAAATCCAGTGATATCTTTCCCTCAAAGGAAACAACAGAGAGGCTTGCTCCACTCTTCTTTGTTGCCTGTGGTCAGAGAGAGCAATGTGGGCGCATAAAAGGAACAGATAAAGTAAAGCAAGACTTGACGCTCTGGACCAGTGGTCTTTACTGTCCTACACGTTAGAATACTCTGGAGGGCTTTTTAAACAGTGCTTGCATCCAGCCCCAACTCCCAAGATTCGGATTTATTTTGATTCTGGGGAGGGATCAAGAATTGCTAGGTTCCAGAAGCTTCTCACCTGCTCTAAACTCTACCCCTGACCCTTTTAGGAGGGGTTGGTTGCAGATGTTGACTTTTTTTTTTTTTTGGAAGCTGTGTCTGTGCTCACCAAACAGATGATTTTGAAAAATAAAAATGAAGTTATTCTGCTGAGTTTATGATTTCTGCAGCTCAGAAGGTCCAAAGACATACCGTTGGGATCTTTACATACACGACTCACCCAAGGAAAATTTGAGATGGGGGTGAAGTTGTCAGCGTTTCTCTAAATTCCTTATCTTCTAACTTCTAGAGTCTAGTATATCTGCTTCCCAACACACTTCTGGAAATGAGAGCCCTTAGGACCACTCTCTTCCCCTTCCCTCACTTTGACCATCTGCATCTGATTGTGAACTTGGCAGCAAGTTGGCTCTATTAATGGGGTAAAGGGTACTCTGCCCTAAAGGAGAAACCACTGAATCTCAGCCAGTGGTCAGAAGTATTTTAGAAGAGTCCAACAGCATCTGGCACAGGGGTGGAGGACTGAAAGCGTATCACAAAGGCAAAGGCACAAGATAGCTAAACCAGCATGAATGGGGTTTCTTGTGCGTAAGACTATTTTCTGTAATCAGGAAACCCTACTCCTGCTCTGTCATCATGGAAATTTTATTAAGGCAGAGTTCTTTCCTTCCTTCTCCTACCTCTCTGGAAAAGGTCTTTGGTTTGACCATGCGTTTCAGTCCACAGGTTGAAAGGGAGCTTCAGGTGCAACAGATACTCTTTGGTCCATTTAGGAACAAGGAGAATACCAGTGTCAATTAAACAGAAGTCTCACAATGATCAAAGAACTCATAGGTGGGGCACAGCTAAAAGGCACTCTATCAGTTTATAAGCCCTGTGTTTTGGCAAGGACGGAAGGGCAATCTCAGGCTTCTGAAAGCAGCTCTGCTTCCCCAGATCAGTACTCAGCCAGAAGGGAGGAGGGTGGAGTGCCCTCAAGGTGGTCATCATCACTAGCATCTCTTGGAGCAACCGCTACGGACCAGATCTCCACTGTTGTGGCAGATTTCCAGCCTCCTAATCCCTGGAGCTGCTGATGGCCCAGCTTCTGTGGGTGAAAGAAGAGCAGGACACTCTCAGGGAGTCCAGCAGGAGTGGGATTTACATTCCAATATCCAAACATCTCCATGGAGGGCGAGGAGGTCGGGGGGGACCTGACACCTAGGTTTCCTCTCCCAAGCGGGAAAAGCATGTGTGGTCTCAGGAACATGGCTTTAGGGAGAGTTCTTTGGGGTGGGAGCTGAGAGGATTTGTCTTTTTCTTTTTAACAGATTTCTGTGTAGAAATTATTGGAGGAAATCAAGTGACTCCTCATTCAAGACCCTACATGGTGCTACTTAAAGGAAAAAAAGTCTGTGCTGGGGCTCTGGTTGCAAAAGACTGGGTATTGACTGCAGCTCACTGTGTCCTGTAAGTGCTGGGGTTCTAAAAATGTTTGTACAGATGTTCTTATTTGGGGGAATATTAATAAAGAGAGTAAATATTCACTAAAACCACAGGAAGCTCACATTAGTATCTTCACATCACTTAAGTCTCTGGGAAATTGCTATACCCCAGCAGGGAGTTAAGCCCAGACTCAGCCCCAAAGGATCAGATCCATGTGAGATCCACAGTGGGCACCCACATGCTTGCTGTCATACTCGGCTAGAGCTACCAGCTCTGAGCACTGCAAGGCTTTGCTTCTGGTCTTGACTTCATGACTAGAGAGAATTAACCACAGTATGAAAGGGTAAAACTAAAGTGTCCCCTTGGGAGCCTGAGCTCAACAGTCAAGTAGAAAGCTTGTTTCTTTTTTTCTTTTTGTATTTTTAAATAACTTTTAGCATATTATTTTTTTCAGGGGTACAGTTCTGTGAATCATCGGTCTTACACAATTCATAGCACTCACCATAGCACATACCCTCCCCAATGTCCATCACCCAGCCACCCCTCCCCTCTTACCCCCCATCCCTCCAGCAACCCTCAGGGTTTTTTTCCTGATATTAAGAGTCTCTTCTGGTTTGTCTCCATCTCTGGTTTCATTTTGTTCCATTTTTCGCTCCCTTCCCATATAATCCTCTGTCTTGTTTCTCGAATTCCTCATATCAGTGAGATCATATGATAACTGTCTTGCTTTGATTGACTTATTTTGCTCAGCATAATACCCTCTAGTTCCATCCACGTTGTTGCAAATGGCAAGATTTCATCTCTTTTGATGGTTGCATAGTATTCCATTGTATATATATACCACACCTTCTTTATCCATTCATCTGTTGATGGACAACTAGGCTCTTTCCATAGTTTGGTTATTGTAGACATTGCTGCTATAAACATTCGGGTGCATGTGCCCCTTCGGATCACTATATTTGTATCTTTGGGGTAAATACCCAGTAGTGTGATTGCTGGGTCATAGGGTAGCTCTATTTTCAACTTTTTGAGGAACCTCCATACTGTTTCCCAGAGTGCTTGCACCAGTTTGCATTCCCACCAACAGTGAAGGAGGGTTCCTCTTTCTCCACATCCTTGCCAACTGTCGTTTCTGGACTTGTTCATATTAGCCATTCTGACTGGTGTGAGGTGGTATCTCATTGAGGCTTTGATTTGTAGAGAAAGCTTGCTCCTAATACTTTCCCTCTTCCTTTTCTGACTGTATCTCACATCTCAGCCATCTCTTAACCCCCACTGACTACTCCTTCAGAGCTCTTCCAGGCCTGGTCTTTCCTCCATTCTCATAATCAAGCCTCTAAACTTGGGCTGTCCAATATGGTAGCCACTGTCATATGGTTACATGAATTTACATGTGGATCTATGAATTTAAGTTAAAGCTCAATAAAATTACAAATTTATTTCCTTGGTGGCATTAGCCACATTTCAGGTCCTTGCTAGCCACAGGTGGCTAGTGGCTACCATTTTGAATGAGGCAGATGTATAGAACATTTCATCATTCAGTTGTGCTCTACTGAAACCAGTTCTAGTTTCTTAAGTGATACTCACATCAACTGATGTAATGGAAAAATGACAGTGAGACCATCTGGTTGGTTTCATTTAGACTACGCTGTGAATGATGATAACCTTAATCATTAATACACCAGAGAGCATTTTTTTAAGTAGGACCAGTCCCCACATGGGGCTTGAGTTTATACTCAAGGGGAGTATAAGGGGCACAGGCTCTACTGAACCAGTCAGGAGCCTCCTGGGTATTTTGATTTTATGAATCAAAATGAACCTTTTGCAGGGAGTAAAAAAACAGAAAGGATCCTGGGTCCCTGCTCCAGATCACCATCCCCACAATATACACACACTCAGTGCCATGCAAATAGGGTTCATGGAACAATCATATTCTGAAAGTTTTCCCTTTTAATTTTGTTGTTCTCTTACAAAGATCCTTCAGTGCATTCCTCTACAATTACTGAGTGTCTTTTGCTTCCATCTCTAGACCCCTGAGATCTTTGTTTTCTAGCATTCTGCAACCTGATTCTGCAACCTCATTCTCTACCACAGCTCAAGGAGGGTGAGGGGGCACTAAAACCCTAACCCCTAAGATCCCAAGCCTTGGCTTAGCTGCCGTGGAGTTCTCTTGTTGTTTTTCAGCAGACCTAGTTTAGTGTGTTGCAAAGAAGCTGGTGATGATGATGACAGATTCATAAACATTTTTTTTATTCTTTAAACTACACTTTTTTTTTCTTTCTGAGCCACAAACAAGAATTGCCACAGAAAATAGATTGACAAATGAGACAGTAAAGCGGATCATATGATATGCTGAGCTCCTAATATAAAGAGTAAACCCAGTTAACAGTGTCATGTCTGTTTCCAGGAACAAAAGTTCCCAGGTCATTCTTGGAGCCCACTCAATAACCAAGAAGGAGTCAGAAAAACAGATAATGTATATTAAGAAAGAGTTTCCTTATCCGTGCTTTGACCCGCACACACATGAGGGGGATCTGAAACTTTTACAGGTATGTACCTCTGATAGACTTCACAGTCACAGAACATCCCACCATCTGGCTGACTCCATGGAAGTTTTTTCCTTGGTGCTCTGTGGTTATAGACAAGAGTTACATAATGGGGTCCTTGAAGGTGGGGCTAGAATTTAAGTAAAAATAGGACCATTTAAATGATCTTATTTTGTTAAGTCTTCATGCTTGTCTTCTAACAGCTGGAAAAAAAAGCAAAAATTAATAAAAATGTGAGTATCCTCCCTCTCCCTAAGAAGGGGGATGATGTCAAACCAGGAACCACGTGTCACGTTGCAGGCTGGGGGAGCATCCGCAATAACTCCCCTCAGTCTGACACCCTCAGAGAAGTCAATATCACCGTCATAAATCGAAGAATATGCAATGATGAAAAGCACTATAATTATAATCCTGTGATTGGACTGAATATGATCTGTGCTGGCAGCCTCAAAGGTGGAAAAGACTCGTGCAATGTAAGTAAAATAAGGTCCCACGTGTTAGTTGTTGGAGTAAGTCCCGCAGAGAGAGAACCTGTAACATCAGGCTTTGTCTTGTCATGGCGTTGGCTTCTGCAAGGTCCTAGTGTTTTGTTTTGTTTTTTTTAACAGAAATTTGATAAAATCCCAAATAAATCAATGTAAGCTCATGTAAGTCATTCATCAGAGACTTGTTCTCATCTTTCATATAAACATATACAGATCTCAATTTGAAAATATGTAACATCCAGGAAAGCTGAAGTCAGGGCTCCTCTAAGGACTTCCATGCCCTTTTCCCCACCTCAGTCCTCCCCTCCAAAATTTGCTGTCACTTAACTAGCAAGTCTGACATGCCCGTCCTTTCCAAGCCTGCCTAAGAATCTCTGGCCAGACTCTGCTGCTTCCTGGAGCCAAGCTCAGTCCCCAAGAAGCAAATTCCAAATGTGACCCATACAGAGACTGTGCAAGTCTCCATCCCAGAGTCCCCTGAGAGGGGACTTAAAGATATAAGTAGCAGAGACACCTTAGAAAGTTTTAAGCTCTGAGTTTATCATTTCTCACCTTTCCCAAAGACTGTAGAGCCTCCTCTGAAGAGAAGCAGTTGCAGTATAGGTGGTCTGGGAGCTTGAATCAGAGAATGAGAGATCCAGGTGTCTCTGTTCTTTCCAGAAGCTTGGCTAAACATCTGCAGAATCTGAATGGCTTCATTTTGGGACCATGGCTAGGCACATCCCAGGAAGAGATGACATTGGTCCTCTGCACCTTTTCACTTTCTCTCCTTTGCTCTCTCTCCTCCCCTCCCCTCATCCACCATCTTGGCAATCCAGAAACCCAGAACCTTCCCACCCTTGGAAACACATGCAGAATCCTGAGGCCACAGCCACGTCCCAGTGTGCCTGTCCCCTCTCCACTGCCACCCTAGGGTCAAAGCTTAACCATCCTTTTGCCTTTCTCTTAGTGCCCAAGACCCTTTAGAATTGGCTATGATGTACTCATGATGAAAATTTCACACCCTATGAGAAATATACCTGTCCAGGAGGGGTCCCAGGCTCTCACACACTTCCCTTAGTTCATGTATTCATAAGCCCAGTTTTTGCCTGAAAACGAGGGATCATTGATGCCTTCACTTGTCTGGGAAGATGTTGGGCACTCAGAGCCTGGTGTTTACAGAGCTCTATATACATGCCTCTGTGGTTTTCTGTCTAGCACCACCGATACTCCCTAAAGCAAGAGTAGTGAAATGACCACTTCAGACTCTAGACCTCAATACATTTAAATATGCTGATTCTAGATTTCCATGAGAGAATACAGGGTCACAGAGTGGATAGCACAGTCAGGAGGCATAAAGCAGTGACCTCAGCTAACTAAAGCCTCTCTGTTGGCAGAGTTCATTAACTTTGAAGTGTGACCACTGGTTTCTGGGATTTCCCATCTGGTGTCAGATGCTCCAAAGAGACTTGGGGGAGCAATTTCTGTCTATTTGACAGGACAAAGGGGAAAGTTGCTTTGGTTTTGTTCCTTTAGGAAAACAGTTACATGCTAGAGAATCTAGAAGACATGTATGCCTTATAAAACTAGAAGATATGATGCCTCTTTGCCTCAATATCCCGTCTGCATTTGACTCTTTTACCCTTTGCGTTATTAAGCAATTTAAGAAAATGACAAACAGGAGGGCTTCCCTCCTAAAGCAGAATCAGTCTTAAAATTGGTGGATAACATGAGCAGTAATACAAGTTTTATTGCATGTTCACTGGTTTATAAATAAATTGAACAAGCCAATTTAAAAATATTAAAACATTTCCAAACATTTGGGACTTCTTAAAAAAAATTTTTTTTTAAGATTTTATAATTGACAGAGAGAGAGGGAACACAAACAGAGGGAGTGGGAGAGGGAGAAGCAGGCCTCCCGCCAAGCAGAGAGCCGGATGCAGGGCTTGATCCTAGGACCCTGGGACCATGCCCTGAGCCGAAGGCATATGTTTAACAACTGAGCCACCCAGGTGCCCCAACATTTAGGACTTTTAAGCACAAATTTTCCTTTAAGTCAAGATTGGTCTTAACTTCACATTGAATGTTCCACATTGAATGGAATTTTTTCCATCCCACTAGTGAACATATTCCATGCTGATCTCCATTACCTTTCTTGTTTTCCTCCAGGGAGATTCTGGAAGCCCTTTGATATGTGAGGGTATTTTTAGAGGCATTACTGCCTTTGGCCTTCCAGGAAAATGTGGAGACCCTCGAGGACCTGGCGTCTATACTCTTCTCTCACAGAAGCATCTCAACTGGACAATTATGACTATGAAGGGGTTTGTTTAGCTAATTGTACTTCAGTGCATTTGTTGTCCCTTCTTTTTTCATTGTTTGCTTCGAATTTTTATTTAAATTCCAAGTAGTTAACATATAGTGTAGTATTGGTTTCAGGAGTGGAATTATGTGATTCACCATTTATGGGGTGGGCACTTGCTGTGACTTCTTAATCTTATCATAAATAAAATCAATTTGTGGAACTGTATCCATTTCTCCTATACCTTCAGTGGGAAGATCTGCACTGGCAAGGGGAAAGAGAGGAATATGACAACCTTACAGATATTGCAAGAGAGACGAGAGAGCCAAGGTCACCAGGGTCAACCATGCGTCAAGTGACATACATACTTTCCTCAAATTATTCACTGTCTAAATGGGGCCCAGCAGGAGTGACAATAAGGTCAGGTCTGTCTAGTGACAGGCTCAGCAATTCTGCAGGAAACAGGAACAGCCAGTGGAGCATTTGGGTTTAAAAGGAAATGCTTTTGCCCTTCTAAGGCCATTGCTCCACATCAACACATGCTATCTATCAATCTATCCATCTCTCTGCAAGAACCTGAGTCTAAGAAAGAAGTAGAAGGGGCAGTGTCTCACCGTGTTTCCCAAAGGCAGGTGAGAAATAAAAAATAAAATTCTACGGGACAGAAATGATGCACTTGGCAGACAAGAAAAGTATACAACAGAGAGTCAGCCTCCTCTCTCATGGGTTTGCATAGAAGCCTTTGATTATCTAGGTGATTTCTTGGTTCTCCTCAACCCTGAGCCTGGGTGGATCCAGCCAACACAATGGTTACAGGAGCTGCCATCACATCCTAGACAGTAAGTGCTCAAAGTCTTCCTTGAAAAACCCCTATGTTGTTATTCAGCACATTGAACTCATTGGGGAGTCGTCAGTCCAACAGCCACTTCAAAATGTGATTATGTGAATGGATTCCTGCAATTTCCATCAGTTCCTTTAGAAGTGTACATGCACATGCACACACACACAATGTATACCCAAGCCAAGAACATACATCAACACCAAGAGACAGCCTCCTAAAACAAAGAAGGAGCATAGCCCAATTACAAATCCTTAGTCCCACCTCTAGAAATTTTTATTTAATTGCATTCAGTGAGACCGAGGACATAATATTCTTTATATAATCTCCCCAGTGATTTCAATATACAGCTGGTGATGGGAGGCCTTACCCTAAAAAATGAAGTCTGGTGCTAACATCTAAAACAGGGCTCTAAGAGAGTCCCTAGGATGATATTGTAGATGCCTGCTATAATCCCTAATTCATAGTTAGAATTTTAATAGCAATAAGAGGATAGACTATTCCCTACTGGCAACATTATAGATTTCGAAGTCCAATTAAAAAGTAGTTGCATAGAACCCTCATTCATTGCTGATGGAAGCGTAAACTGATACTTCTTAGGCAAGTTGGTAGTGACTACTTAAAACTCAATATCCTATGACCAAGCAGTTCCACACCTGGGTATATACTGAACAGAAATGTGTGCTTTTGTCTACCAAAGAATGATTAAGAGTGTGCATAGTAACTTTATTCTTTTTCTAAAAGATTTATTTATTTTTAGAGGACACATGAGCAGGGGGAGAGGCAAAGGGACACCCTCAAACAGACTCCCCACTGAGTACAGGGCCTGACAAAGGGCTTGATTTCACGACCTTGAGATCATAACCTGAGCCAAAATCAACAGTCAGATGCTTAACCAACTGAGCCACCCAGGTGCCCCACAACTTTATTCTTAAAGTCAACATGGAAAATAGCTCAAATATTTATCCACAGTAAGATGGATTGACTATTGTCATACATTTACATGTGGGAATATTACACAGCAATGAAAAAGAAAAGCCTACAGTTACATGTAACAACATGAATTAATAGTATAAGCTTAATAGTGAGTGAAAGAAGTCAAAAAGAATATAAAAGATATGATTCCATTTATCTGCAGGTTGGCATAAAACAAAAGTATAGTGTAGAGGTCAGAATAATGGAAAGGTGTTGACAAAGAGTAGGTACAGGGAAGTCTTTAGGGTACAAGAAATGTTCAAGTGGATGGTATAGACTGATGCCAAGAATTCGAACCCAAGTAACATCGTCTCAAAACACTTCCTAGAGAGGTTAAGACTTTGATGAGCAAAGAAAAGGAAGAGAGTAGTAGAAATTCCAGACTAGAAGAAAAGCTCTGACAAAAGCACAAAGGCAGGAAATCAAAATACCTAGCCCAGGGTTAACACAGGAAATGAGCAAGGATTAACGTTTAAAAGATGGGGTGCCTGGGTGGCTCAGAGGGTTAAGCCTCTACCTTCGGCTCAGGTCATGATCCCAGGGTCCTGGGATCGAGCCCTGCTTCGGGCTCTCTGCTCAGCAGGGAGCCGGCTTCCCCCTCTCTCTCTGCCTGCCTCTTTGCCTACTTGTGATCTCTGTCAAATAAATAAATAAAATCTTTTTTAAAAAAATTTTTTAAAGAACATTTGTGCTGGGTGCCCCAGTCCATTAAGAGTCTGACTCTTGATTTCAGCTCTGGTTTTGATCTCAGAGTTGTGGAGTTCAGGCCCCACGTTGTGTTCCACACTGGGCATGGAGCCTACTTTAAAAAAGAGAGAGAGAGAACAGTGGCCTGATCAAGACTTAAAAAAAACTTAGCAATTATCAAATCCAAAGTCCTATTCTTGTAAGTGTTATGACCACATGCAAGTTTGCTCAGTAGGTCTATGGCAGTTCTAGGGCTCAGGACCCTAAGGTTGAGGTGAGGGCTCTATGTAATAGGGAGTCACTGAGAGTTTCTGAGCAGGGGCTGAGAAGATCACCACCATGCTTTTAGAAATGTAGCCTAACTGTGTGGTGGAGACCCATGAAGAATAAAGAGAGGAAAACAGAAGGAATTACAATGAAATGGTCATCAGGTATTCAGGACATGACTAGAATGAAACAGAAGAGAACAAAGTGTGAGCAGATTAAGCATGGAATGGAATAATCAGGAGGTTCCCTGGATGATGGGATGACCAAGATAGTGATGAGAGCAGGGAGAGGGACAAGGGAGTTCTACAGGGGATCTCATTTTGAGAGGAAATAATGGGCATGCTTAACATACTGCTTAGCATATAGTGGGATTTTAACCAATATTTTTCAAGTGAATAAGGGATGTTTTTAATGTATTTGGTTTAAGCTAAAACAGGAAAGGATCTCAGAAAGGAAATATCTAGAGGCAGAAAGAAATATGAGGCTGGAAATTGGGAGAAAAGTCAAGAGGGAAAAAGGTGTTTGGAAATCTCTGCTATAGAAATCTCTGCTATCACAGTGGAAATGCATCCCTAACAAGGAAGAGATAGAAAAAAAGAAAAAGAAGGAAGAAGAAGAAGAAGAGAATGAGGGAGGGGAAAATAGAGAAGAGGCAAAGATAGTATCAGGAAATGGAACAGGAGGAAGCAGAGCAAATACGCCTGAGAAGAAAGGTCACGAGAACATTCACCTCGGGAAAAGCACATCATCCAGTTTGATAGTCACAACAGCCCCGTGGAGAAGACAAGGCCACTGTCATTATTCCCACTTTGAAGTGAGGAAGCTGGAGCTCATGGTGTTGCTGAGTGACAGCAGCTCCATACACAGGCTGTGCCATCTGCTGAAGCAGAAACCACTCGGGTCTGGTCTGGACTCAAAGCCAGGTGCAGCACTCTGCCTCTGTGGCCTGTGGGAAGAAGGGAAGACAGCTCATGTCTCACATTACAAGGGCTGTTGCTGAGGTGGAGGGCCCCGTATCCCCTCCCAGGATGAAGGCTTCCCTGAAACCTGCCATATATGAAGCTGGCACTCCCACTGTGCCTTTGCTGTGGTAAACACCAGTCCGAGCTAACTGTAGGCAGCAACCTCAGGTGGCTGAGGTTTTGCTTCACTGGGTTTCCCTTTCAGAGCTCTTCCCCCTTTTATTAGTTCCCTAGGGCTGCCATAACAGATTACCACACACTGCTGGAAACAAGACAAATTTATGTCCTCATAGCTCTGGTGACCAGAGGTCCAGAATCAAGGTGTCGGCTGGACTGGCTCCCTCTGGAGGCTCTGGGGGAGCTTCCAACCCTTGCCTCCTATCTTTGATTTGTGGCCACATCACTCTGTTCTCTGCCTCTGTGGTCACATGGCCCTTTTTTCCATGTGCCTGTTCTCTTCTGTGTGTCTCTTCGAGGACACTTGTCATTGGATTTAGGGCCCATCCAGGATGATCTCATCTCACAATCCTTGACTTAATTACAAGAGTTTTTTGCTAAAGAAAATCACAATCACAGCTTCCAGGGATTTGACAAGTGGCGGGATCATTTCTAGCCCACCACGCCCCTCATGCCCCAAACCATTATCAGCTCTATCTTCTCTACTCCACAAGCACCCAGGAATTGCTACTGCTGTGCTCCAGCCACCCATCCCATCCTCCTTATCCTCTCCAAAACTCATCCCTTGGGAACTAAGTTTCAAGGAGATAATCAAATAAATTGAGGCAGATTAATAGGAAAGGACCCAAAAAGCTCTACCCCAAAACAAACAAGAGTCTTAGTTATGTAATTCTGGAGACAATCCACCTTTTTCTGTTATCTACCTGATCATCTCCCAAAGAACATTTTGTGGAACAGTAATTCCATATGAAGTTGGTTAATAGGTATTAAAAAAGAAAACAGTGTGGGTTTTTTGTTTTGTTTTTTTTTAAGATTTTATTTATTTATTTGACAGAGAAAGATCACAAGCAGGCAGAGAGGCAGGCAGAGAGGCAGGCAGAGAGAGAGGAGGAAGCAGGCTCCCTGCTGAGCAGAGAGCCCGATGTGGGACTCAATCCCAGGACCCTGAGATCATGACCTGAGCCGAAGGCAGCGGTTAACCCACTGAGCCACCCAGGTGCCCCAAAAGAAAACAGTGTTTAATGTTCACATTAGTTTGGGATCTCCAGGTTAAAAAAAAATTAAACAGGATTCCTTATTTCAAGACTACTTTATTTGGGAGAAGAGATTATAATAAGCAGCATTTCTGAAACTTAGTAGACCAAAGTCATGTCCTTTTTTTTTTTTTTTTAAAGATTTTGTTTATTTATTTGACAGACAGAAATCACAAGTAGGAGAGAGAGAGGAGGAAGCAGGCTCCCCGCTGAGCAGAGAGCCCGATATGGGGCTCGATCCCAGGACCCTGGGAACATGACCCGAGCTAAAGGCAGAGGCTTTAACCCACTGAGCCACCCAGGTGCCCCAGTCATGTCCTTTTGACATGAACTTCTCACATAGCTCATGTTCCTTGGAAAATACTTGGCAAAATCTATCCTAACCCAACAGTGACGGCTAACAATCAAACATTCAGGCCAAAGCAGACAAAACTGACTCCATGAAAGAAGGCTGGGGCCAGGAGGATGGAGGGAAAGGAAAGAGGTTGTGTAAGTTTTTGGCTGAGGAGGTATTTGCGGACACACATAAAATATAGCTAGGTTGGTAGTCATCTCATAGAACTAGTACAGTTTTTAATTCAAATGAGATCTGGAATTTCAGAAATAATCTTGTGTTCTGACACCAGATTCTCAGGAGCAAAGAGTATGTATACATATTCCACTGTTGAAGGAGACATTTCTTAGACACGGGAGTTTTTTTATCCACACACATCATGCCCAATGGTCTCCTGGATGCTCACGCACACATACACACACGGGCACAGGCACACATGCCCCACAAAGAGATGTGGGTTTGACTCTGGGTGTGTGAGTGCATTAAAAAAAAAAAATCTAGATTCATAGATACAAAGCAGCTCCCTTATTTTATAGATGAAAAAAAAATTCCCGTAAGATCAACTGCCTTGTCCCAGGTCACAGAGCTAATTGATGGCAGAGCCAGAACTAGAATCGAATTCAGTGCTTTAACCCTTAGCCCATTCTCCAGTCCCACAGCAAAGAAGAATCTCTTTTCCTAGGGAATACCACTGCTTCTTATTTTTCAATTAAACATTTATAAATTAAAGCAATATAAATGAAAACCACTTAATTTAGTTAGGATAAATATGGAATATTACATGAATGTTTTTAAATTAAACTTAAGAAAAGTCAATTCAATAAATACAGTAGATGATAAATATGCCTTCATTTTTTTATTACAATGTGTTGAGATGAAGAGAAAGAAAGGGAAAAAAGTAGAAAAGGAGTAATAAAGAAAAAAAAATCCAAATCTTTTCCAAAGCAGGTTTTGAAAAATGTCTTTACTTTAAAAAAAATGGAGAACTGCTTCCAAAATTTGTTAGGAAAATGGAATTTGGATTAGAAGCAGAAGCATTCTTTTTTTTTTTTTAAATTAACATACAATGTATTATTAGCCCCAGGGGTACAGGTCTATGAATCACCAGGTTTACACATTTCACAGCACTCACCATAGCACATACCTTTCCCAATGTCCAAAACCCAACCACCCTCTCCTTACCCCTCTCCCCCTGGCAGCCCTCAGTTTGTTTTGTGACATTAAGTCTTTTATGGTTTGTCTCCCTCCCAATCCCATCTTGTTTCATTTATTCCTTTCCTACTCCCCATACCTCCTTGTTGCCCCTCAACTTCCTCATATCAGGGAGATCTTATGATAATTATCTTTCTCTGATTGACTTATTTCGCTAAGCATAATACCCTCTAGTTCCATCCACATTGTCGCTAATGGCAGGATTTCATTTCTTTTGATGGCTACATAGTATTCCATATATAGATATATATATCTATACACACACACACACACACACACACTACATCTTCTTTATCCATTCATCTATTGATGGACATCTAGGCTCTTTCCATAGTTTGGCTATTGTGGACATTGCTGCTATAAATATTCAGGTGCACATGCCCCTTCAGATCACTACATTTGTATCTTTAAGGTAAATACCCAGTAGTGCAATTGCTGGGTCGTGGCTCTATTTTCAACTTTTTGAGGAGCCTCCATGGTTGCACCAGCTTGCATCCCCCCCAACAGTGTAGGAGTGTTCCCCTTTCTCCGAATCCTCACCAGCAAGAAGCAGAAGCTTTCTTGAAACACTTCTCTCCTATTAGTGAAAATCTTAATTTACTAGATTTAGTGGGAAATGCCGTCTTTACCTCAGACCAAGGCCATCCTTTAGGATTCACATTCCTAAATTCCAAGAGTATTATCACTGAAAGGATTTTGTTTGAAAGTTTTGTGTTCTTCATGCAGCAATCATTATAAAGGAGACGACCTATCAATGCATGTGCTAAGGACTATGAAACCAAATCAAAGGCCAGACCTCACCTACAGGTTAGAAAGTTACATATTGCTGCTTCAAAGCTTGTAAATTACAACTTTTGGAAGGTGAGGGGAAGAATGATCTTAAGTTATCTTCCTTCTCCAGTTAGATGGGGAAAACCTCTTTAATAGAATTCTTCCCCCAGAGAATCATGAGTGTGGTTAACAGGGTGAGATGAAGGAAAGGCGTGGCCGTAATCTAGAATAGCTTTTTTCTAAGGTTTATGACCACAATCCATTTTTCAAAACTACATTTTATGTTGCCACCCCATATTTAAACACGCACATGGTATTGAACAACTGTAACAAAAGTTTCACAAAATAATGCCTTCTTTTACATTGTTTCCATTCTCTGCTATTCTATTTCACCTTTTTAATGCTAACCACCTGATGTATGTTTATATAACAATTACCCCACTAAACACTGGGAAATATGCCCCTGGGAGAGACTACTGGGTCAGAGATGAGCATTAGTGTCTGAAAGCTGGAAAGTAACTGCATCTTCTTTAATCATAAACGTGTTAAGGGAAGAAAAGGTTAAATGTACTCTTTGGAATTCTGTCTAATATCAATGAAAAAAGCACAAGACATGACGACTGAAGAATTCATAACTCGTCAAGGCTAGAAAAGAAAGAAAATGTACCAGTTAAGTTCATTCTTTATTGCCAGTATCAACAAATTGACTCCAGGATCTTTCAGAGGTCCCTACCTCACTGAAAGATCTAACTATCTACTGGAATTGTAGTTTTGTAAAGAACCAGGTTTAAGGCTTCATTAAAAATATTTCTCTAGGGCGCCTGGGAGAGCTCAGTCAGTTGAGCATCTGCCTTCGGCTCAGGTCATGATCTCAGGGTCCTGGGATCAAGTCCCATGTCGGCCTCCCTGCTCAGCGGGGAGTCTGCTTCTCCCTGTCCCTCTGCCCCTCCCCACCTCTCATGCTCTCTCTCAAATAAGTAGAATCTTTAAAAAAATAAAATAAAATAATTTCCCTAATCAGAAAACATATCCCATGAATTACGTATCTTATGATTTAAAATATACAAAGGATTAATTCATGTCCTTCGTACACTCAGGCATGGCCACCCAGGTAGCTCTGTCAAGAGATGTCTACATTTTTATTTACCAAATCACACAGTCTAACAGCTTAAGGATATCAAAGTTGTTCTGAGGTCAGATAGACCAGCAGAAGCAGGAAGTCTTTCTGTTAAGGGTGTTTTGTTGTTGCCAAATAACATTCTCACAATCTACAAAGAGAGTCACAGTATTATCACTATGGAACTCTGTATACATTTGGTGTTTTCAGTCTGTTTCTTCCCACTAAAGTATGGGCTCCCTGAGGGCAAAGATGATGTCTGTCTTGTTTACATGTATGTCCCCCCGACCCCCAAAAGTGCCTCACACATGGTAGATGTATATTGAATAAACCCACACGTTGTAGCACTCCTGGTTTTTCTGCAAAATAAGGAAAGATGAGTTATGATGCTAACTCCAGAGTTCAAAAAGCATTTGGAAACTCTCCCTGACCATCACTCTTCATCCATGCATGTATGCAAGAAGGAGAAGACAGGACCATTGTAAGCAATGAACAGTCTGAGTCAAATTCAAAAATACTCATCTATGGACACCCTGAGGAGGGGTGGATGTAGGTCTTTTTTCCTGATAAAATAAATACTTTAAAAAGCCAGAGGAGATCTTTCACTCAGGGCTTTTCCTGCCAGTGACAGCTCAGTTAGCAATGGGAACATGCATTTTAGTCATCTGTGTGCTTACCCAAAAATCCACGTGACCTGGTCAAACCAGGACAGGCCCACACAGTCACATCATTCTTGGGACTACCTTGGCCACTTGCAATCTCCCTTGTCTTAGGTAGCCAGATTAGGGAACAAATCTGTAATAATGGCCAAAAAAAAATACAGAGTTATGGCAATGTCTGATGCATTATGAATATATTTCAAATGGATACCAGGTGATATGTTCTGTCCACATCCCTCCTCTAGTCCACAGCTGGGGTTAAGGTGTGAGAGGAAATATTTTAGTTTTAGGAAAGTTGATCCCAAGCCAACAGAAGACTAAGCATACAAATAGGTTTGGGTGCAATGAACCTACAAATTTGAGCACAGTCAAAGCAGTGCTGAGAAAGAAGGAAAGCGTGGGAAATAGAGGGGGAAGGAAAAGATACACAAATCAACCCATAGAGAAAGGTTCTACAAAAACAAACTGCCAAGAACTGAAGTCTTTATAGACTCACAAGTACAGAGAGATGTGTTTGGGTCCTATGCTCTAACAGCAATCATTTTCACAAGGTTCTAGAAGATCAAAGAGAAGGCAGACCCCAGCAGAGATATTTACCTGTGAGTCTGTGCTTGGGGTCTGGATGCTTTGCCCAGTATTTATGTCCAAGACACGTAAGTGTCCATCTTCCATGCCGCCTCCAACAGCAAGGACTGCAGACTGCCAGGGACACCAATCCATGGCCTTGAAAGTTCAAATAATCACACAGGCAGCTCAGGCTTGGAGGAAGTGAACTTGTGAAGGTGACACACTTCACACCATATACCACGGCTCTCCTGGAGCTCTGATCTAAAGGCAGGAGCAAAGGCACTCTCTAGAGATTACTTCTAAGGGACTGGAAATCACCTATTAGGTGCCTTCCTCAAATTTTGAGAACAATTTGCCAATATTTTAAACAAAGAAAAATCACTCAATAATATATTTTAAAAACTACACTCAATGTGTCCTATGGGGTAAGAATCTGCTGTTGGAATAGGTGACATGTACCCCCTGGAATCTGATGACGAAATGAATTTTTCTCTCATTTGTCTACCTGTGTCTTTAGGTTCTAGGTCAGAGAAGAAAGGACAAAATGGAGCCACACATGATTGCTTGCACCCCCAAAACTCTCATGCATTTCAGTTCCTAATAACATTTCAGAAAGGAAAATTGTTGTTGATTTACTTCCTTATAAATGACTACAGGTAATCCTGAAAAATAAGGCTCAGTATTGCATATTTATGCTGACAATTGAAATGATGAATAGCACTAATTTTAAAGGACAGTCTAATAAATATTTCCATTGTATTTATCCACGTATCCTTATCTGCACGGCCATCCTGCCATTAGTTGCCCAAGGCTTGGCTCGCTCAGACTTCAGAGGCCCTTGGTTCAATTTGCTGTATTTCTGACAAGGCACATAAGAAAGTAACTTGTTTTGCTTGTCTTGGGTTTTTCACATGTTGGGTTTTTGGTTTTTTGGGTGTTTGTTATTATTATTATTTATTTTTTTTTTGGTTTGCTTTATTTGGTTTTCGTATTTTGTTCGCAGAGTATTTTACATACATTTTCCCTAGATTTCTCTCAAATCATTAAAGATGGGAATTTGGACCTTAAATCATTCTTAATGTCCTGTGGATATTAAAACTATAAGCCAGAGTACTGAGCCACTACCATGCATTAGCAGCTGGTAGGAAGTATTACACCCTGTATCAGGAAACTCTGTTAACTTGGTAAGTTCTCATTCTAACAAATTTGTTCATAGGTAATAAAGTAGAACCATTTCTTCGTTCTGTGAGTGATAAATATTCTGCGACAATGTCGAGGTCAAGACATATATCTGTGATGCCAAAGGAATGAAAGTACAGGTTGGTTTGTTGTTTTTTTTTTTTACTAGAAATAAGAATTTAAAATACAGAGAAATAAAAAAAATATTATGCAGAGCTTGATGGAATATTGGTTTAACTCTGAAGCACCCTTTCTCCTCCTCCTTTTCACAGTGGGTTTCCTTTCGAGGTGTGAGTTCAGGTAGGTCTGGACAGCCAGTGTACCCATCTGTCTGACCACAGTTACTGCTGAGAGATGAGAATGTGCCCAAAGTCATACCAGAGTTCTGGGACTTTTCTATCAGAGTAACAAGGAACCATAGTTTCTTAATCAGTTCCATCTGGGAGGATCTGAATTTGAAGCTGCTAAGAGCCATCTTGCCCACAAAATGTCTGAATGAAGAATGAAACTCAGCAGAGACAGGCAGAGCCAAGAGCCAAAGAGAAAGAGTTTTAATGACATAATTTAAGGCCTTAGGTCTGGACGGTATTGAAAGCAGCTATATGTACCCAGGACTCCTTGGTTGAAAGAAAAAATATATTTACATTTGTTTGCAGAAGCTCTCGGTTACCTCTGGTTTCAGTTACTTACAACCACAAATCAGACATATGGGGGGTATAAATAGGGTTGTCTTTCAAGAGAATTTGTTTTGTCTTTCCAAAACAAATTCCAGGGGAAGAAAAATCTCAGAGCATTAGCTTAATGGCTTTGTTCTCAGGTGTGAAGGATGCTCAGTGATCTCTGAGTGGACAGCAGCCTGGAAAGCTATTGGATGTCTTACCTTGACTGCTGTAGGTTGGGCTATGACTTTCAGGGGTTGAACCTGGGCTTTTGCACCGGGGTCATGGGGCCATATCGTCAGCAGTCCATCACTACAGCCACTGGAAAGCAGCCTGCCATCAGGGGACCACTTGAGAGCACAGACAGCTTGCTTGTGGTGAAGTGTTCCAACGTGATGCTGCGTGACCCGAACGTCGTGATGATAAACACGGCCCAGCCTCGACCCGCTGCACAGAGGTAAAGGGGCAGGTTCCTGACAGAAAACTCAAGGCCTATTGCTAATAAGCATTTGAAAACATGAAGGAAAGCATAGTTCAAACCACCAAAAGACCCCACAAGACAGATTCGAGACCCAGTTTTTGAACATTCGTTGGGTTAATAAGGATAGAGTATTCTGCCTGGGTGACTATTCGCACAAGCGAAAAAAATTTCTGTGGCAAAGTTTCAAATGTGGATAATGAGATGCTGTCCTTTGAGAGATACTTCTTTTTTTTTAAGATTTTATTTGTTTGTTTGTTTGTTTGTTTGAGAGGAAATGAGAACTCAAGCAAGTAAGAGAACGGGGTTGGCAGGGGCCAAGGGAGAGGGAGAAGCAGGCTCCCCACTGAGCTGGGATCCTGATATGGGGCTCAATCCTAGGGTTCCTGGATCATGACCTGAGCCAGAGGCAGGTCACCCAGGCACCGACTGAGTCACCCAGGCACCCCATTTTGACAGATATTTCTAATGACTTCAATATGATGCAGGCAGCTATGGAAATGATAAATTTTGAAGATTTCCATATTTCCCCAGGGGGTTCTTTACGTACTGAACATACGAAATATGTTTCTGGAATTCAGAATATATTAGCTCAATGCAATATATATTTATAGTGAAATGTCAGAGATAGAAATGTATTATTTCCTTTTTCTGTTAAGCTACAAGTCACTATTAATTTTGTTAATGCCACTCATGTCGAAAAAGAGTATAAAACTCTCTGAATGTCACAGCAAACTGCAATGTGATTCGGAATCAGGAGATAATGTCTACTGGTAGCGATTTGGATCCAAAGAATGATAAAGATCATATCACTTTATCAAAGATAATGAACTCCTCCCAGACTAATTTAATTTTCTCCAAGGAATAAGTAAAAAACTACCTACAATTATTTCTGAAATTTCTCAAAATCCAGTGTCGTCTTTTTATTTATTTATTTATTTATTTATTTTAAAGAGTTTTATTTATTTGACAAGAGAGCACAAGTAGGCAGCGAGGCAGGCAGAGGGAGAGAGAGGGAAGCAGGCTCCCTGCTGAGCAGAGAGCCCAATGAGGGGCTCGATTCCAGGACCCCGAGACCATGACATGAGCCGAAGGCAGAGACTTAACCCACTGAGCCACCCAGACACCCCCAGAGTTGTCTTTTTAAAAATGATCAGGCACCACACTGAACAGCCTTCTGATGAACAATATGGGCTCTGTGGCCAGACCACCTGGGTTCAAAGCCCGACTCTGCCCCTTTTACTAACCATGTGACCTCAGGCTAGTGTCTCAGTTGGTTCATTAGCAACAGGTTGGTTGGAGATTAGAAACAACTTGACACAAAGTTACTGCAGGGATTAAAACACAATTATCCACACAAAGAGTATAGCAAGCCTGGCGCACATTACTCCAAAAATATTAACTGCTATTATAAGAAAGGATCTGTTCATGGATAATAAAACCAAATTTAAACAGCACAGACTGTAAAAGGAATTTAAATAGAGAACTGACCTCACTATAACAACTTCGCACAGTAAATAATTAGCCCTTTATGTGGTATTTTGTTTAAGGAGCTTTAAGTTTTACCTATAATCACAAGGTACTGAAATATTAAGTTTATATCTCAGGTACCTAAAGAAATTGTAAAAGACCTTGGAATTTATTTAATTTAAACCTACCTTAAGAACTACAGTATAAAAATGAATGGCAGTGGTGGGGCACCTGGTTGGCTCAGTTGGTTAAGCCTCTGCCTTTGGCTCAGGTCATGATGTCAGGGTCTTGGGATCCAGTCCGGCATGGGGCTCCCGGCTCAATGGGGAGTCCGCTTTTCCCTCTCCCTCTGCTGCTCCCCCTGCTTGTGCGCTCTTTCTCTCAAATAAAAAGTAAAATCTTTTTAAAAAGTGAATAGCAATTGTTAAAAGTAAATCTGTAAGATCATACGAACAAGTCACTTAAACTTTCTGGTTAGTTAGACTAAATCAGTAGTTCTCAAAAGTGATGAAGCATGAGCATCACTTCAGAAATTAGAAATGCAAATTATCAGAGCCCCTCCAGACCTACTGAATCAGAAGTTCCTGGAGACGGACCAGCAATCTGTGTTGTAAAGAGCCCTTCAGGGATTGCTGATGGGTGCTCAAGTGTGAGAACTGTGGAACCGGCTGATCTATGAGGTTCCTTCAAGCTCTAACATCTGTGGATCTATGAATGGGAAATGTGCCCCAGAAAGCTTCCATATTCCAAATTATTGATCCTGACAGCATTAAATACTTGTTTTTAACAAAAGTATCCTCCTGGTAGATATTACTTGGTGCAGAGAAACTTTTTGCTTAAACAGAGTTTTACCTTTTGTCTGAACAATTTAGTGGATCCTGAACCTCACTTTCCAGTACCAGCACATGGTGCAGGCACATAGCCAGCATGGTGCCTGGGGCCAACGGACCACTTACATCACCAGAGGAGCAGGATATTCAAGAAGGTAGGATCATAACTGCCTAACTAATATCCTGTTTGGCTGTGGTTGGTTTTGCTTTTGCTTCTGGTTTTAAATATTATAGTTCTGTTCACTCAGCCCCCATAATCACTTGGGGAGACAAATATAATTCATTCCATTAAGATGCTTCTTACCTGCTGAGAATACAGTCATTCCAGCTCAGAGCCCCAATCACCGACAAATGACCAAGCATATTTCTCAACCGCTTTTTAGTTACCACATCCCATAACTGAAAACAAAAAATGAATAAACAGTTACATAGCTTTGTCTTTGTCACAGTCCACTGTCTTCTTAAAGGCCTGATAGCAATTAATGTTGCTACCGCCAGCCCTTGTACTAAGGGAAAGCTCAGCTCCTTTAACCCTGGGCAGCATTTCTCAACGCTGTCTGTATATGACATCACCGATGGGGCTCGCCATTCATGCTAGCCATTCTGATTTAATAACGGAGGTAGAATCTGTGGATACGGCGTTTATTTTATGACATTTGCTTTAAAGCTCCCCAGGTGAATTCAATGGGCAGCCACAGCTTGAGAATAGCTCTCACATTTCTAGTTTCATATCTGGAAATCCACTGACAGGCTAAGAGATTCCTTTCCTGCCCTCTATATACGATACTCTGACTGATATGAGAAATGAGAACTTTGGTGTGAGAAGAAACCGTGATATAACCTTCATAGCATCCAGTATCACTGTAGAAATGAGAAAGCAGTGAGAACCATCTGTGACCCTCCAAAGTCACACTGAACACATGAGCAATATTGTTTACAGTATTATTAGTAATAATAATACATGAGAAGCTAAATAGATTGATGGAAACTGGGTAAATTTCCATTTCAGAGAGCCTATCAGAAAAAAAAATATATTCATTTTAAGTAACTCTACTCCTGATCATAGCTTGAGGTGAAAAAGGAGAGCTGAAGGTTATCTTCCTCTCTCTGAAGTCCTAACCCTGGGGATTCTACAAACCCAACTTTAATACAAGAGAAAAGACTTTTAGGTGCACCTGGCTGGTTCGATCAGAGGAGCATGCCACTCTTGATCTCAGAGTTGTGAGTTCAAGCCCCACGTTGGGTGTAGAGATTACTTAAAAAAAAATAAAATATTTGGGGGAAAAAAGACTTTTAAAAAGGTAAATATAGGGGCACCTGGGTGGCTCAGTGGGTTAAAGCCTCTCCCTTCAGCTCTGGTTATGATCTCAAGGTCCTGGAATCAAACCCCGCATCGGGCTCTCTGCTCAGTGGGGAGCCTGCTTCCCCCTCTCTGTCTCTGTCTGCCTCTCTGCCTACTTGTGATCTCTGTGTCAAATAAATAAATAAAAATCTTGAAGAAAAAAAGGTAAATACAGCAGAAGGAGATTGTGTGAAGAAAAAAAGAAACAAAAGCTAGGTTGAGTATCCTTAAGTCCTTATAAAATGTCAATCAGAAAAGAGCCAGAATCCCATATCTTCTCACTCCCCATAGCTTCAAGCACCACAACTAATATAGAGTCTCTATTGTATATTAATTTGTTATTAAAGGCCAGCTTTAGTTATCTAGCAATTACACAGAGCACATTCTGAGGGGGAAAAAAAAACCTGCCCATTACCTGTACTTCTCCCTCGCTGGTGCCAACTGCCAGGCAGGTTCCATCTTTTATCCAGGACACAGAAGATACATAGTTACAATTGATAGGTAGATCTATATTTTCAGTCACATTGTAGTTTTCCCCCTTCCAGATGAATACAGAGGATCCAAGAGCTATAGCAACTAGATTTTGAAAATTCCAATCTAGAGTATTCAGATCTATAAGAAAAGCATTTCATATTAGAGTAATAATTTTAGCCAAATAAAAAATATTTTCAACTAACCAACTTTTTTTACAGATAGATAAATAAAATTAATACCTTTCCCATGATCAACTGGGAAATAGAATCACATAGGTAAACAGATCATTAGAAGTTCAAAAATAAAAACTAGAATTCTGTATCAAGAGTCACAGTCTAATGAATAATAATCTTACTGTTCATACTCAAATGTATTTATTTAGAGTCATTTTGAGAACTTGGAAGTTTCATCTACCATTATTAGTACACATGGATTTTATCTAACAGATCACTAAAAATTAAAAACACATTTTTTAATTGAAATTATCTGGCCTTTTTAAAAAATTTTAATTCCAGTATACTTAATATGCAGTGTTATATTAGTTTCAGATATACAAAATAGTGATTCAACAATTTTACACATCACTCGGTGCTATTAATGATAAGTATACTCTTAATCCCCCTTCACCAGTTTCACCCATCCTATCCACTCATCTCCCCTCAGGCAAGGATCAGTTTGTTCTCCATTGTTAAGAGTCTGCTTTTTGGTTTGTCTCTTCATCCTATGGTGGTTTGTCTTTCTCTGACTGATGTATTTCACTTAGATCCATACATGTTGTTGTAAATGGAGAGATTTGGGGTTTTTTATGGATGAATAAAATTCAAACATATGTATATAAAACATAACACGTCTTTTTTTAAGATTTTATTTTTTTATTTGAGAAAGAGAACACAGGCGTGGGGAAGGGCCGAGGGATAGGGACAAGCAGACTCCCCACTGAGTGTGGAGCCTGAGGTGGGGCTCAATCCCAGGACCCCTAGATCATGACCTGAGCTAAAGTCAGACATTTAATGACAGAGCCTCCCAGGCACCCCCATACCACACCTTCTTTATCCATTCAACTATCAATGGACACTTGGGCTGCTTCCATAATTTGGTTATTGTAAATAATACTGCAATAAACATAGGGGGAAAACACCTAACCCTTACAGAGACATCCTTGAAGGTACAGTATCCATATGAAAGATGCCACCATCATTTCAAACCAAAAATACCACCCAACTACAGTCTATCTAGAAGTGATCACTAGCTTATAAGTGATACCTGGAAACTCCTAGCTGTACTCTCCAGTTTCTACTATTAGAACTCTTTGCCAAAAAAAACCATATTTGTAAGACCACATATTAAAATGTATCCTATCTTGTTTCTTTTTTGAATTGAGATATAGTTGACATATAACCCTTTCTTATTTCTTATAAGACAAAAATTCTTCTCCTCATTGATACATATCAATACAAAACTATGAGGCACAGCAGCTCCACTACAGTGGCCTAAGCCACCCATGACTCACCTCTCCCACTGATGACAACTATAAACTCTGAACAAAATATTAAAAAAAAAGAAAAAAAAAAAACCTCCCTCAGAACTGGAAAATTAGCAAATGCATTTAACTAAGTAAGGGAGTCAAAACCAGAAGAAGCAACCTGCCCAGGGGTGAGTTTCTCACTTTTTTTCTCACATGGTTTTGCCAGAGGGTGGGCCCCAGTCACAGAACAGCACCAACAACTAAAGCTCTGGTAGAAAGCTCACCATCTTTCTGGTGAGAGGGCCAAGAAAAGGAGCCTGAGGTGGCCAAAATGTGTGGAGAAAGTCCTGGAGGGGAGAGAGCCACAGAAAGAGAGCCACACAACTCTAGTTGTGAATGTAGGAACCCATGCACATCTCAGCAGAACCCTGAAATCATGTTTTTTAGGGAAAACTCAGATCAGCTTAGCAAAGGCTTTGAGAACCGAACTGAGTGAAGCATCTATTTAGGACTCAGCCTAGACTCCCTACATATGAGGGAAAGACCCAAACCAGCATAGTAAAGGCAGAAGAAACTGATCTGAGACTCAAAACACCACCCACAAAAGGCAAGACAAAACTTAAGGTATAATGTAACTAAGACAGGGGTATCTGGGTGGTTCAGTTGATAAAATATCTGTCTTCAGCTCAGGTCATGATCTCAGGGCCCTGGGATCTAGCCCCACATCAGGCTCCCTGCTCAGTGGGGAGCCTGCTTCTCCCTCTTCCTCTGTCCCTCCCCCTGCTTGTAAGCACACTCTCTCTCCCTCTCTCTGTCAAATAAATAAATAAAATCTTTTTTTTTAAATAAAAAATAAATTTAAATTAAAAGTAAGACAAAAATGGCAACATTCTCTGCAGGAGCCTGAGTTAATATCACATAAAATCCACAATGTTTAGGACACGATTCAAGATTACTGGACACAAGGAAAACATAATTAATAGATGAAAACCCTAAGATGAATTAAGTATAGGAATTATCAGACAAAGGTGCTAAAGCAGTTCTAATAGAATATGCACACAGAATAGAAAAGAATACTCTTCATGAGGTAAAGAAAAAACATACCTCAATGAAAAGAGAAAATACCAGCAGAGGAATAAAAAAATAGAAACTGTTCTATATACAAAGATAATAGAAACTATAAAAATAAAACTGAAATAGAAGCCATACAGGGTGCCTGGTTGGCTCAGTGGGTTAGGGCCTCTGACTTCAGCTCGGGTCATGATCCCAGAGTCCTGGGATTGGGCCCTGCATTGGGCCTTCTTCCCCGCCCCCGCCCCTGCCTGCCTCTCTGCCTACTAATGATCTCTGTCTGTCAAATAAATAAATAAATAATCTTAAAAAAAAAAAAAAAAGGAAGAAGAAGAAGAAGAAACCATATAAACAGTAAAGTGGAGGGGCACCTGAGTGGCTCAGTGGGTTAAGCCTCTGCCTTCGGCTCGGGTCATGATCACAGGATCCTGGGATTGAGCCCCACATCGGGCTCTCTGCTGGGCAGGGAGCCTGCTTGCTTCCCCCTCTCTCCCTGCCTGCCTCTCTACCTACTTGTGATCTCTGTCTGTTAAATAAATAAATAAAATCTTAAAAAAAAAAAAACCAGTAAAGTGGAAATTTTGAAACTGAAAATTACAATATCTGAAAAATCTTCTGGATGGACTTGGTTGCAGAATGGAAATGACAGAGGAGTCACTGAATTTGAATATCAATCAACAGAAATTATCTTATCTGAAGAACATGTAGAAAAAAATTGAAAAAGAAATGAGCAAACTTCAGGGACCTTTGGAATAATATCCAAAGATCTCATATGTGTAATTAGATTCAGGTCTTGAAGCAAAAGAATAAGTCTTCAAATTACCTTAGAACTCTCACCAGAAACTATGGAGGCCAGAAATCCTTATAATATCTTTAAAATGCTGACAGAAAAAATCTAGCGACCCAGAATTCTACATGCACCAAAAATACCATAAAACAGAATATAAAAAGTGTACCAGAAGTCTTTGCCAACTGACCTGATCTGAAAGATGCTAACAGAAGCTTTCAGGCTGAAGAAAATTATATGAGAGGGAAATCTGGATCATCAGGAATGAAAGAGAAGCATGGAATTGCTATATATTTGGGTAAATATGAAGACAGTTTTTCCTCTTTCATTTAAAATACATAAATGTATGGCTTCTTGGAGTAAAATTTATAACAATGGTAGAGTTTTCAATGTACGTAGATGTAAAATATATGACAACTGCCATAACCTAAAAAAAGTTAAGGGGGTTAAGGGGACCTGGATGACTACAAAATTTCCATCTACCTACCTATTTGCCAGTCCCCCACTGTATTCTCTCCATTGCCATTATCATTAATTACCAACATCTTGCCCTTGTTCACATTGTTAACATTGCTAAAAATGCTCTATCTTCTCTCCCCCATCCCTCCAAAACCTACCCATTTTTCAAGACCCAGCTCAAAGCTCAGTATCTCCACAAAGTCTTTTCAGACAAAGATGCAAAGATCACTGAACTACTTATAATCATTATAGCTCCTTTTATTCCACAATTCATTACTTCTATTCTATACTAACATGTTGGTAGAAGTTCCATTGAGTTAGTCCTGTCTTCCCAGGGCACCTGGGTGGCTCAGTTGGTTGAGTGTCTGCCTTCAGTTTGGGTCATGATCTCAGGGTCCCAGGATCCAGCCCCACACCAGGTTTCCTGCCCTGAAGGGAGTCTGCTTCTCCTCCCTCTCCCTCTGGTCCTCCTCCTGCTCATGTTGTCTCTCTCACTCACTCTCTCTCTCAAATAATTAAAATATTAAAAAAAAAAAAAAGTCCTGTCCTCCCAACTAGATTATAAATTAGGCACATAACAAGAAGACCCAATGTGGTTGTTTGACTGATTAGATTTATCCATGTTTAAAATATATGTCTAAGAATAGGCTCCCATTCTCACAGTTCATTATAATATAGTTAAAAAAAAAGTATATTTCTCATATCCCACTAACACCAAAAATACCCATTCCACACATGAAATCTGCACAAGGAAAAGCCAAATTACATTAACTCTATTTGGGTAGTACAGCTTTGGGACGTGAGGCACAAGGGTCACTGGATTCTTCCAGAAGCAAATTTCAAGTTTATGCCACAGTACAGGATACATTTTGTCACTCCAACTTTTCAATTCATGGTCTAAACAATAACTTACAATAGTCATTTCGAAGACCAGTAAGATGAATCTTCACTTCTGGTTGGAGTATGGAATAGTCTAGATTCTTGAATCTTTTAAGATGGAAGGATTCATCTCTGACTCCATCTCTGCAGCCTATAAAGAACAAACAGTTCCATGTATCTTTATGATCCCGTAAGCATAGTATCCATGCAGGTATTAAGACATAACAAAGTGAAAAAGAAAGTGTCATCATAATAAAACTGAATTACAAGTTGCAGGAGAAGGGAAGGGAAAAAAATTCTTCAGTATTAATTTAAACAGAAATTTCAAAAATAATTCATGGCAATTTTTAATAAAAAACACATGAGTGCCAGACCTAAGTGTAACATAACTTGTGGGAAGCACACAGAAACACTGTAGTATCCTGAATATTTATTTATTCCGTCACTTGAGATCTTAAAATCACAGTCATTTTTGCGTATCCATTTGTCTAGCACATCAACAATTAGCTGAGAGACATAAGCCTTACTCTGAGTCTTTGTCAGGAAATATCTATTGATTCATTTATTTTGACTCTTTGTCTCACTGTTTTTGAACCAGAGCACACAGGTACTTCTGGCTAGTTTTTACACATAATGATCTGAGGTCAGGGTCCTATCTTGGGTTCAGTTTTAGTTCTCATCAAAAGACCCACCTAAGTCTAAACCACAGGCCACCATCGTTTCATCTGTCCCACCACTTGGCTTGTGATCAAACTGAGAGCGACACAAATTGATAAACACTGAGCCCACCCAGGTAATCTGTGGTCTTTACAACCACATGCCTTCTGATAAAAGGCCTAACAGCTTCACAACGCTATACCAAGAAGTAGATCATGACTGCCTTGGTGTTAGCCGCAAAGACCTGCATTTGTGTGCAAAACTTAAAGTTTACTAGAAACGCTCAAGCACCTCCAATAAAGGTTTTTAAAAAAATAAGTACAAACTTCCAGTTACAAACTAAGTAATGGATATGTAATGTAAAACATAGCAATTATAGTTAGTAATACTGGATTGCATATTTGAAAATTAATAAGAGTAGATCGTAAAACTTCTCATCACAAGAAAAAAAATTCTGTAACAATGAATGGTGATGAATGTTAAGTGGACTTACTGTGGTGATCATTTTGCAATATATACAAATATCAGATCATTGTTTTACTCCTGAAGCTGACGCTGATGGGCTTCGAACAGCATGAGTTTGAACCACATGGGTTCACTTACATGCGGATTTTTTTTTAAGATTTTATTTATTTATTTGACAGAGATCACAAGTAGGCAGAGAGGCAGGCAGAGAGAGAGGAGGAAGCAGGCTCCCTGCTTAGCGGAGAACCCGATGCGGGACTCGATCCCAGGACCCTGGGATCATGTCCTGAGCCGAAGGCAGAGGCTTAACCCACTGAGCCACGCAGGCGCCCACATGTGGATTTTTTAAATAAATACCCCACAGCACTGTAAATGTATCTTCTCTTCCTTGTAATTTGCCTAATAACATTTTTTTCTAGTTTAGCTTGTTTTAAGAATATAGTATATAATACATATGATATACAAAATATATGTTAATCGACTGTTTATCTTATTGTTAAGACCTCCAGTCAACAGTAGGCTATGAGCAGTTAAGTTTTGGAGGAGTCAAAGTTAGATACAGATTTTCACCCATGTGAGGGGTTACCTTTTGGAAATGTGATCTAAGTAGACTGAAGGAGGTGAATGAAACAGGACAGCCAAGTTCTTACCCACTATGCTAGAAAGTTACGATAAAGTCTAAAATATCAAGAAAGAGCAGTTTACAAAGACTGCTTAGCAAATAGATGCAGGGCGCCTGGGTGGCTCAGGTGGTCAAGCAACTGCCTTCAGCTCAGGTCATGATCCTTGTGTCCCGGAATCGAGTCCCGCGTCCAGCTCCCTGCTCAGCAGGAAGTCTGTTTCTCCCTCTGGCTCTCCCCCTCTCGTGCTTGCTCTCTCTCTTTCTCTCTCT
Organism: Neogale vison; assembly: GCF_020171115.1. Taxonomy (NCBI): domain Eukaryota; kingdom Metazoa; phylum Chordata; class Mammalia; order Carnivora; family Mustelidae; genus Neogale; species Neogale vison. Next base: position 231,749,921 of record NC_058091.1, on the reverse strand, counting down.
CAAATAAATAAATAAAATCTTTAAAAAGAAAATGGATGTAAATAGTAGTGGGAAGAGCTGGAAGAGCTAAAGGTCATTGTCTCTAGGAAATGAGACTTGGGGATGGGACAGGCAAGGCAGAGAATTAGGAGAATTATTGAAATTTTATAATAATATTGATTAGTCTAATAAATATAACATATTCTAATAAAATACTCTAAGGTAAGGAAGCAATGATGGAGGCAGGGAGAGAGAAGGGTAGGAGGTAGGTAAGAAGAACAAACAGAAAATCTTTGGCCCATACCTTTCCAGGCACACTGGGATTGTTCACAGAGCTGCATTTGCCCACTTACCCACCGAGCCACCTTCTGGGTCGAAAATAGCTGGTTTAGGCATTTCTGAAAGCAAGCAAAGAAATACTTCTCTAGAAATGTGCATATACATCTCACATGTTATGCATGATCGAGTGTTAAAACTGATAATTTGCTAGGAAGTTCGAGGTTTCCACATTAGCACACCCAAGGCTACGACGGCTGTTATTTACTACCTAACCACTGTGTAGTGAACACAGTGCTGAGCATTCGCGTGTATCGTTTCTAATCTCCCTGGCAACTCCACACGCAAGTATTCCTCAGCTAGAATAAAATCTTCTTTCAGTCTTCTAACGGAAAATTCCTTTTAGCCCACAAACCAGCTAAAGGCCAGTGATAGCATCAAAGCCTGCAAGAACTGAAATGTTATGATAGTTCTAGTACAGGGTGAAATTGAAAGACCTCCCCAAGACAACAAAATTAAACATTAGTAAGGCTAATTTTTAAGGAAGGTTTCTTTCAAGGGGGCCTCTCAGCATTCAACCTAGAGGTGTTCTTCCTTCCACTCTGTTACTTAGATTTTCTCTGGGACTTAATTTTCTTCATCTGTAGTATGTCAGGATTGAACTCATCATCTTAAAGGTCCTTTTCCATTAACACCTTTTCCTATTAGAACATCAAATCACAGAGATCTTAAGTAACTTGTCTCAGTTTCCATGAATAAAAATATCTGATTGCTGTCTCTTTGGGCCAGTATATAAAAAGCATTTCTGACATTCTTACACCCAACTTCAATCAAAAACAGATAAGAAAATTAGTAGTGGGTGCCTGGGTGGCTCAGTTGTTAAGCACCTGCCTTCGGCTCAGGTCATGATCCCAGAGTCCTGGGATCGAGGCCCACGTCAGGCTCTCGGCTCCACTGAAGCCTGCTTCTCCTTCTCCTGCCGCCCACCCCACACCTGCTTGTGTTCTCTGTCTGTCTCTCTGTGTCAAATAAATAAATAAAATCTTTTTTAAAAAAAGAAAAGAAAAGAAAATTAGTAGGAAGTTTAAAGAAACATACTTACTGGAATTTTCTGAAAACATTTTAATGAACAGTTAAAGCAGAGACAATTCCTTATTTTCTCCTTCATGATAATTTATCTGATTCTTCATGTAAAACAATCATTGGATCACCATAATTTTTACATAAGTCTCTCTTACTGGCATTGTTTTGAGATTTTGGTTTTCTTCCCAGATATTACATCATTGCCAGTCAGTGAATAGTGAATTTTTAAGTATTCAAATTAGAACAATCAAGTATAAAGCAGGGTTTCCCATTTTTAGCACCACTGGCACTTGGCAGCAGATAATTAGTTATTGTGGGAGCTGTTCTGTGCATTATAGGACATTTAGCAACATCTCAGACTGTCTACTAGAGGCCTTCCCCTAGGTTGCGATGAATAAAAATATCTTCAGACATTGTCAGAGGAGCCTTGGGGAGCAAATTCATACCCAACTGAGAACGGCTAATATAAAATAACATTCCTAAAATCAGTGTAACTCTTCATAGAGTCCCCTCTTCAGAATCCCATAGCTCACACAAAGTTGACTGAGGCACTGCCCAGCACAGGGCACTTCTGTCCCACGCACCCTAGTGTGCTCTTCCCTCAGTAAGAGCTACTTATTACTTTAAGGAACAGCTTGGCATAGAGCTGACTGTATATAATAACTTTGAGCATCTCCAGAGCTACGCTGACCCTTGTCATAGAAATACCCTCCCTGTGACCTCTGAGGACCACTGGAAGACACACATTTCCTGTCATTGTGAGAGACCTCACGGTGCATCTGCACCACTCCTGATGCCATCTCACTTCTAACTGGTCAGGATAACAAATGCTTGATATGAAGTATTGAAATGGTTTCCATTATCACCTTCCCAACTTCTTCAGTGACACTGGGACTCTAATGAAGTTGTGAGGGCAAAGCAGTAAAAACTGCAGTCTGCAAGACATAGAGTGTGGAAAAGCTGCGGTGCTAATAACCTGGCCTGGGCGTAAGGTCAACCTGCGCCAATGATATAGAACTTCCTGGCCATCTGCACCTTCAAACCCTTAACCAACAAGAAAGCACTCGGCAAAGGACCCGCCCTAAGATGTTTGTTTTCAATTGGCTTATTCACAGTATTTTTCCTCTAGCAAGATATACATGCCAAACACCGGAAGCACATACTAAATGAGTAACTTTGCCCAAAATGAGAATTTATGACTTTCCTAGTTTAAAGTTCTAAATGAAACCGTGATTCCTTCAGAAGGTCTTCACTGGGTTTGATAAATGGGAAAACATGCTAGTGATATTTAATGTATCAAAGATTTAGATCAGACTCCTCTAAGATCTTAAAACCATAGTAAATAAGATACTTAAAGGAACTAAATTAACTTGGATAAAACACAAAAACACAACAATAACAATACCTTAAGGGAAATTTTTAAAAGACCATCTTATAGGGACCCCTGGCTCAGTTGGTTAAGTGTCTGACTCTTGATTTCAGTTCAGATCATGATCTTGGGGTCCTGGGATGGATCCCCACCTAGAGTCCTGCCTCGAGTTCCACAGTCTCTGCGTTTGGTGGGGAGTCTGCTTGGGATTCTAGCTCTCCCTCTACCTCTGCCCCTCATCCCACTAGCACTTTATCTCTCCCTAAAATAAATAAATATAAGTCTTTAAGAAAAAAAAAAAAAAAGGACCATCTTATAGAGAAAGAATTTAGCTTATCTTGAGAGACCCAGGGGTCTGGGGCAGATCAAGTCACTGAATAGTTGGAAATGATTATATAAAAAATTTTTTGGCTGAGGGGGTACATACCATAATATGTATAATTTCATTATATTTTTAATCTTTACATCTTTAGAAAAAATATTTAATTCAAGTATAATTAACATACAGTTTTATAAGAGTTTCAGATGTACAATAGGATGATTTGGCAATTCTATACATTACACAATGCTCAACACTGTGAATTTTCTGGAATTTTCTTTGGATTTTTTGATGGTTTTCTTCACTGTGCAGAAGGTTTTTATTTTGGTATAGTCCCAGTAATTTGATTTTGCTTTTGTTTCCCTTGCCAGAGGAGGGACTATATCTTAAAAAATGTTTCTACAGCTGATGTCAAAGAGATTACTGCCTATGTTTTCTTCTAGGAATTTTATGGTTTCAGAGATCACACTTAATGGGTCTTTAACCCATTTTGTGCTTCTTCTGTGTATGGTGTTCAAAAGTGGTCCAGTTTGCTTTTTCTGCATGTAGCTGTCCAGTTTTCCCAACACCCTTTGTTGAAAGAGTTTTCTTTCTCCCATTGCATATTCTTGCCTCCTCTGTAGTTCCATACAAATTTTAAGATTGTTCTAGCTCTATGAAAAATGCTATTGCTCTTTTGATAGGGGTTGCATTAAATCTGGAAATTGCTTTGGGTAGTACAGACATTTGACAAGATTTTTTCTTTCAATCCATCAGCATGGAATATCTTTTTATTTGTTTGTGTTTAAATTCTTTCATCAGTGCTTTATACTTTTCAAAGTACAGGCCTTTTACCTCCTTGGTTAAGTTTATTCCTAGGTATCTTACTGTTTGGGGTACAACTATAAATGGGATTGTTTAATTTCTCTTTCTCATATATATAATGCAACAGATACCTGTATACTTATTTTGTATACTGCTTCTTTACTTAATTCATTTCTTATCAGTTCTGTAGTCTTTTTTTAATCTTCTTTTGTTTAAATGAACATATAGTGTATTATTTGCCCCAGGGGTACAGGTCTGTGAATCATTGGGCTTACACATTTCATAGCATTCACCATAGCACATACACCCCTGCCCAGTGTACATACCCTAACCACCCTATCCCTACCCCCCATCCCTCAGCAACCCTCAGTTTGTTTCATAAGTTTGTCTCCCTCCTGATCCCATCTTGTTCTGGTAGTCTTTTGATGGAGTCTTTAGGGTTTTCTTTATAGTATCATGTCATCTGAATCTTCACCTTTTTTATGTTTCATTTCCATTTTTTTGATTGATACTAACTATATTTGTATATTTGTTGGGTATTAATTTCTTTTTAACAAAGTGCCGCTATTCATGTCCATAACTCATTTTTCCTGTCAAGAACCCATCATTTTCTTCCTGATTTGTAAGAGTAGCTGAGCCAGTTCTTTCCTCACATTTGGGACCCATTTGTCTGAGCTTCTCAGGATATGAGATGTCAGTTTTCTCCCTTTACCTACCCGGCCTTTTGAGGCAACGGTTTCATTCCAGTCTCTGTCCGTAGCATGAGCTTCCTTGCAAAAATGGAAAGAGTTACTTGTTTCGAAAGTCCCTTTGATGGGTGTCTGGAGTGGTTCTTGGTAGGATCCTGCAAGAAAGACATTTAGCTTTTAATTTGTTTTTCAAAAAAGATAATCACTCAGGTTGGTGATCAATCCATTATGTCTTTCACAATAGAAAGTGAAGCCACAGCCCCTCATCTCTCCAAAATCCTGGCAGAGGTGGGAAAAGAAAAAGGGTCAGCACAGGGCCTTATCCAGAATGCCAAGGTCATAAGTGAGCACTGCCTCAGCGGCCTCTGTAGGAAATGCCAAGATAAAGACCTGACTCCCACCACAGCCGCAGCAGAAATGCTTTGTCTCTGCTCGGAAAGAACATATTCGCACATTTGAAGAATAGATACAAACAGTTCCCTAGTTTAAGATGATGGAGCAAAGGTGTCTGGTTTGCCCAGGCTAAGCTCCTCCTGCCAGGAAATCACTGTCGGGTGCTTACTTCCCTAATCATTGACATCTACTCTACGATCATGAACAAATCACTTTGCCTACCCCCCCCCTTTTATAGAAAGATGCTGTAAGTATAATTTGAGATGACGTCAGTGAGCTATTTTCTAAATTAAAGTAATAACAGTCAATGTTATTTGTATCATTATTATTCATACTGTTTCTCTTCTCAAGATTGAGAAAGCCCTTTACCAGACTTTTAACTGTACAGAAAACCCTGTCCTGTCACCCTCTAAAACTAAGTTTCTTTTATGTCCATTCATACCACTTGTTCTGCAGAGGGTCCAAGGGACCACTGAAAAATCTTATATACATAATTATAATCTTTAAAAAAGAAATCATATACCAGTACAAATCTCAGAAATCATCTAAAACACTACATACTGTCTTTTGGTTTTGTTTCATTTCCCACTCTTCTCCCCCACCACCTTGAAAATTTCTTATTCAAAGGAAGAAAAGGAAAGCACTTGATGAATGCAATAGATAGTTCTACAAGACAGAGTCTCTCAGGAATATCTATTTCATTAACATTTTTTAAATAGTCTCTGAAATTTCTATTACCTCACCTAGAATCAAAGTCTCTTTCTCAGGTGTTATCTTGAGCACGGATCCAGAATCTTCCGGGAGGTAAGTGGTTGAAAGCTCTTCCCCAAAGGAGCAGGCTGCCAGATCCCTGGTTTGGCTTTGCCGCCATCTAGTGGTAATTGGGCTACTGGCAATGGGACCCTCCACTGACAGCCTCTTCACAAAGTTGCTCTTGAAGCTAGAATATGTGGGCTTAACTTCATCAAACACCTATTTAACAAAAAAAAAAAAGGCTGTAATTTATAGGCGCCTCAATGATGCAAAAGAAGGTATTCCTAAAAGGAGAATTATAAACAACTCATCTAGTACAAAACAAACTATAAGATTTTAATTTTGTGATCTGAGAGAACATTATTTTATATTTATAAATATATATGTGTGTGTGCATGTGTATACTTAGAGCCTCTGTTTAAGGGTCTCAAGACATAAAAGCAGCTTAGGAAATAATTATGTTTACAGTTATTACAATTACATATCAATATAAAATATGAAGTTAAAATAACCCTATATATTGAACTGACAACATTTTTATATAAAATCACAAAATTGCAAATCTGGAAATAAACAGCAATTTTCTAGTTCAAACTTTTCATTTCACAGATGAGAGAACTGAGGCCTAATTTGCTCAACATTCATCTCATTCCCACCAAGAAACCCCAGGAGTTTGGTATTTCCAGATCCTATAATGGTGAAACACACCATGTTATCTACATGAAATTCAAATGCAAATGACAAACTGGAAGTATATTTTTATTTTTTTATTTAATTTTTAAAATATTTTATTTACTTATTTGGCAAGAAGAGAGATCAAGAGCACAAGCAGAGGGAGAAGCATGTTTCCTGCTGAGCAAGGAGCCCAATGCAGGACTGGATCCCAGTAGCCTGAGATCATGACCTGAGCCCAAGGCAGACCGCTAACCTACTGAGCCACCCAGAACCCCTCATTGTCTGGGATTAGGTTAAACCTTAACCAACTAAGCCACCCAGGCACTGCAGAAGTATATTCTTAATAAAATGTCAGGCATGTTAGATTTGTGTAATGTCCTATTGTGTAACGGACTATTTGTGTAAAGGACTATTTGTGTAAAGGACTCTTAGAGAAAGTTAGACAAATTTGCAAGCCAAATAGAAAAAAATAGGGCATATGGGGCTCCTGGGTGGCTCAGTGGGTTAAAGCCTCTGCCTTCGGCTCAGGTCATGATCCCAGGGTCCTGGGATCGAGCCCCGCATCCGGCTCTCTGCTCAGCAGGGAGCCTGCTTCCTCCTCTCTCTCTGCCTGCCTCTCTGCCTACTTGCGATCTCTGTCAAATAAATAAATAAAATCTTTTTAAAAAAAAAAGAAAAAAGAAAAAAATAGGGCATAGGACCTAAAAAGACAATTCACAAAAGAATATAAATGCCCCCAAAATATTCAACCTCACTAGTAATCAAAGAAATGCTAATTTAAAACAATAACAAGATGCTAGCAATGATTTTTTTTTTTTTAATAACAAGCCCCAAGGGTGAAGGTTCCAGAAACAAACACTGGTATACATTGCTGGTGGAGCATAAATTAGTATTTGGAAAAGACAATTTGGCAACATGTGTCAAAAGCCTTCAAATATGTGTATAATCTCTACTAACCCAGCAACATCATCACTAAAAATGTAAGGAAGAAATTTTTAAAATGAGCAAATATCAGTAAAACCAAAATCTATTGAGTGCTTGCTACAATATGAACCCATATGTTAAAGGTCTAAACACATTCCTATTTAATCTTCAGAAACACCTGTGAAGCAGGTCTGTTATTTATTCCTCTTCTACCAATGAAGAAACTGAGGTTTAGAGGTTAAGTGAATTGCTTAAGCCCACACAGTGAGTCAGTGGAGATGCTATACCCTAATCTCCGCTGTCTGACTCCACGGTCCACCCTTCCAGCAGGGAACAGGCGGTGGTTACTTCAGTGTGTATGGTTAGAGGGCAAAACAATGGGAAGGACGCAGTGTTTACCAGTGGAGAACTGACAAGATAGGCATCCTTAAAAGAGACTATTCTGTAACCATTAGAAATTAGAAAATATAGGGGGGCCTGGATGGCTCAGTCGTTAAGCATCTGCCTTTGACTCAGGTCATGATCCCAGGGTGCTGGGATTGAGCCTTGCATCGGGCTCCATGCTCAACAGGAAGCCTGCTTCTCCCTTTCCCTCTCCCCCTACATATTGTGTTCCCTCTCTCACTGTGTCTCTTTCAGTCAAATAAATAAAATCTTTAAAAAAAAAAAAAGAATTAAATGTCTGTACTCTTCATTTTGGCTCAGGTCATGATCTCAGGGTTGTGAGGTCGAATTCCATGTCAGGCTCCATGACTCTCTTTCTCCCTCTCCTTCTGCCCCTCCCTAACCCTCTCTCTCTTTCTCTTTCTAAAATTAAAAAAAAAAAAAAAAAATCTTCCCTTCTAAAAATATATATATGAGGGGCACCTGGGTGGCTCAGTGGATTAAGCCGCTGCCTTCGGCTCAGGTCATGATCTCAGGGTCCTGGGATCAAGTCCCACATCGGGCTCTCTGCTTGGCGGGGAGCCTGCTTCCCTTCCTCTGTCTCTCTCTGCCTGCTTCTCTGTCTACTTGTGATCTCTCTCTGTCAAATAAATAAATAAATAAATAAATCTTTAAAAATATATATATGAGTAAAATAAATGAATCAATTTGAACCAAAATGCTAAGTAACTAACAAACAGTACACATGGCAAAAACACAGAGGTGGTATGCAAATGACTCTAGGTTAGGGAATCGCTGCATTTTTTTATTGTGATATTGTGTTTTTAAACTTTTATTCCAGGATCTATCTCTTCCTGAGGAAATGACTGTCATATAGTTCTAAACATCTCGAGTAGATAGTAGGAAAGAAAGAGGAAGAGAAGAAAAATAAGACAAAGCACGATAAAGGGGGAAAGGATGAATGACTCAGTACTCTAAGCACATCAGTTTGGCTTGTTTACCTTTTATTTTTATTTATTTTTTGGAAGGAGGGGCCGAGGAAGAGGGAGAGAGAATCTCAAGCAGGCTCCACACCCAAGACAGAGCCCACGCAGGGCTCCATCTCACCACCATGAGATCATCACACCTGAGCCAAAATCAGGAATCAGAGATTTAACTGACTGAGTCACTCAGGCACCCCATAATGTCCATCACCTTATTTTTGAACCTCCAGTGTCTACTCATACCGGTGGGCAAAACTTTTGAGATCATTTTCGGATACATTTTATTTAGTTCCCCACTGCCCCTGGGGGCTCCCGAGTATCCTGAGTATGGATCCCTTCCCTTCTGTTACGTTGACCATCTTGAGTATGGATCCCTTCCCTTCTGTTACGTTGACCAAAGCGGCCTTCCTTAAGGCACCCTCACCTCTCATCTTCTCTGCAGACTCTGTGGCCCCTTCCAGATCGCTTCAATTACACTTGGCCAAGTTGCTCTGCTGTTATTCTCCAGCCTGTCTCCTCAGTGATTTCTTGTAAAATTAAATGTCTCCTAATGAATCAAACCCCTTCACCAGAGTATGACAGGAATCTTACCTACCATGTTTTCTTCTAAGGAAATATATCGTGTCTATTACAAATAGACACTTGAATGAAGTTGAAGTAATTTGGGTTGTAAAGTTAAAATTCCTAAACTCTCTTCTTGCTTGTTCTATTTACTTGCTCTGTGATTTGGGGGCTTGTTACTAATTTCTTCCTATATGAAAGCATTATTGCAGTCTACCTGTAGAGAGCTTTGTACTACACACGGTTCCTTTTAATATGTGTATATATGTGTGTGCGCATATATCTATACATAGAATTTATAAATAAATTGTGCACAGTATAAAGCTCTCTACAAACAAGAGTCTTTTATTTGGCAGTTGGTGATTTGCTGCCTTAGTGTTGTTCCCCCAAGCGTTTCGTGTGTGTTTTCTTGTCTCTGAAACAGATTTCCAACTTGTATGAGGCAGGCTTCATTACTGACACTTTATTTTTATCCCCCACAGTGCCCAAGCTCCTTGATTCACTGAGTCAACTGCCTTATCCCATTCTTGTCCCAAGAGGTTCCCTTGACCTTCACCTCATCATTCTCTTCCCCTCCTTTAGAAAGCCTTCCTTGACCTTCTGAAAAAACGCTGTTGATTTTTCTAGCATACTATCTCCTATGCAGAGAAATTTATAATGTGGGTATATTTATAAGTTGAGAATGGTTTTAGTATAGACAGAACATGGAAACAATGATGACAGATTCCCCCAGAAAACTAAGAAATGATGATATCAAAATATATACAGAGAAAGACTCTGACAAATGAAAAGAAAGACTCTAAAAAATGAAGAAAAAAGAAATGCCTAAGGGCCTAAATCTATCAGTGTTCAGTAATATCTAGGCTGGGAGTTACCCAAGCTGTCCTCCTGAATGTCTGATTAATGGGCCTAAATGGATATTTACAGATCATTCATATACAAAAAACATACAAGGTTTAAAACCACATATATATGCTTTTTTAGATATGTGCATGTATGTATGTATAGATACATACATGTGCACACACATATATGCACACACACACTCAATCTTTCCATCTCCACCACAGTACTCTGAGTTGCGGCTGCCGTCTCCACCCACCTGCAGTGGTGGTCGTGCAAAACTGCTCCAGCTTCCTGATCAAGAGAAACAAGCAGACACACAACACCGAGCCCAATAACCTGAAGGCTTGCAACTCCTTCTGCTACAACCTGCTGATTTACCGCAAGACTGTGAGGCTTAGACCCGGCGCCCCATGGCACGGCTGTAGCGATGGTCATGAAATGGAGATCCAGCCAGTGAAAACCCGCCACCTCCTACGTGCAGACCACCATCAACAAGAATGCCCGGGCCCCCCTCAGCAGCATCAGACACGTGACCTGCAAGAACAGGGACTGCCCGGATCTGCGCATGCCTGCCGATCGCAGAATCCCCACGCTATCCTGTTCAACCTGGACCCGGGGATGCTGAGGAGGAAGCAGGCCGCCCCCTGCAAGGGCCCCTGAACAACTTTACCCCAACCCCAAAGCAATAAGGGTGTAAAACACCTCAAAAAAATCGTATCTAGAATACTTTTAAACCATAAGAGTCATAAACTGTAATCAGTCACAAACTGATTTCAGCCCTGATGAGATTTATTGAAGTTTTCCAAGTAGTTTTCTTATTGGGTGAATCTTCTGGACAAACGAATGTGCGACATCAAACTGGCACAGTTGTTCTATTTCTGGTTACTAACTGACATGTGGGCTTGTACAGAATCTCTTATAAGTTTATACAGCAAAACTTTGACATTCTCAAAGACCAAGCTCTGCAGTTGATGGGAGTTTCTGTACTTACAAAACAATGAACTAGAAATTATCATAACGATTTTATTGAGGTAATACCACCCTATGGGACCCTGCCTGGGGTCTAGTCAGTCAGCATCTTCCCAGAGGTACTGTCCTCTCCCTCAAATCACCCTTATAACGGGAGGGGTTTACATGGTTCAAATTACAGCAGATGTTCTTTTTTTTTTTTTTTAATATTTTATTTATTTATTTGTCAGAGAGAGAGGGAGAGAGAGCGAGCACAGGCAGACAGAGAGGCAGGCAGAGGCAGAGGGAGAAGCAGGCTCTCTGCCGAGCAAGGAGCCCGATGTGGGACTCGATCCCAGGACGCTGAGATCATGACCTGAGCCGAAGGCAGCTGCTTAACCAACTGAGCCACCCAGGCGTCCCTACAGCAGATGTTCTATGAATTAATTTTTTTTTTAAGATTTTATTTGACAGAGAGAGATCACAAGTAGGCAGAGAGGCAGGCAGAGAGAGAGGGAGGAGAAAGCAGGCTCCCCGCTGAGCAGAGAGCCCGATGCGGGGCTCGATCCCAGAACCCCGGGATCATGACCTGAGCCGAAGGCAGAGGCTTTAACCCACGGAGCCACCCAGGCGCCCCTGAATTAATTTTTTTTTTTTTAATTAACTTTGGGAACTCAAGTTCCTGAGCCATTTCCTTGAACAGCCTGAGGAGCAAATCAAATACCCAGTGTAGACATAGTCATGAAACCTGTCTACGATGGAAGACAGGCAGAAACCAAAAAACCTCATTACTCTGAAATAAAAAAAAAAAAAGATCGAGGTCTAAAGTTTCTCAAATTTAAATGCACACTTGAGTCATGAGCTGGTCTTATAAAAATGCAGATTTGGGTTCAGGAACTCTGAGATGGGGCTCGAGCCGCTGTGTATCCAACAGGCATCTGGCAATGGCTCCACACTTGGAGCCCAAGGACCTTGCGCTTGGAGTAGGGAGGTCACAGCATTTAAGTCCAGGTGTCCCATAAAGTTTGACTCCATCAGTAACTCAGCCAGAGAGCACCCAAGGAATGCTATCATAGTTAAGAGGCGATACAACATGTTTTGTGTACATTTTTGTTCTTTACCAGAAATTACATTTACAGGAGAAGACTTTTCTTTTGTGTCCATTCTTATCAGGCTCCGTGAGTGGGAATAACATGGTTTATCAGTCTCTGACAGGTTGTACATGGCTAAGCTGTGGATTCGGCTCATCTACCCCCAAGAGCACACACCACAGACGCAGGGCCTAGAGGCAGAGCTGCCAGCCTCCTGAGCACATCCTCTAAAGCCCAAAGATCTGTGGTGGGAAAGGGCACTCCCATGGTTTTTCAGATCATTCCATGCACTTTTTCCTAGCATTTTTAAAAAAGATTTTATTTATTTGTCAGAAAGACAGAGAGCGTGCACAAGCAGGTAAAGTGGCAGGCAGAGGCAGAGAAGCAGGCTGCCCCCTGTGGGAGAAGCCCTATGCTAGACTCAATCCCAGGACCTTGAGATCATGACCTGAGCCTAAGGCAGCAGCTTAACCCACTGAGCCACCCAGGCATTCCTTTCCTAGCATTTTCAATAAACACACCAAGACCCCAAGAGGCAGGCACATAGTATGAAGCACCTTCATTTGAAAATTCCTGTGTGTCATAGAGAAGAGGCTAAGATGACCCAAGGATGGCAGCCCTCAACCATCCATTCCTACCCCTGAAATTTTCAACAGTAAAGTTAGGCCTCCTGTAAGAGGCAACAGCCATGGGAAAAACAAAGATGAAAAAAGAAGAAAAAGAAGAAGAAACTAGATGATGCACCCAAGGAGAAGTGGATTCGGGGGGTTTCCTTGTTGGTTTTGCCTTCTTGATAGAATTGTCTAATTTAATTTTTAAATTCCTGATTTATTATAAAGTTCAGTATTTTTTTCTGTCTACAGGCTGCAGCCCCTTAAATCACTGTCATGGGTTGGAACCAGGCTGTTTTAAAACTGCCACAGGCGTTATCAGCATTCAAAGGAGAAGTATTGTTTAATGAAACTTCTCAGTTACACGTGTCTGCGTACTGAGTTCAATTGTAAAATGCATTTCTTAGTGGGGATCCTGATCAAAAATTTGAAAAACACTGGACTATAGTTTGTTTTTTGATAGTGGAGTGCTCTTTAAAGCCTTCGTTGTGTTTGCTTTATTTTTACTATATTCACCTGGCATTGCCTAAATTAGATGAGTTCAGGGTAAGCAGCCCCTTCACATATTTCTCTGCCCCTTCCACTGTAAATTCCTAGAACTCATGTAGCAAGCTCATATGTTATATGTATAATACTATAATATTAAATTCCTCCAGACTATCCATCCTGTTAACAGGCCACATTTAATCCACCTCTGAACTATTCCTGGGTGGTCTTTACTGCCCTACATTTAACCCACTACTGGGAGTGCTCAATCCACAGCTTCTGCCTTACAGGGCAAAAGAGTTATCAAAGAGTTACCCAAAAAGTCCTGATTTTTCTAGAAAGATTCCAGTGGGCACCATAAATATATTAAAATTCTTTAGCACTCCTTATTTTATGCAGGACTTTCACTCCTTTCCCCGTGTGAGAAGGGTCTTTCTATTTCTCAGCAGTAGTCTGTCCTACTTGGTTTTCCGTTAAACAGAGCTGGTGTCAAGTTTCAGCTCCTCCTTGAATTCCAGCCCGCTGAGACGTCCCCCTAGAATCATCCAAAATGGAGCCGCTTACAGCATACCCTTTAAGATGTTCAGGGTCGAAAGCAAAGGTATTTGCAGTTTTACTGTCTATGGTTCTATGCACAGTAATGTTATTTCTTCTACAACTAAAATTCCTAAAACCTAAAATCAACAGCTTTTATACCTTCGAAGTGAAAGATGCAAAAGGAAGAACGGTTTCTCTGGAAAAGTTTAAAGGCAAAGTAAGTTGCATCTTCTGATTTTTTTTTCCCATTGTTCATTCATGTTCTCTGTTTAATGAAATCAATTTTTCATTGTTAAAGTGTCGTAAGTTATACTTTAATCTTCAAAGTAATGTTATTTGTGTATCATTTTAGCCATCAAAGTTCTGATAGTGTATCTACTTCTAATTGATAAACTCTGTCCTGTCTTCAGAGGCATACTAAATTAATCCTTTAGGTTGTTTAGGAAATTCTTATAGTTAGTAATGTGACTATGGAGACATTAAAAAACATTAATTCCATAATCTAGCAACATTAAAAACCACTCTTATCGATGTTACTATCTTTTATTTAAAAATAAGCCATTGTATCCGATGCTTTTTTAACGGTGGTGTTCTTTCAGTCTTGATTCATGCATCCAGGTTACAATTTTCAATAAAAGTGGGTATATCTAAAAATATGAAATAACTATCTGCTTCAAAATGGTTTGGGATTTTAACTACTTGCAGACTTTTTTTTTTAATCTTTTATTTGCTTCACTTTCCGGTTGGATTTTTTTCTTTTTCCGGGAGGTTGCCCTAGTTGTAAACGTGGCTAGTGACTGCCAACTCACAGACAGAAATTACTTAGCACTGCAGGAACTACACAAAGAGTTCGGACCATTCCACTTCAGCGTCTTGGCCTTCCCGTGCAATCAGTTTGGAGAATCGGAGCCCCGCCCAAGCAAGGAAGTAGTATCTTTTGCAAGAAGTAACTACGGAGTGACATTCCCCATCTTCCACAAGATTAAGATTCTAGGATCTGAAGCAGACCCAGCATTTAGATTTCTTGTTGGTAAATATCTATCTTGCCTCGCCAGTTTAATGTTTTTAATTGCTTTTCCTTTTTAAAACAAAAGAGACCAGGACCATACTTCTCTGTTTCATTTGAAATGTTTTAGTGGGAAAGTTTGATAAAATACCGAAGAGCCCGAATCTCATGTTTTGTAATTTTCTAGAAGTTATGCTTCCCTGAAGTCAATGTTTCAACCTCTTGAATGGCAAAATGAGTCTACTCCAATGTATTTTATTCCTTATGATAATTTTCCTGAAGAATTTATCTGAAGTGTAGTCATGGCTATCATCACAAAATATCTTCACAAAATAGCTCTTGGGGAAATGTTCCTCCCCATTTTAAAGCTATCTATGTCTCATGAATATTGATGGGCATTATTAGTAGACATATCTTTGTGGTTAATTTTATGTTGTTTTACTTGTCTGAGATACTATCTTTAAGGATGAATAATGTCTTGGTTTACCAGGTTTTTGCTAAAATTTATAACAGAATATAAGGATTTTTTTGGAGGCGGGTATATAGGCTATGTCTAAAATTAGACGAGCTACAGAAATCTGTTTAAAGATTTTCCTGGGCCAAAGGTAGTGAGATATAGTGACTAAGGGCATTGGTTTTAGCTTCATTCTCTGGCTTCAAACCCCTACTCTGTTGCTTTTGCTGTGTGACTTCAGGTACATGAGATAACTCCTCTGCGCCTTCTTCCTCATTTGTGAAAGGAGACTATTATTACTACCTACTGCCTGACATTGTTTGTATTCCTAAGTATATTACTAGCAAAAAACAAAGTATTTAGATGCCGCTTTACCTTGCCAAACACTACTCTAGTGGATATTCAGCTAATGTCCTCTCATCTGACTTATACAGATGATATCCTCAGCCCTATTTTCACAGATAATTTGAGTTTTCATAAAACAGTGACCTCAGATAATCAAGCTTCCAGTCCAGGAAGTCAGCTAATGATACTCTATAAAATTTAAGTGTGAAATCAGAATCTTTTAAAAACATATTTAATTTCTAGGGGAAATTAGCACAGTGCTTAACACCCTGCATATATAATCAGAGTGATATCTTCATTCCTTTTATTTCCAAGATACACTGAGGAAAGACAAGCCAGAACACATGTCCTTGTAATCATTTTCAGTTATAGCAGCCAGATACGTGGGCATCATAGCTCCTGAGTTCTCCCCCTTTGTCACTAAAAAAGCTTCTGAAACTCCACCTACCCCATGTAACCAAAAAAAGCAACAGTGACTTAAGGTTTCACTGAAGTTAGATGAAGCTACAGAGACAAAGACTCTGAGATCGTAGTCAAATGAAAATTACATCTTTTTAAAACAAGCCAAAATGGACTGTAACTGGTCACGTGGTCACGAACAGGCCCATTCTGCCCCCATTCTGTGTGCAGTTGTCACTAGGCAGGGCATCTGGACACAGAGGCTCATGGGGACTGAAGCTCAGCCACAGCAAGGCGTGTGTTGAGGGGGCTGTACCCACCTGGAAAGGTGTCTTTTCTTTCCTTTTCTTTATTTATTTATTTATTTATTTATTTTGTCTTTTCTTAATTCACATCAAGATGTTAGGTCAGCTAGAAAGAGCTCTGCCCTGACCTGTAGTATCGTTAGAGACGCATTTTTCATTACAGAAAAGGGCAATTTTTCAAAATGATTTTGAGACAGTTTTCATGTGGTAAAATGATACGCTGAGTCACTGATGTTTGCTGTATCAGAAATATTTTTCTCTAATAATGAAATAAATTGAACTGCTTGGCACAGTGCACAAAGTAAAGCGCATTTAAGTAATCAGGCTACTTTTTATTTCTTATTTTTAACCTATGCTCCCTCGTTGGTTCTTTCTCCCAGCACAAAGTATTGTACACCTTAAAACTCTATAGGCAATGTGTTCCTTCTACCTATTTAATCTCGATTTCTGAAAGAATAATTAACACTTGTTGCCTCTGCTTCCCTGTCTCCGTTTCCTTCTTAGATCACTGTGTCTGGCTTCTTGCCAGGATCTCCTGAACCTTACAGGTACCAGTGACTGCTACTCTGGCCCCTTCTTTTTCTTCTTTTCAGGTTCCTCCTTTCCATCAACCCTTAATTCTGCTGAGCCTCGGAATTCTGCCACAATCCACTGGGGCTCTTATTCTATCCCCCTTCCCTGAGTGAGCTCTCTCTCCTAGATCCAAAGCCATATAGTCTAGTGGCCTCCTCTGACTGGATGACCCACAGACACCTGAATCCCCTCGCATACAAAAACAAATTTGTCATCATTGTCCTAAAATCTGCTTGCTTTTCCATAGGAGTAGGAAGGTCTGTGTATCAGTCCTGGTTCTACCACTTACTAGCCATGAGACCTTGAGTCTAGGACTCCCTTTTTCTCATCTGCAAAATGGGCTTAATAATAATACCCACCTCACGGGGTTGCTGTAAAGATTAAATAGAAGGATCCATTTAGAGCAATGAGCACACATTCCTAGGTACATAGTAAACAAGTTATTTATATTTTTTCTTTTTTTTTTTAAGATTTTTATTTATTTATTTGACAGAGAGAGATCACAAGCAGGCAGAGAGGCAGGCAGAGAGAGAGAGAGGAGGAAGCAGGCTCCCTGTTGGCAGAGAGCCCGATGGGGGGCTCGATCCCAGGACCCTGATATCATGACCTGAGCCGAAGGCAGAGGCCCTAACCCACTGAGCCACCCAGGCGCCCCTATTTATATTTTTTTCTATGTTAGTCAGTGCACATCAATTCTGGGTAGTGTAAGTGGAAAAAAAATCTACATTTCTTACATAAATTTAGATGTATCAAAAGGACAGCATAATTTCTCAATATGATTTAACACTATATGTTAACTGGAATTAAATAAACACTTAAAAAATAATGCGATAAAAAATTCCTTTCCAGGGGCGCCTGGGTGGCTCAGTGGGTTAAAGCCTCTGCCTTCGGCTCAGGTCATGATCTCAGGTCCTGGGATCAAGTCCTGCATCGGGCTCTCTGCTCAGCGGGGAGCCTGCTTCCCCCTCCTCCCACGCCCCGCCCGCCTGCATCTCTGCCTACTTGTGATCTCTGTCTGTCAAATAAGTAAATAAAATCTTAAAAAAAAAAAAAAGAATTCCTTTCCATTTTTGTCTACATTACATGTAACGATATTAAAACCATAGATAACATTTAATATGAAAATAATTCCATAATGCCATTACCAAGGACCATTGGAACATCATTTTATCTCTAAAAATGTCAGGAAACTGAAAATTTTGAGTGACAAAGTAAATTTTTTTTTTTTTTTAGATCTGATGCAAAATAAACCACTTTGTTTCACGATTCCAGATCAGTAGAATCATCAGTGAAGTCACCAAATATACAGAAATATGGTTACTCATATGAGTTTTGCTTTATTTGGGTGTTTTGCTTTTTGTTTTGTTTTTGACATTGCTAGAACTTGATTCTAACGTCACTTACATAGATACTAATAGGAATGACAATCTTAGCAAAAGAATAAAATTGTGCTCATGAAAATATATTCTGGTATTTTAGATTCTTCAAAGAAGGAACCAAGGTGGAATTTTTGGAAGTATCTGGTCAACCCTGAGGGCCAAGTTGTGAAGTCCTGGAGGCCAGAGGAACCCATTGAAGTCATCAGGCCTGAAATAGCAGCTCTGATTAGACAAATGATCTTAAGAAAGAAAGAGGACCTGTGAACATGGCAGAGAGTCATTCAGACACAGTAATCGGAATATGGACATGTCAGGGCGGGGGAGGGTGGGTTTCATCTGAAGAATCTTGACAATAAAATGTGGCCCTGAAGGATGGGGTGTTTTATTTTTAGGATACCTTGCTGGTGAGTGGTAATGATTGTCCCCGGGTAAAGCAAAAATAAAGAGTAGCTAAAAAATCAAAATGCAATATATTAAATATTTCATCTGACCACACTAAATAATTCAGAATACAGAGTCACCAATGTGCATCCATATCCTGTTGTTCACCTTGACATTTTCCAGGATTGTACTTGATGGAAATGCCAACACACAGTGGTCTACACTGTTTGAATTCAAGGCACTGTATGTGACTGAAATTTCAGGAGTAACTAAATGTAAATGGCTATTTTTATGTAATGAAATACAAAATAAACATTGAAAAATGTGAAATAGATTCAAATCTCTATATACTTCTGTTTCATGTACAGGATTTTGTTTCTTGTTTGATTTTTTTTTTTTTAAGTACAGGTTCGTAGTATGTTTTATTATATCTGCCTGAATAGTAACTGATGAATGACACTATCCTAACACTTGAAAAAGCCTTCATCACTTTGTTACTTCTAGGTTATTTTCCAGAAGCAACTCAAATTTTGTAAATAGAATATTAATAGTTGAATTGCAGGCTTTATTTCTGAATGAAAATCCTAAGTGTAAGAAAAAGACAGTATTTGATGATTTAGCTCAATTCTTGGTATAATAATTTTGGTTGCTCATATATTCAGACTAGATCAGCCATTTGGAAAGAATTCCATGCCACATCATTCTGACAGCTGAAACAGTAAGACTCAACTCTGAATCTTCAAAGGTCTGAATGTAAACAAAGGAGGTTTGCAGTCACAACAGCCTTAAACATCAGCAGTCACCGAACCCTTTGATAGAGCCACAAAATGCTTCGTCTCCCAAAGTCATTAACTTTTATGTTGTCAGTCTTACAATTATTGACTAACAGAGCAACCTGCCAAGTTGGTGAAGTCTAGATTTTCATTTCATATCTAGGTAGATATTCATTTCATGAATTCAATAGGAAGACTAGGGCAGAAGAAAAAAAGGGAAAGGCAATCATGTAAAATTTGGCTAAGAAGGAAGATCCAATCTCAATAGTCATGGCTTCCAAATTCTGATCTGATTAATGAAAGTGAAGAGGGTTTTTTATGGTGAATTCAGTAATGCCACTTCAGTATATAGTTCTGTACAAGTGTTTAAAGTTCTTGGAGAAACCAAAAATTTATTTCTTGGATCACCTTCTGCTTCAAAGTATATGTCCAAACACCCACAGTTGGGGGTACAGTTTCTATTAGAGGTCAAGAAGATTTACAAGGATAGATTCAAGAATGGCAGGTTAGTATGTCAGCAGACCTGCTTGTACCCTTCACCAGCCATATGATCTTGGGCAAGTCACTAGACTACTTTTAGATTTGCTCAGCCATAAGTTGAGGTCAGACTGAAGAAAGAGTTCCTTCCAGCTCCACCAGTCAAGCGCCATGCTTAACAAGGTGTCTTCAGTGATCAGGAACAGAATCAGTACTGATCTGAATTGTTTTTGAAGAAATAGAAGCCCTCAAACAAGCCTATCTGTCCTTTGCGATTTTGCCCCCAAGAGTGTAGAAGCAGTTTGAATTCTGAGCCTCTCAGCAAAATTTTGTTCAGGGCAAACTCTCCAAGTGTTGCTCCCAGAGCACTCTTGCCCTGGGACAAGTGCCACAGGGCTGCTTCAGTGTTTTGTGTGCTCATGTTAGGGTATGAGTAGAAGTGTATACGCTAGCACTACACAGGCTGTGTAGACTCCCCACTGTCCGACGCTAATAATGCTGCCCTGGGGACCAACCAGGACTGTCCTGGTGAATGCAGTTGAGATGTCCATCCTGCCCAAAGTCATTTGTTCTCCAAAGCCATATAAAGTGGGTTTTCAGTTACAGATCTCCAATCCTGGTTGCTTTATTCAACCTATCTACTATAGTCAGTGCTTGATTCTCTCCCCCTGTCCTTTGGGTATGCAGGGAAGGCAGGTGGGGATTTGAAAGTGTGTCAAGTGGGTGTCCATTCAAGGTTCTGTAACGATGAGGCTGTCTGTGCTAAAAGAGGGTGTGGAGCTATTTGCTGATGTCCTGCTACCCATAACTCCAGTGTCTTATGTGAATTCCACCAGGTACACACATACGGAGGGAAAAAATGTAGCTTTCGTGAACCGAGCAGATCTTCCCTGTCTTGGCATCAAAAAGCCTGAGACACAGACTCCTGTCTAAATTGAGGAGTATAACAGAAAACAGCTGGCATCCCATCAAAGGGTATTCAGTGGCCATTATGACAAAGGGACAAAATCAAATGCATTTAATTGTGATAATTCATAGGCTTGAAGTTTGGCTTATTGGGAAGGTGGGAAGGAGTACTTCATTCTAACTCCCAGTCTTCATCCAATGGCACATATAGCCATAGTGTTGGGGACTGGAATAAATATGAATTTTCCTGAGATATATCCTGAAAGTCATCTTCATTATTTAAAATACTTACTAATTAATATCCATAGTATGTATAGAGGTAGCTATATACAGTTCCTAGTAATTATGGAATAGATAGCATATACCCAGTGGCTGATAACCATCACATCTCTGGAAGAGGGGTCCCAATTTGCAGCACTTGCCAATTTCCATGGTTTAAATGCTCCCACGTGGCCAACTTCCATCTACCAATGGCTTAATAACTAGCATGCCACATTTCTGAAAATTTAACAATCATTTCTCACAACCCACTATCAGTGGGCTCTAGGACACCAAAATTCTTAAAAATCAGACTTGTTAGGTTATCATAAGGATCTCCTAAGAGATGTATCTAGAGCAAAAACTTATTATATATTATTTTTATTATGTACTATTTATGTAGGCTATATGAATATGTGGAAATACAGTTACTGAAATATGAAAAGCTTTTAACAATATGCTAATGACAGTAAAATCTAATGACTTCACTGGATCTTCTTTAGGTAACCTCAAGTAGGAAAATACTACAGTAAAAAAAAAAATTTAGACAAGGCCTCAGAAGAAAAAAAAAAAACCTGTTTTTTGTGTGTTTAAACACGTTTACCGTTTCAGAAGACTACCTTGAACAAGGTAAAAAGTCTTGAGTGATCCCTATACAAAATATTATGTCCTTTGTGGTGTTTCTTTGAAAGAAAAATGGTATATTTAGGTGGAGACAATATATGGACACTATGTCCGTGTTTATTCCTTACCTGGATTTCATCTTTCCCACAGAATAATAAAATTCTAATAACTGTCATGCCTAGAAACTAACATCCCATACTGTTCCCCACTCTTCTCTTCCTTCCCTTTGCTGAACTGCTAACACTTGGGGGGAATGAAGAGTAGCTCTGATGTCCCAAGTATGGATCCCTCTCTTTCCCTCTTATTCCTATGAAAACATTCTTCTTTTGAATTTACATAGTCATTCTCCTCCTTACCCACTGATCTCCTTAATTTCTCTTTATTGTGTTCCAGTCTTTCCCTTCTTTCTCATCATCTCAGTAATACGGAATGGAAGAACAGCTTTAAATATGTATTGATCATTGAGTATGAATGTTGGCATTTTATGTCTTGTTCTTTAGTTAAAAAAATTAAAACACAAAGGCCAAGCCTTCTTAATTTAGTAGGTTTTATTTTTATCAACAGGTCAGAGAGTTTCCATAAAAAAGAATACACTGAAATTTAACCTTTTAAGAAAAAAGAAAATGAAAATAATATTTATGTGGAAAGGATCCTTTAAAAATGCTGAAAATAAAATGATAATGGGCAACAATGAAAAGAGAATAGATGTGAAAGTAGCAAAATACATAAAGAATCCAATTATAGGCATCTATCTCCCATGATTTACATGTTTAAACTTAAAATAAGAATTAAAATTGTAATTATAATTGTAATTTATAACCCAGTAGAGTAGACTGTAATATAGGTCTTTTTTTTTTAAGATTTTATTTATTTATTTGACAGAGATCACAAGTAGGCTGAGAGACAGGCAGAGAGAGAGGAAGAAGCAGGCTCCCCGCTGAGCAGAGAGCCGGATGCGGGGCTCGATCCCAGGACTCTGGGATCATGACCTGAGCTGAAAGTAGAGGCTTTAGCCCACTGAGCCACCCAGGCGCCCCTGTAATATATTTCCTGCATCACACTTAGAATATGACTAATTGACGAGACCACCAAAGTCAGTTCCATGAACTTGCTGCAAATGTCCACGAGGACACGTATGTCACTGTATGTCTGGGACCCAGCACATACTTGACATTGTTGCATGAGCCAGTTGCATGGGCCCCCAAAGGAATCAGAAAATATTTAAAAGCATATTATACAGTCAATTCTTCCCGCTTCACAAGCTAAATTTCATGTTCTACTCCAAATATTTTATGAGTCTGTGACTTCACAGACGATGAAGTGAATAATTGAAGCAAATCCTCCTAACTATTCAACTCCATCCCCACCCCAAAACTTCCAATTTTCTTGGTATTTCAAGTGAAAATGTTGGAGTTGACTGACTCATCTTGAAAGTTACCTCAATTCTCCATTCAGCTGGTCCATACACATGGTTTTAGAGACCTGCTCTGATGTCGTATTAAGAAACTGATTATCGGGGCGCCTGCGTGCCTCAGTGTGTTAAAGCCTCTGCCTTTGGCTCGGATCATGATCCCAGGGTCACAGGATCGAGCCCGCATCCAGCTCTCTTCTAAGTGGGGAGCCTGCTTCCTCCTCTCGCTCTCTCTCTGCCTGCCTATCTGCCTACTTGTGATCTCTGTCTGTTAAATAAACAACATCTTTAAAAAAAAAAAAAAGAAGAAAGGAACCGATTATCTAGAGAGAATACTAAAGATTCAGTTGAAAACTTGGGAAAACATTTTAGGCTTTCCATTTCAAATTGTCATTGTATTCTAAATCTTATATTAAAAATATATACACCATATCACAAGTACTTTCATACTGTATACCCAGACCTCCAAAAATATTACCTGGGAAATTTTTAAAGAATTAATTGTATTGATTTCTTCATATTTATAAAGCTTTCTACTGTATTATTATTGAGTAACGGAATAGCAATTTGAGTATTATGGTAACTAGTGTCCCGGTTCATAGCAAAAAGCATACACATACGCACATACACATACACTAATTACAGAATTAATTATATGCTGATGTCCATTGTATATGCAATAAGAGAGCAGTTGCATGTTAGCTGATGCCATTCATATATTCAACCAGCTAACAATACACTGCCAACCCATCACACACAGGTAACTAGTACAGCTTGTTAACGAGAAGAATTTATCCAGAAGCAAGTGGCAGGGTAGTTGTGGCTGCCGTACTGACCCAAAGCAGCCAGCTAACAACACACTGCCTACCTGACTCAGGTCACTCCTGCTTGTCATAGCCCATGACATCACTGAAGCTAATTTGCAACGTGAAACACTGGCACAATGGTAATCTTAAGAGTCCCATAAAAGAAAATTTATAAACAAAACTTGTTCCTCCAAAACAGTTATAAAATATAAAAACATTATTTTTAAACCATAAAAACTTAAAAAGGAAAACTCTCAGAATACTTGCATTTAGTTATTCTCAAGTAAATGCTTGGCTATCAAACTATGGTACATGTGAAATAACCAAGTTATACTTAACTGTAGCTTTTCCAATTATTTCTATTTACCGACCAAAAGATCAGTTGTCTGTATTAGGCAGCAAAATGTTTAGTAGGAGTCCTGGCAATACATAAGTTGGGCAAAAAACAAAACTGCAGCTATTTTGGAGGGGGAAAAATCAATATTAAAGTATTTAGGGAATGTAAGGACTTAAAACAGTCGTTCATCATCTCCCACTATAAATAACATTAGTCATTGCACTCTTAAAGGGCCATTTTGTGTTTGATTTATTGTAACACCACTGAAATACTGAAAAATCTAAATTATAAGAAAAATCTGTTAAAAAGGTTGATGGGTTTGAAACTAGAATCTATGAGGAAAGTCTAAAGGAGTAAGAACAATTTGGGGTAGAGAGAAGGCAAGGTGAATGGTGATAGTGAGAGATTTAAAGCATATGAGGGGGGTGCCTGGGTGGCTCAGCGGGTTAAAGCCTCTGCCTTCCACTCAGGTCATGATCCCAGGGCCCTGGGCTCAGGTCATGATCCCAGGGCCCTGGGATCGAGCCCCACATCGGGCTCTCTGCTCAGCGGGGAGCCTGTTTCCCCCCACCCCCTCTCTGCCTGCCTCTCAGCCTACTTGTGATCTGTCAAATAAATAAAATATTTTTTAAAAAATAAAGCATATGAGGGCTGTTTATGTGGGGAAAAGAAGAAAAACTCACATGGACTTGTTTTATTTTTACGCTGATTACAAGAGAAGTTACAGGCCTTTGGCTTCAGACTTTCAAGGAGAAAAAGTACTATATTGGATCAACTTTTTAAATTGCTAAGGGAAGGACAGACCATCAATTAGGCCACTTCTCCGGTTATCCACAAGATGGCACCATTTCCCCTTTTTGGGGAGGCAAGCGTAACTGCAACAATGGCTAGTGCAACTAGCAACTGTTAAAATTAACAGCCAGCGAGCAATGCACTGCCTACCTGATACATTCATGCTTTCCTGTTGAGGCAAAAACTAGAAAGCACCAGCGGTATACAAATGATTACCACTGCCAGGGATCTTCAACATCTTACAGAAATAGGGGGTAGGGGAGTGTATAATTAGACTCTGTTGTTAGTGATATCTTAGGAGATTGATTTTTTTAATTTTCATATCTTCAGACCACGCCGTACTTCCAACAAATATCTTCTTTAGGAAAAATTATTTTGTTCAAGATCAGAATTAAGAGAACTAGAGCAAGCCCTAGATACTCACCTTAGAAGAACGTGGATTTCTCTTTTGCTTCAGGTCTTTGGCAAACACCCGCATGACATTCTCCTTCGAAAATACAAGACAACATATTGAGAGGAAAAATTATTTTTAAAAATCATAATGCTAGGCGTGGGATGTTTATACATCCTCGGGTTGTCCGGCTGCATTTACTTTTTTCTTTAGCAAGCAAGCACCTCCGGTGTACAACTAAACTACAGATCGCAAAATGCAGGATCAGGGTTTAGAGTTTTATGCTACATCTTGGTCCTAAATAGGTATTATAAACAGTGCCTTCGACGAGAAGTCCCTGGGAAATAAAAGAACATCACTCACCCACAGCATCTCTTCTTCTGTCCGGACCCTCCGCGGGGCGGTGCGCTCCAGTTTCCACTCCATCTCCGCAGAACTTCCCCCTACCTAGAGTTTGGCTTCCCCCGCCCGATCGGCTCTGGTTTCCCCCCAAGCTCTAAGTCGGTCTTGACGCCTAATCGTCAAACATCTAGAGTCTCACCATCCCCACCTCCCCCCCCCCCCCAGGGACCATCATTTTTCACCCTTAATTTTCATTTCCCCCATTCCTCCCACGGCTGCTAGACCGCGTTCCCCAGGGTACGGTTTAAAAAGCCTGCTGGGCGGCAGCCGGAGCGGGAATCCCCTCCGTCCCGCTTCTCATTGGCCAGCGCTGCGGTGACGTAAAAATGCGGAAGGGATTCCCCCAGCGCGCTGCGTCGCCCGCCTCCACCTCCGGGCTGGCCGCCCTGCGCCGCCGCCGCCTGCTCTTTGTCAGCAGACGCGCGCACAGAAGCGCCAAGCTTTGCCGCGAGCGGTGGCGGGCCTGATCTGGGCCAGGCGCCCAGGGCCGTCACACCAGCAGGAGAGGAGAGGGTTGGCGGGCGAAGAAGCGGGTTCTGTGAGTTCACGTTCTTTCCATTTTCAAGGTGGGGAAAAAAAGGTTCGTTATAACGGGGCCTCCTCTGCATTGGTAATAATGTTCACCGTTTGTGTAAACCACTGATCTTAGACGTGTTCCCCCAACGTGTTCATCAGCTCTCGCTCCATTTTTCAAATAGGCAGAAAACCGTGGCAAGATTTCTGTGCTCATGAGAAAGGGGAGCCATCACATTGATTAATAAGGTCTCTGCTGTTGCCATTTGGAAGGGGCCAGGTTCTCTTACTTGAGCTTCTCAGCTCTCTTCCCAAACAGGAAGTTGGTGAGCGAGATGAAGGCATAGGTGAAGGCTAGCGACAGGGAGCACCTCAGGAAGGTTGCAGAGCCAGCAGGAAAGCTGAACAGACTAGGGGCTAAATCAGGAAGGAGAGGATGTTTTGGGGGGTTTAGGGAGGGGTTTAGAGGGAAATGACAAGGAGCCAGATGGGCTGTGCAGCCTCAGCAGCCCCACCTAAGCTGCCAAGGGAGGCTGGCTGTGCCATATGGCAGGAGGGGAAACTGGGGAACCTCTGACAGACTGGCAACCAGTTTCTCCCTTCCAGTAACCTCCTCCCTACCTTCCCCCATTTGACACTGGATTCCTTTCCCTTTAATGCAACCTGTGGGTTTGGGCATTTTCCTGGGAAGGATTCAAAGACATCAGATACTCAAAAGGGTCAATGATTTAAAAAATAAATAAACTAAATTCACTCTCTTGTTTCCTTCTTACGGAAAGCAAGGAAAATTGACATCAAGGCTGAGACCCAGTCTTGAACCAGTTTTCCATCTGCAATGATAAAGGTTAGGGAAAGTGCTGCACAGGGTAACAATCAGATGAGATTTATCAAAATGCTTGATAGTCAAATAACCCATGGACTGAAAGATCTGTAAGTTCACCCACAAGAATTTTACCTTCCTTATAGTCCATTCAACTTCCAGTAAATCCTTTCAGCAAACATTGAGGCTAAATAAAGTGAAATATTGGCTGAGAGTCAAATGTATTGTTAATTTAAAGAACAGTTTTGCAAATACCAGCTAAAATTAGCAGCATATTGGAAATAATATGGGAGACTTTTTGTTCTACTGCTAAGTATCATTTTACGTGTACCACTTATGAGAATGGGCACAATCACAGGAGTAATAAAAGCCAATTTATGAACTTGTAAACCCATGTAAACTGTGATTTTAGAATCCATCTCCTTACAAGTACTAAAATAGTGAAATACTCTTTTAAAATTCACTTGATCTGTAATGCAATTTATAAATTCCATTTTAGCTGCCAGTTCCACAACATATCACACAGCCTCCAAATGCATTTCCCCCCAGGTTAAAACAGAAAAGTAAAAGCCAAGTATTTTCCTTTAGGAAGTTATTGTGCATTTAAATATTCATATTAAAATCTAACTGGAGTGATGGAAATAGAAAAATCACCATTGGCAAACACCACAGTACTAACTGTGGCGGTTGAGAACCATGAATAGTAAACCTGGTGTACATATGATGAGGGGTTTGCCTCCTGTGATCCAATTCGAAAAGGAAAATTACAACTTTTCATTGGACAAATCTGGCAGCCTCCATCTCAACCAAGTAATAAATTAACCTCACAATTAATGACACATTGACATCCTGTGCCTCCTGATAGGACACATTGGGAAGGGCTCAACATAACTTCCGTGACATCCTTGCCAAATTAATTAACTAAACAATAACATGCATTTAACAATGAGAAAATGCTAAACAAACCAAATGAAAGAATATTCACAAAATAAATGGCCAGTAGTACTCTTCAAAAGTGTCATCATGAAAAAGAAAAACAGAAATTATTACAGATCAGAAGTGTCTATCTAAACATGACACATGCATTGTAAGATCCTGGACTGAAGCCTGGACCAAAGGGGGAAACAGGCATTTGTTGGATGATTGCAGAAATTTGAGTAACATTTGTAGATTAGTTAACATAGGAGTAGTGATGCTTATTTCGTACTTATAATCATTGTGCTCTAGTTGTATTAAATGTTAACATATCAGGAAGCTGTCTGAAGGACATGAAGGAATTATTTGTACCATTTTGGTAACATTTTTCTAAGTCAAATTATGTCAAAGTAAAATTTAGGAATGAGAAACAATATGTGGTCCTATGAATAGAAATGATAGACTGAATAGAAATTAGTATGGCATAAGTTTTTAGGAGAAAATAGAAATATCCTGTAAACATTTTATCTTAATTTTTATCAAATACAGTTTAGGAGTAATGCCTAATTCATCGGTTTATGTGTCTGTAATGTACAATCTTCAAGACGTTTGCTCTTTGTGAGTGCGTTTTGCAGATCTGTGATAAGAACAGGGCTGTGAAGAAGATTCCTCTGCGAAGGCCAAGGTCAATTCGAAGTATTTGGAATAAGAAGTTGAGGAGGAAAAGAGATGAAGCAGGGAGAAGAGGTGAACGTGAAAACACTTTTCTTGACTCCTATCTTGCGGGTGCTTTGAGAGTCTGAGCAGTTCCCTACCAATGGGAAGCAAGAAGATATCCAAAGCTTCCCAAATGCAGATATTTTTTCAATTACATGATCACATTTTCCAAATAATAATGTTACATATCTCAAAAATACACAATGTACAAAGTCAGCTCCCTTCATCCACCCTCCCAGCACTCCTTTCCCCCAGAGCTGCTATCAGACCATTTCCAAAGCATTTACATACAGAAATGTATGTAAATGAGAGTTGGGCGCTGTGAACCTTCCAACGTATTTGCGATCTCACTACACTTAATCGTTTTGCAACTTGCTTTTTCTGCTTCACCGCATTCAGTTGCAAACCGGAGAGCTTCCCCATCCCCAACTCCAACTGTCGGTTTTTACGCCCCCTAGCATCGCGGCTTCTCGGGGTGGGCTCGCGCCCCCACCTGGCGCGCTCCAGCCCGCCCCCGACTCGCGCCCCACCTCCCGCGCAGGCCAGACCCGCTCCCGCGCCCGCCTACTGGACAAAAGGGACCGTTGCTGGGCTCTGCAACCGCCCCTGGGGCACGTGCGGGCCAGGCAGGACTTGGGGGAGAGCGCCACTCCTGGCGGGATCAATACAGCTCCAGCCACGTGGGACCCGGGGAAGACCGGGTGCAGTGGGAGAGTCGGGACGTTGGCCATGAAGTTTGAGGAAAGGAAGGGAAGGAGAGCATCGTGTTCTGGACTGATAATCTGTCTGAGCATGTCTCCCCCCCACCACCCTCCCAATATATATAGCTCAAAATACCGCATGGGAAGGAAGGAATGACTCCCTTATAATACCAGCAGGGCTAGAAAGACAACTTGTGAAGGTTCTAGTGAGTAAAAGCCTCAATCAGAAGAATAAATACCACCTCACCTCTGGTTACATTGACTTACTACTTTAGGTACATGCATATTTTTCTGTTACTACCTCGTTTCTAAATACAGGGTCTGTCCTTTAAAATGTATATCTTTAAAATATATTCATCTATTTTTACCTAAGGTGAAGGGTAAAATTTGCCCAGCTTAGAGCATGAAATCAGAAGATCACTTCACCTCCAACTACGTAGCTGCTTTAATGCATTTTCCCCTTCTGTTGCTGCTTAGGGTAACTCTTGCATAGGCTGCTAAGGTATTTACCCCCACAATTTTATGGGATGAAAGGAAAATATCAACCTGATTTCAGTACAAATCTGTATAAAACCAGGGATGAAGTCAAGCGTATAAACATGGTGCCGCCTCAAGAAATAAAGGCTCATGAATGCGTGCAAATCCTTTTACTAGATCTCTTACCAGCACTTCAAGCACAACATATCCAAAACAGAATTGAGACTTTCCTTATTCCTCTTCTCCCCAAACCATGTTTTCCCCCCTTCAACCAGCCTGTTCCCAATATCCCCCACCTTCCCGGTGGAACAGAACCAAAGTCAGCCTTAACACTTCCCCTCCCCATAAGCCCAAACCCAGATATCAAAGGCAGTCCTTTTCACCTCAGCACTGATTGCATCTGCCTCTTCTTGATCTATTACAGTAACCTAATCGATAATTCCATATCAACCTTGAGTCCATTCATTTAACATGTTTATTTGCACAGTGCAAGTTCCATGCACCGTGTAAAGCAGTGAAAATCCAGTGATAAAGCTGTAAAAAGCTATTACGCATTATCTTTAGCTAATTGCATTTCTGCCCTGCTCAAATCCCTGCAAGAATCTTTCCTACACAGAATTCAGTCCCAAACCTTCTAGGTCACATACAAGCCCTCTTCAGTTTAACTTCTGCCTTTCTTGCATCACCTGCCACAATAACAGTATCTTCTTCTGCCAGTATCTTCTGTTCCCCACAGTGTAGATGAAGGCCAGCACTCTCCTGCCTTCAGGCTACCTCGCTTTTTATTGTTTGCTTTTAAGGAATCTCTACACCCAATAAGGGTCCCATGCTAAAACAACTGAGCCCCTAAGGCATCCTCCCTGCCCCTAGGCTACCTTACTCATGAGGACTTTTTTTTCCTATCTTATAACAATCTTATCCTTGAAATTTCAGTTCCTTGTTCCAAAACCCTTCTCAAATCTCCTGAATTCTTGTTTTTTCTCTCCCCTGTGTTCCCATAGCATTTTGTTTGTATCTTTACTCAGCTGAATTCCAGCTTTTATATTTGTGTGCAGTATATTGGAAGCTCCAGGAATACAAGGATCTTGTCTTTTTCATCTCTGTGTGCTCCAGAGAATGTCTCAGTTCTCAGTGCTTTACGCATAGTTAAGCTTTATACATAGTTCATATTCAATGTCTGTTTGCTGAATTGATTTGTAGATGAGATTAGGCCCTTCCCTCCCCCAATCATGGAATGAGGATTATAGAGTCCGAAAATAAAGGCCTTAATGTGGCTATACTTAGAAGGTGATAAACCCAACTGTAAGAAAATTATGAGTAAAAGGGTGAAGTGGAAAGTGAAGGTGCATGGAGTAAGGTAGATCAGGGTCTTTCTAGGCCTGCCACTTGCTAATTGTGTGCCTTGAAGCGTGTTAGTTCATCCGTTTAAGTCTCAGGCTCCTTTCAGTAAAGTATGGTAATTAGTATCCTCTATACTGGTTCATGATGAGGATCAAGAGAGATCATATAAGACCCCTGAAAGTGTAAATTCTTTCCTTTGAGATGAAGTAATAACACTTAGATGGCTCATTTAAAAGAGTATTCAGATAATAAGTATGTCTCTATAAAGCACTTGTCCAGAGGCTAGTATCCTTAGGTCCAGGGCCTACACACAGTAGGTGTCTGACACATAGCAGGTGGTCAAGAAATAGAAGTGAACCAATTCTAAACTCCAACCCCATTCTCTAAATAGTAATACACTAAATCAAGGGGAATCCATATGTCCACTCTAGTTTGAGGGTTATGTCACTAGAGAATATATATTTAAATGTGTTCCAATTTTGTGCTCACCAAGCAACAACTTTTTTTTTTTTTTTGAAGATTTTATTTATTTGTCAGAGAGAGAGCTCACAAGGAGGCAGAGAGAGGCAGACAGACGCAGAGAGAAAAGCAGGCTCCCTGCTGAGCCCAATACAGGACTCAATCCCAGGACTCAATCCCAGGACTCTGAGATCATGGCCTGAGCTGAAGGCAGTGGCTTAACTCACTGAGCCACTCGGGTGTCGCAAGCAACCAACTTCTTGATTCATGACTTAAGCTTAAGTCCAGAAAGTCTTACCCCTGAAATGAAAGTGATCTTACTCTGGACAGTTATATATCTACAATTTTAAGTGAATGGAATTCTTGTTTATCCCCCTAGATGTGAGCTTGTAAGTCAGTACCACATAATCGCTATGACTTGCGGATGATTCTGGAGAAGTGGAATGGAACTGGAGAGGTGAACAAAGAGCTGTGGAATTCCACTCTGCCATTCACTTACCTGTGATTTTGGTCAGGTTACTCCTTACCATAAAAAGTCTGATTGCAAAATGAGGAGAGAGTAGCCTGAAGGAATGCTAACATATTTCTCTCCTCTGTATCATAAAGTTCACAAATTACCCACCAAAGTGACCTCCACTTTGTACCCCCCCAACTGGGAAACTCTGCCTGAAATCAGAGCCATTCACTCTTTCACTGTCTGATCACAGCCATCCTGAAGCCCCCAGAAACCATTCCCACCTGTACATGAGAAGTTAACTTTCTAGAGATTAACATGAAAGGAAGCAGAATACCACCAACAGCAGTTTGGAGCCTTAAGCCCTAAAACCAGGGCTTCTTTTTATAAAGCCAAAGAGTAAAGTGTTGTGGAGGGGGCAGTTTAGATAAACCTATGCAAAAAGTTGACTAATTTAAAAATCAGGGGGCACCTGGGTGGCTCAGTTGGTTAAGCGTCTGCCTTCGGCTCAGCTCATGATCCCAGGGTCCTGGGATCAGGCCCTGCATGGGGCTCCCTGCTCAGCAAGAAGCCTATTTCTCCCTCCCTCTTTCCACCTGCTCCTGCTATCTATCTATCTCTCTCTCTCTCTCTCTCTCTCTCTCTCGCTTACTCTCAAATTTTTAAAAATCTTTTTTAAAAATCAGTACTTGTTCCTTCTTACCTCTCAGATTGCTTGTTCTTATACCTTCTTTTTTCAAACTTTCCAGGGGCCACTGGTAATTTAGATACAACCTTTTAGGTCTAGAGTTTGATTTTATCCTATTTACCATCTAGGAAGTTAGTTAGCCTCTTGCTGGTTCATAGATGCTGGTAGAAGACACAAGACTGCTGGGTCAGAGAAAAAGGACTTTATTACTCACAACGTGGCAAACAGCAAGAGCATCATATTTACATCAATTCGTCATGCCTCCAGATCCCAGAGGGGCAATGCAGAGGGCCTGTTGGGATGGCTGGGCCCACCATGAATTGCATAAGAGGAGAGGAACGCTTAGCTTGGGGAATCCACTGCTTTTATAGAAAGCAGAAGCAAGCCTGTCCTTTTTTCTCAGATGGACAGGTTAGCTCATCCCTCAAATCTGCTTGTGCAAATCAGTTCTGATAGACTAGAGAAAAAGTCGTCCAGACTTTGGATCCTTAGTAGTATATTTAACAAACATGCAGGAATATGGGAGACCCATGTTAGAGTTTCTGCTCCTAATCCAATTTGATTTTTTTTTTTGTTAATTTTATAAAGTCTTTAAAGTCAGAATGACACAAAATGTTTTCCATCTTGTCTTTTTGCTCCTCTTTGGCATAGAGTTGTGAAAAGTTCATAGACTTTGGAGCCAGAAGTTTTGCTTTTGGAACCTTCATAAGGCCTAAAATTCCCCAGATGATCTGGCCTCTGCCCTTCTCACCAGTCCTAACCTGGAACCAGCTGCCTCTTTGGATTATTTTTGTAAAGACTTTTCTTTAAAGAAGCCATACTTCTTCACCTTGAGATCTGTGTATATAGTTAACCCTTGAACAATGCAGGGCTTAAGGGTGCCAGCCTCCAAAATGGTCAAAAATCTTTGTATTACTTTGATCCCCCCAAAACTCAACTACTAGTAGATTACTATTGACCAGAAGCCTTACTGATAACATAAACAGTTGATTAATACATATTTTGTATGCTGTAAGAGTGATAGGCTATATTCTTATAATAAAGTAAGCAAGGAAGAGAAAATGTTAAGAAAATCATAAGGAAAATACATTTATGTTACTGTACTGATTTTATAGAAAAAATTGTGTATAAGTGAATGCATATAGTTTAAACCATGTTTTTCAAGGGTCAACTGTCTTTTAGTCTTCCTATTGCTCCTCCTCCTTGATCTAGTTAATTTCTGTTCTTATTCCAGATTTTAATTGAAACATTACTTCTTTTATTTAACTTTTCAGGCCATATCCCACCACTAAATTATTTTCTCTCCTAGAATCCTGTTTTTTGTTTTGTTTTGTTTTTTAACAATTAGGATTTATCATGATTCACCTCACCCCAAATCAGGTAGTAAACTATATGTGATTCTACTACAAGAAATCTTGGAGTGATTCAACTTCTCTTATCCTCACTTTCCCCTGCTACAGAACTGAAAGTCTGAATTCAAATCTCTCCTTTCTCTGCATTGCTCTGATTTCTATTATTTCAAGTAAAGATGATTCCAGGAGGTAGTAGAGTGTAGATATTAAGAACGTGGGCTCTTTTTTTTTGTACGGAGTCTATACAAACTTGGTTTGACTATCCCCTCTTTCATTTACTAGCTCTGATATCTGGGGCAATTATTTGATCTCCTGGCTTTAGTTTCCAGGTAAAAACACAAGTGATCTTGGAACTTTTCCTGCAAGGTTTTTTCAGCCCCTAGTATGAGCCAGGCATATGGTATGTGCTTAGTAAATCTGTAATGGGTGCTGCTGCCACACTAATTTGTATGCCCTAGAAAGCATAGCCCAACAGGAATATAATGCAAGCTATATATATAATTTTAAACTTTCTGGTATAGACATAATTTATTTTATTTTTTTAAGATTATATTTATTTATTTGACAGAGACAGAGACAGTGAGAGGGGCAGTACAAGCAGAGGCAGTGGGAGAGGGAGAAGCATGCTTCCCACTGAGCAGAGAGCCCAATGTGGGGCCTTGGGATCATGACCTGAGCCAAAGGCAGACACTTAATAACTGAGCTGCCCAGGCACCCCTGGTAGACATATTTTGAAAAGTAAAAATAA
The DNA here is from genome assembly GCF_020171115.1 of Neogale vison. NCBI lineage: Eukaryota > Metazoa > Chordata > Mammalia > Carnivora > Mustelidae > Neogale > Neogale vison. The sequence goes on along the minus strand of NC_058091.1, from coordinate 231,715,006 downwards.
GAGGTGAGATTAAATATTTCATTTAACCTAATATATACAAAACATCATTTCTACATGCAATCTATATAAAAATGAGATATTTGATTTTTTTTGTATTGTCTTCAAAATGCTTTGTATATTCTACACTTATAGCACATCTCAATTCCTAGTATCCCCATCTGCATTTCAAGTCCCCAGTAGCTAGTGGCTACCATATTAGTTAGCCCTAGACAGTTCTAGTAGTTCTAGGAGCTTTCCCCCTTATCCTGTCTCAGGTTGTTAATCTGACCTACTTGGCTTCTTCAACCAAGTATTCATGGAGTGAGTACCATTTTAAGTACTAGAAGTAATTGCTTAGTTCTAGTTTTTATGCAATATGGAGTATTTCCTTCTGAAACTGGTTAAAGGAACAAAATAACAAGGGAACTGTTAAGTCTCTTGGTGATAATGTAAGAACTGCATGACTTATGTATTATGATCTAAGTATGGTGTTCCAAAAGAAAATGAATTAGAGATCGTATGCATTCATTTCTAATCCATTTTTTAAATTTCCCACATCAAAATGTAAAAGCTCACAGATTGGTCTTCTGCATTGAACACAGCCAGGTAGAAAGCATCAGAGTAGACATTCTTATGATAACCGATTAAACTAAAGCATACATTTTCTATAGAATGCCCGATCTTTAGGTGCTTGATTTAGCTCAATCCAGTAAGAATGCATTTGGACTAAATTAAGGAAACTTCTTTCTCCTGAAGGTGGCGCTGTGAACAAGGAAGAGTAATTAGCGCTGTTCAGTATGGAATTTATTCAGGAGCTATAGGACTATATTATTAGACTTTAAAAATACAATATAGCATGCATTTTGGTTATTCTGATGCCTTTCATAGTCCTAATTGCTGTTTTTCTTTCATTTTGATTGTTCTCGCCTTCTTTTTGAGATCAAAATTATTGTCTATTGTCACTGGGCCCATTACTTTGTGAATTTTTATGTTAAGATACTGCGGGATTTTTTTTTTTTTTTTTTTACAAAAAACTAATAGCTAGAACTTCTTGAATGCTAGCTGTATTTAGCCACACTCACTTTAAGTTCATTATAAGCACTTTTATACAAACCTCGGCAGGAGAATAAAGAAAGAAGGTATTTTAAAAGAGTATTTAATGGACCATAATTCCAACATACTCAATTTTGCTGGGAAATAGTTTATGAACTTGTTTTTCTGCTTTGGGGGGGAGGATAATATATAAGGAGATAAGATATGATGTTTGTCTTTATTAATCAGAGACGTGACTATATAAGAGACTGTTTTGTTACCTGCCACCAGAAGAAGAAAGAAGATCTCATTAAGAATATTTGGGGGGTGCACCTGAGTGGCTCAGTGGCTCAGTTGGTTAAGCATCTACCTTGGGCTCAGGTCATGATCCTAGGTTCTGGGATGGGGGAGACTGTTTCTTCCTCTCCTGCCTATCTCTGTCTCAGTCTCTCAAATAAACAAAATCTTTAAAAAAAAAAAAAAAATTGGTTTCCTGTTAACAAACCCCAGCCAACCCTCACAAGAATCAGACCTAGTTTAGTATGGCAAAAGCCACTTAAATTATTTTATCATCAAATATGATAAATTGTGATTCAAACAACCTGAAAATTTACAGTTACCTTATTGCTCAAGAACCTAGCAAAATTTAACAACTGCCAGTTTGAGATCACATAATTTGAATACATATGTGGATTGACCATCAGCTGTGGCTGCTACCGCTCTGAATTTTTCTATAGAAATTCCCCAGCTTTATGCTCAGATATTTAGTCCAAAAGTGCCCCGAAAACCTAAACTGTAAAACTCTTCAGGAGAATGTGCCCTTCTGCTGCACCATAAGACGGTCAGATCATCACACTTAAATGAAACACTTCCAACTGATGCTTATCCAGTAGGCAAACATACCTGTGTAAATACAGAAGCATTTGGTTAACATTTCATACAGTTCAAATTAGCAAGTCGGTCAGAATTTCAACACGACTGTGTTTACATTTCAGTAATTTCATATGCAAGGGCCTGATTTACTAGAGTAAGGCAGTGGGGCAAAGCTCTTCTTCATGGAAATGAGGAGCACACCGTAGCAAACCAGTGATGTTTACAGAGATGTATGGCTGGTAATTTCTTTAGAAGTTTATGGAAATTTGGAAAGTGGCTGTGGGCAAGACAGAAGTATCTACACTCTCTCTTCCTTTGAGATGTCATAATTGTGTTCAACTCCCATTCAACAGACATTTACTCTTCGAAAAGCACACACTACAGGGTAAATAGAGAGTGAAAGGAAATCATGCCTCTGGTACTCTCAGGCTAGAAGTGGAGACATACACAACAATGATTCTAATACTGGTAGACTGTGAATGTAGCCTAATGAAAATGCAAGGGGCTATGGGATATTCTTTCTATATAAATAAGTATGTAGTCCTCTGTAAACGCTTTCTACCTAGGGTTAAATAATTTCAATTCTTATTTCTCAATGCTTTGTTTACTCCTCCTCTGAATCCTCAGGTTTCAATATTTATCTTTGATTATAAAACTCCAAACTGTACCACCATCATAAAGGCCCCAGAGGCTAAAGATTGGGAGAAATCTATTACTTCCCCTAATTTCCTAGCATTTTGTTTATTTTTCTAATAACTGTAGAATGTTCATGATTCCATGCATACTTGTTAATATCCAGCCACAGGGTATTGGTTACATAAATCCTTCCACCTCTACATAATGAAATGGAGTCATTGAACTATTTCAGAAATATGGGGCACCTGGCTGGCTCAGTCAGTAGAACATGTGATTTTTGCTATTGTTGTTGTATTTCACCATAATATTTTTTTCAAGTTTTTATTTAAATTCTAGTTAGTTAACATACAGTATAATATTAGTGTCAGGTGTAGAATTTAGTGATCCATCACTTACGTACAATACGAAGGGCTCACCCCAACAAATCCCCTCCTTAAAAACCAGTTAGCCCATCCCCCATACCCACCTCCCCACCAGCCACTCTCAGTTTCTCTATTGTTAACAGTCTGTTTGTTGGTTTGCCTCTCTTTTCTCCCCCATTTTTCCATTTTGTTTCTTAAATTCCAGATATGAGTGAGACCATATGGTATCTTTCTCTGACTGCCTTATTTCACTTAGCTCCATCCACATAATTGCAAACAGCAAGATTTCATTCTTCTTGATGGCTGAGTAATATTCCATTCCATGATGTATATGTCTGTCATCAGTCAATGGACATTTGGACTCTTTCTATAGTATGGCTATTGTTGATAATGCTACTATGAACATCTGGGTGCATGTATCCCTTCAAATCACTATTTTATTTTTTATCCTCTGGGTAAATACCCAATAGTGCAATTGCTGGGTCCTAGGGTAGTTCTCTTTTTAACTTTTTGAGGACCCTCCATACTGTTCTCCAAAGTGGCTCCACCAGTTGCATTCCCACCAATAGTGTAAGAAGTTTCCCGTCTCTCCACATCCTCTCCAATATCTGTTTTTCCTGTGCTGTTAATTTTAGCCATTCTGATTGGTGTGAGGTGATATCTCCTTGTAGTTTTAATTTGCATTTCCCTGATGATGGGTGATGTTGAGCATCTTTTCATGTGTCTGTTAGCCATCTGGGTATCATCTTTGGAAGAATGTCTTCTGTCCATTTTTTAACTGAATTATTTGATTTTTAGTGATTCAGTTTTATAGGTGCTTTATATATTTTGGATACTAACCGTTTATCTGAGATGTCATTTGCAAATATCTTCTCCCATTCCAAAGGTTGCATTTTAGTTTTGTTGTTTCCTTTGCTGTGCAGAAGCTTTTTATCTGGAAGTCCCTACAGTTTCTTTTTGCTTTTGTTTTCCTTTCCTCAGAAGACCTAACTGATAAGTTGTTATCATCAATGTCAGAGAGGTTACTACCTCTATTCTCCTCTAGGATTTTGATTATTTCTTGTCTCACATTTAGGTCTTCAATCCATTTTGAATTTACTTCTGTGTTTGGTGGTTCCATACACGTTTTAGGATTGTTTGTTCTAGCTCTGTGAAAAATACTGTTGGTATTTTGATAAGGATTGCATTAAATGTGTAGATGGTTTTGGGTAGTATGGACATTTTAACAATATTTGTTTTTCCAATCCATTAGCATGGAACATTTGTCCATTTCTTTGTGTCTTCTACAATACAGAATGCAGAGCTTTTTCCTCTTTGGTAAGGCTTATGCTTAGGTATCTTACTGTTTTTGGTGCAGTTGTAAGTGGGATTGAGTCCTTCATTTCTCTTTCTGCTGCCACATTATTGATGTGCAGAAATGCAACAAATTTTGGTATGTTGATTTTTATCCTGCAACTTTACTGAATTCATAGATCAGTTCCAGCAATTTTTTGGTGGTCTGTTGCATTTTCTGTATAGAGTATCATGTCATCTGCTGAGGCTAGGACTTCCAGCAGTGGTGAGAACAGACATCCTTGTCTTGTTCCTGACTGTAAAGGAAAAGCTCTCAGTTTTTCCCCATTGAGGATGGTATTAACTGTGGGTATTTTATTTGTAGCCTATTTAATTGGGAGGTTTTTGTTTTGGTTTTTTTTAAATCATGAATACATGTTGTACTTTGTCAAATGACTTTTCTGCATCTATTGAGAGAATTATATGGTTCTTAGAACATGTGATTGACTCTTAATGTCCAGGTTATGAGTTTGAGCCCCACGCTGGGTATAAAGTTTACTTTTTAAAAAAAATATTTCAGGGGTGCCTGGGTGGCTCAGTGGGTTAAAGCCTCTGCCTTCAGCTCAGGTCATGATCCCAGAGTCCTGGGATAGAGCCCCGAATCAGGCTCTCCACTTCTCGGGGAGCCTGCTTCCTCCTCTCTCTCTGCCTGCCTTTCTGTTTACTTGTGATCTCTCTCTGTCAAATAAATAAATAAAATCTTTAAAAAAAAAAAAGATTTTATTGTTAAGTAATATCTACCACCCAACATGGGACTCTAACTCACAGCCCTGAGATGTACTGACTTAGCCAGTCAGGCACCCCTTGGCCAATTTTAAAATAGACAAAATTCATAGATTAAATCACAGGCTGTTCATTAGATCACAAAAATCAGATCCCAGTGTAGAGTGGGAAGGTCAGGCTGGCTCCCTAATGATACGTAATTATACATAAGGATACAATTGGAGAGTTGCCTTTTGTTTAGATTCTCAAGTTCCTTTGATTTTAAGATTTCTCTTTTAATACAAAAGTTTCCTTGGCTGGGTCACATTATTCAGCATTATTTCTTGGCATCTTAGCAGAAATTAGGTAAAAGCAAGAATGAAATAGGAATCCATCCTGGGCATCGTGGAATAAAGGAGGGGCAAGAGAGTGTGACAGACATCAAGAGTTCCCAGTGCCAAAAACAAACGCTCAAATTTTACTGAGGCAGAAGGAATGTAAATTTCCTGAGTACTTGTGTTATCAATCGAGAAAATGTTTGTAAGAGTACTTTAAAAGTGTTAGAGTTCTCTACAAATAATAGCTAACATTTATTGAACTCTAATGTGATCACTGTACTTACTCCCCTTAACATTCAATTATGCAAAATCCTATGGGCAGCCACTTCTGAGTGAAGGAGGCCCTGCCAGGATCTCCCATTTTCCAGATAGGAAACTGAGTCATGCAGAGATTAAATAACATGCTGGATCCCACAGCTAGTTCAGTGGTTGAGCTAGGATTTAGACCCAGAGGGTGACTCTAAAACCACTCTTAATATTTTTACTGAAATGTAGGTGCTAAGGTTTTCTGGTTGCTTTCTTCATAGGCACTAGGGTGTTGTTTTTTGTTTGTTTGTTTGTTTGTTTATATCTCAATATATCTCAAAAATTTATTGAGATATAATTCACATACATAAAATTCACCCTTTTAAAGTGTACATAACAGGGGCACCTGGGTGGCTCAGTGGGTTAAAGCCTGTGCTTTCAGCTCAGGTCATGATCCCAGGGTCCTGGAATCAAGCCCCACATCAGACTCTCTGCTCAGCAGGAAGCCTGCTTCCTCCTCTCTCTGCCTGTCTCTCAGCCTACTTGTGATCTCTATCAAATAAATAAATAAAGTGTACATAACTGGTTTTTAGAATTTTCACAGAATCATGCAGGCATTACCAGAGTCAATTTTAGACCATTTTGATGAACCCAAAAGAAATTCCTGACCCTTTAACAGTTTCCCCATTCCCTCCTTCCCCAGCCCTAGGCAACCACTAATCTATTTTCTGTGTCTATGCCAATTCTGGACATTTCCTAAAAATAGACTTGTGGTCTTCTGTGGCTGGCTTCCTTCATTTAGCAGAATGCTTACCAAATTTATCCATTTTGTAGCATGTATTAGTTCTTTATTCTTTTTTATTGCTGGACAATATTCTGTTGCATGGACATACGTTTTATTTACCAGATGATAGACATTGGGCTGTTTACACCTTTTGATTATATGAATAATGGTGCTATGAACATTCATGCAAAAATTTTTGTATGGATGTGTTTCACTTCTCTTGGGTAGGTATCTAAAAGTAGAATTGTTAGGTCATATTGTACCTCTAAGCTGAACCTTTAAGGAACTGCCAAACTGTTTTCCAGAGTGGCTGTGCCAGTTTACATTCCCACCAGCATTATATGAGGATTCTAATTTTTCATATTCTCACCAACACTTTTTTTTTAAGATTTTATTTATTATATTTGACAGAGAGAGATCACAAGTAGGCAGAGAGGCAGGCAGAGAGAGAGAGGGAGAAGCAGGCTCCCTGCTGAGAAGAGAGCCCCACGTGGGGCTCCATCCCAGGACCCTGAGATCATGACCTGAGCCGAAGGCAGCGGCTTAACCCACTGAACCACCCAGGCACCCTATCTGTCTTTTTTTATTATAGCAATCCCAGTGAGTGTGAAGTTGTGTCTATCTCATTGTGGTTTTGATTTGTATTTCCCTAATGGTTAATGATGTTAAGTATCTTTCCATAGTATGCCAATGATTTAATTATTTCTAAAACTTAGAAAATCAAGACTTCAACCAACGGTAATATGGGAAAGACACTAACCTGGAAAAGATCAGGCTCCTAGCCACAGGATCCTGGTTTCATTCATCTTGGAGACTTTCAGCGCCAAACTCCATTCTTTACAGAGTAGAGGTGTTCCTCAAGTGATTGCTAAATTGCAGTCTGGATGTTCTTTTGTTAAGTCAATTGCACTTCCCTGCGGAACTAATTTTGAATGGTATTAACTTCACAAATTAATCCAGAAAAATCTTTTTAACCTTTAAGGTAGCAAAACCGTGATATTAATACAAGCCTGAGCTCTAGGTCCTGCTAATGGAGTGACCTAGTACATTAGAGAACAGGACAAACAGATCTTTCCTAAACCTGTTTTGCTGTGAGCAAAGGACCAGGCCCAGCGGGGCGGGGGACGGGCATGGAAGGGGAGACACTTTTACTTTTTTACTGATACAGAACACACGTACAGTGCGCTCATCTTAAATAAATAACGTGATGACTTTTTTATATGAATACACCTGTGTAACAGCCAGATTAAGAAACAGAACATTTCCACCACTCTAGTGTCCCGCATTTTGTTTTCCCTACCGGTTCTGTCACCATAGGTACCACTTCTCTGACTTCAAAACCCTCCGTTCTACCTAGAAAAACTTTTTATTTAGAATTTATCTCTGGCACCCTCCCACCTCCAATTCTAGATCCTGTTTTCTGATTACCAAGGGGGGTGAAGCTTTTCACAGCTCTGCGCTGAAGTACTCTTGAGTCCAAGAGACCTGTTTCTCTTCCCTTTAATCAAACTCTCCTTCCTTTGTTAACTCAGCTTTTCCCAAGTGGACTGTGAACTCCTCAGTGATAAGGACTCTATTTTCCTTGCCTTTAGGCATATGGGAGATGTTCAATCTGCCTGACAAATAAAAACATCTGACCTTGTCATATGTCATAGCCATACCATATATATATGGGTATATAGGAAGGGAAAAACAAACTCAGTATAACAAAATTGCAGTAATTCATGGATGCTGTACAGTTTGATGTTCCTTCTAGAGAAAGTGGAAGAAGCTGCTTAGTCATGGAAGTTGGGGGAAGCTTACAATAAATACTGGAACAGAGGAGTCAAAATGTTATAGATTGATCACAACTCTGAGGAAAATGAAACCAATGGTCGTAAAAAAACTAGAATGAAATTCACCAAAATATGAACAGTGATTACATTTGGAAGGTGAAACTAGAGGTTATTTCTTTATTTTCTGAAACTGAATAACACCTGCTACTGTTATAATGGGGCGGATCATATTATTTAATGAGACTACTTAATAACCCAAAACGATCTTGAATCAGAGAAAAGTCAGGCCATCCAAGGGAAAGGAAAAGATTTGTGAGAAACTGTGTTGGGGCAGAGCAGGAGGTCTTTCCTGGCATGGGGTCAGTTCTACTAAATTAAATCTGCTTTGTATATTCCTTCCCCAACTCCATTTCTGAATCTAAAATTTTCCCTAAAATGCCCACCTGTTTCTGCCTGTAAAAGCATTTTTTTAAGATTTTATTTATTTATTTGAGGGGTTCCTGGGTGCTCAGTGGGTTAAGCCTCCTCCTTCAGCCCAGGTCATGATCCCAGGGTCCTGGGATGGAGCCCCGCATCAGTCTCTCTGCTCAGCAGGAAGCCTGCTTTCTCCTCTCTCTGCCTGTCTCTCTGCCTAGTTGTGATCTCGCTCGCCGTCAAATAAAATCTTTTTTTAAAAAGATTTTATTTATTTGAGAGCGATAAAGAGAGAGCATGTGTGCAAATGAGCAGGGGGAAGAAATAGAGGGAGAAACAGACTCCCCACGAAGGAGGGAGCTCCACTCGTGCTCAATCCCAGAACCATGAGATCATGACAGGAGCCTGAGGGAGCTGCCCAGCCCACTGAGCTACCTAGGCACATGGCAATAGTAAACAGCCTTAAGATAAAAGCAAGATAACCAAGTGTTTTTAAATGTCTTTCTACTTACCTATTAGTTTCATCTGAAGTAACAAGGAAATGTTTTCTGCCTCCCAATAATCTTACCGTCTTTTAAATTATTAAAGATTTTTTGTGGATTTTTGATGACCATGGAAGATTAAAGCCGATAAGGGGCCAGCCTGTTTTTATCTTTTCAGATCAGGAAGAAAGAAACCCAAAGGAATTTATCCAAGTACATGATCTCCTAAACAATGAAAAAGAATATTTCAGGTGTTTGAGCCTGGAAGCTTTTTTCTTTCTCTGCTAAAGCCAAGGCAATTCATAAAATCTCTTCTCATGCAGCAAGTGTTAATATACTAGAAATTATTTCACAAGAGGTTTATGCAAGTATTAAGATTTTCCAAGTAGAATGTATTTGAATTAAGGGAGTAACACACCGCCTTAATTTCATGGATCACATCAATTGACATAAATAGGAAATGAGATTAGAAACAGCCAGTACCACCGAGTGTAAGTAATGGAGTCTCTATGGTTGTGGTGGAAAGTTTGTGTTTGCAGGACTAAACTTAAGGGGTTCCTGGGTGGCAAAATCAGTTAAACATCTGGCTTTCGATTTCAGCTCAGGTCATGATCCCAAGGTCCTGGGATAAAGCCCTAGTCAGGCACCCTGCTCAGTGGGGAGTCGGCTTCTCCCTCTTCCTTTCCCCCTACATCCCCACTGGTTCTCTCTCTTTCATATAAGTAAATAAAATCTTTTTAAAAATAAAAAATGAAGGGCTCAGTGGGTTAAGCCACTGCCTTTGGCTCAGGTCATGATCTCGGGATTCTGGGATCGAGCCCCACATGGAGCTCTCTGCTCAGCAGGAAGCCTGCTTCCCCCTCTCTTTCTGCCTATCTCTCTGCCTACTTGTGATCTCTCTCTCTGTCAAATAAATAAATAAAATCTTTTTAAAAATAAATAATAAAAAACAAAACAAATGAACAAACAACAACCAAAGAGATAAACAGAGAACAAACTAGTGGTTACCAAAGGGGAAATGGGGGCAGGGAAGGGGTGAAATGGGGAGGAGAGTAAGAGGTATAGATTTCCAGTTATAAACAAGTCACAGGGATGAAAAGTACAATGTAGGGACATAATCAATAATATTGTAATATACTTACTGTGGTATGCATTTCATGATGTATATGATCGTAGAATCACTATGTTGTAGACCTGAAACTAATTAAACATGTGTCAACCATATTTCAATTTTTTTTTAGATCTTATTTATTTGAGAGAGAGTGAACAAGAGAGAGAGAGCAAGCATGTGTGGGGTTGAGGGGCAGAGGGAGAGGGAGAAGCAGGCTCCCCACCAAGCAGGGAGCCCATTGCAGGGCTCGATCCCAGGACCCTAAGATCACGACCTGAGCCGAAGGCAGACGCTTAACCGACTGAACCATCCGGGCACCCCAACTATACTTCAATTTTAAATAAAGAGAATCTCTTCAGATATTTTTTAAAAGATTTTATTTATTTATTTGACAGAGAGAGAGAGAGAGAGATCACAACAGGCAGAGAGGCAGACAGAAAGAGAGAGGGAAGCAGGATCCCCACTGAGCAGAGAGCACAATGCGGGGCTCAATCCCAGGACCCTGAGACCATGACCTGAGCTGAAGGCAGAGGCTTAACCCACTGAGACACCCAGGCAGCCCTCTTCATATATTTTTAAGGAGAAGCATTCTAAAAGAGTAGAGCCAATAAACTATTCATAGATACCATACAGGACAATATCTTATACTCAGCCAAAATCTTCTCATTGTAACAGTACCTCCAAAATTGTGTGTGTGTGTGTGTAATTCACAGGTCAAGAAACATGGAGAGACTTTACCATACTCGAAAGCTGATAATTTAGCCTCTTTTTTTTTTTTTTTTTTTTTGACAGACATAGATCACAAGTAGATGGTGAGGCAGGCAGAGAGAGAGAGAGAGAGAGAGAGGAGGAAGCAGGCTCCCTGCTGAGCAGAGAGCCCAATACGGGGCTCAATCCCAAGACCCTGGGATCATGACCTGAGCCGAAGGCAGAGGCTTTAACCCACTGACCCACCCAGGTGCCCCTTTCCTCCAAAATATTTAATTAAATAAAAATAAGCCTAGGTTAAGTCACTATTTACCTGACGAACTAAAAATCACCTGTCAATATTATATACCCAAGTAGGTTCCATAAACTGGTTGATAAAATGTGTTGCCAATAAATACATACATTTAATAGAATAAGGACATTATTGTTTATATAACAAAAACTAGATAATTTTTTTTGCTTTTGGACAGTTTTAGTTTATCCTTCTAATTTGATGTAGAGTTCCATTTAGTTGGTAGGTTTTCAAACTAACTGTAAGCTTCCCCGCCCCCACCAGTATAAATCTGTTAAATATTTTGTGCCCTCATGTAGCTGGCTTTCGGGGGCTTTAAGTATTCGGTTCAGAAGAGAAAATATTTCTTTCTTTTTTTTTTTTTTAATTTGACAGACAGAGATCACAAGCAGGCAGAGAGGCAGGCAGAGAGAAAGGGGGAAGCATGCTCCCTGCTGAGCAGAGAGCCCGATGCGGGGCTCGATCCCAGCACCCTGGGATCATGACCCGAGCCAAAGGCAGAGGCTTTAACCCACTGAGCCACCCAGGCGCTCCCAGAAGAGAAAATATTTCTTGAGTACATAATTTTTTAAACTAAACTCAGAAAAAAAGCCATTCTTCTGTTACAGATATGACTTTTAGATGTTCAAATTTCTTTATGCCACAATGATATAAATATTTTTCTGTAACATAGCTGTTCTCATCATTCATTGAGCAATTTTGAATTTATTTCAAAATTCCCATAAAAGTAAGCCCAATACATAACCCCATTCCCTTAGACTCTCTCTCTTGCCAAGCTCTTCTCCACTTACTTCTCCTTTCCATTCCCCTCACGTAGCAGAGCTCTCCATTCCTGGTATACATGGATTATGGTTAAGCCACTTACTGTGGAGTGTTTACTTTTAAGAGTAGGTATCAGCAAAACTTTCTAAATTTAAATGCAAACGTGTCACGTTCAGTCGAGAAACAAAAGAACCTAAAGCTAAAGTTTCTCTAAGTAGTAGCACCTGTAAGTTCTTTATTTGTTGTTGAATTTTCAGTTTTACATTTTGTTTGTTCAATACTGGCCTTCATCTTGTTGTCATGGTAATGTTCTGATTTTACTTTTTAGTTTTTGCTAATTGACGGTTTCCTAAACATTGCAGAAAAACTTAGCTTTAATTTCTCTCCTCCAGTCTAATATGTTTAAAGTTTATTATTCAAAGACAGGGAAACGTTGAATTGGAGGAACAAAGTTAAGAAAAAAATGGGAAGGATTTTTTCTTTGAAGTCTTAAAATTTACAAAGAGATTCATTTAACAAGACTCATTGAAGTGGGAGCAAAGCTAGGAATCAATTGTAGAGGCATTCATTCATTGATCTGCCTTGATCCATTTTTTCCTTCATCTGTAATAATAGTAATTAGCCTATATACTGAACTATTACAAAAATAATAATAGGGTATAGAGGATGTCATAGTAAAGCTTTAGGTAAAAGCCAAATATTAGTAAAATGAAACCAAACATAATGAACATTGTTCTGCTCAGTTATGTTTGGGCATAGATAAAAAGAAGACATGCCCCAGAGAAAGACATATACCATATGATTTCACTCATATGTGGAATTTAAGAAACAAAGGGAAAAAAGACAGAGAAACCAAAAAAACCAGACTCTTACCTATAGAGAACAGAGGGTTACCAGAGGGGAGGTAGGTAGGGGATGGGTAAGGGTGATTAAAAGTACAGTTACCTTGATGAGCACTGAGCAATATACGGAATTGTTGAAAGCTCTATTGGACACCTGAAATTAATGCAGCACTGTATGTTAACTTTACTGGAACTTAAAAATAAATGATTGTTAAAAAGACATAACCAGCTTAGATTTAGAAATAATATTGGGTCTCACAGAGGAAGATAATTTTTTACTATTTTCTTTGTTTAACTTAGAGTTGATAGGATGGATGGATGGATAGTTGGGTGGAAAAACAGTGACAGAATTAAGATACAAATGTTATGGAGAAAAGAGACAAATCTCTCATGCAGAAAAACTCCAAATAATTTGTATAGATACTCTATCCCAAGGAGGGACAATACACCTCCCCGTTTCTTTTTTTTTTTTTTAAGATATATATTTATTGGAGGGGAGGGGAGGAACAGTGGGAGAGGGACAGAGAATCTTAAGCAGACTTCATGCTCAGTGTGGGGCTGATCCATGGCTCAATCTCACAACACTGAGATCAAAACCTGAGCCAAAAACAAGGGTCAGCACTTAACAAACTGTGCCATTCAGCCACCTCCACAACTCATTTATTTTTTCTTAAGATTTTATATATTTATTAAGAGAAAGAGACAGAGAGCATGAGCAGGGGAAGGGCAGGGAGAGAGGGAGAAGCAGATTTCCCTGCTGAGCAGAGAGCCAGATGTGGGGCTTGATCGCAGAGCCTGGAGATCATGACCTGAGCCAAGGCAGACCCAGGCACCCCCAACTCTCCATTTCTTAAGGGTAGGCTCCATGTACTAGTTGCACAGGGATAAAAGGAAGAAAGAGTAACTTTATAGTGAAGGAATCTGATGAACATTTCATGGTCAGGTAATCAAAGTCAACACTCAACAGTCATAAATTACATTGACAAAATGTACACTTGGCATATTGTGATGAAAACGGAACTTTTCCTATATGACCTTCTACCCCTCTAATCATGATAAAAACATTAGATACATTTCAGTAGTGGGGGGCATTTTATAATATATGTGACCGGGTGCCTGGGTGGCTCAGTGGGTTAAAGCCTCCGCCTTCGGCTCAGGTCATGATCCCAGAGTCCTGGGATCACGCCCCGCATTGGGCTCTCTGCTCAGCAGGGAGCCTGCTTCCTCCTCTCTCTCTGCCTGCCTCTCTGCCTACTTGTGACCTCTGTCAAATAAATAAATAAAATCTTTTAAAAATATATTTAAAAAATAAATAAAATAAAATATACCTGACCAGCACTTCTCAAAACTGCCAGGAGAACAAAAACAAAAAGTGTTAGAAACTGCCACAGACAAGGTAAATGTAAGGAGTCATGACAAATATTTTGGGTGGAATCCCAGAATAGAAAAAAAGACATTAGGTAAAAACTGAGGAAATTTGAATAAAATATGAACTTTTGTTTATAATAATGTATCACCATGGCTCATTAAATGTTACCAAATGTATTATATTAACATGTTAATAGGGAAGCTGTATGCCAGGGATATATGGGAACTCTGGAGATGTTCTTAATTTTTCTATAAATCTAAAACTACTCTAGAAAAGTATATTTAGAAATATATATAAATGTTATATATATCAAATCAAACCAAATTAATCAAAATATCATAGTCTAAATTCAACAGATAATTTCTTTAAGTTTTTGTTTGTTTGTTTGTTTGTTTGACAGAGAGATCACAAGTAGGCAGAGAAGCAGGCAGAGGGTGGGGGGGGAGAACAGGCTCCCTGCTGAGCAGAAAGCCCAATGTGGGGCTCCATCCCAGCACCCTGAGGTCATGACCTGAGCCGAAGGCAGAGGCTTAACCCACTGAGCCACCCAGGTGCCCCTCAACATATAATTTCTATCTCTTCCACTCATTTATGCCTGCATCTTGTTGATACCAAAGTAAAGAAAATTAAAAGTAAAATATTAAATTAACTAAGTCATATGCAGGGTATGTACTAAACATATGAATGACTGACTCTCTTTTTAAGTTTTCAGAAGATTTAATATTGTTTCTGGAGAAGTTAGCTTAGCTGCAGTAAAAGTGAAACTATATTCACTGTTTTTACTTCTCCCTTTCTGATCCTTGTGACTTTTCTTTTCCTTGCATTATTAAACTGGCTAGAACTTCTAGTGTACTGATAGCTAAAAATGAGCTTGTTCACAGATGAGAACATTTATGGGGGAGAGAGATTGTATTGTTAGCTTTATAGTGTATATTTTTTTTTAAAGATTTTATTTATTTATTTGACAGAGAGAGATTACAAGTAGGCAGAGAGGCAGGCAGAGAGAGAGGAGGAAGCAGGCTCCCAGCTGAGCAAAGAGCCCGATGCGGGACTCGATCCCAGGACCCTGAGATCATGACCTGAGCCGAAGGCAGCGGCTTAACCCACTGAGCCACCCAGGCGCCCCTATAGTGTATATTGATGACATGTTTATAACAGTAGCAGAAGGATAAGGAGATGATCAACAGAATGATACTTTCAGAGTTTTGGAAGTTTCACTTGAAGTCACAACATTCATTTTTAGTAATAAACTGAAGAGGCACATTTTAATCCCTTGATTAGCAACCCCTTATAGAAAAGATACAAACAGGGGCGCCTGGGTGGCTCAGTGGGTTAAGCCTCTGCCTTTGGCTTGGGTCATGATCTTGGGTCCTGGGATCAAGCCCCACATCTGACTCTCTGCTCAGGGGGAGCCTGCTTCTCCCTCTCTCTCTGCCTGCCTCTCCACCTACTGGTGATCTCTCTCTCTCTCTCCCTCTCTCTCTCTCTTTCTGTGAAATAAATAAATTAAATATTTTTAAAAAAATAAAGAAAAAGAAAAGATGCAAACAGAGATGCCTGAGTAGCCCAGTTGTTAAGCCTCTGCCTTCAGCTCACATCATAATCCCAGGGTCCTGGGATTGAGCCCCACATCAGGCTCCCTGCTTCCTAGGAAGCCTGTTCTCCCTCTCCCACTCTCCCTGCTTGTGTTCCCTCTCTCATTGCAAAAAAATAAAATCTTTAAAAAAAAAAAAAAGATGCAAACAGATACAACTAAAAGACCACCAGGGAAGTTAAAATGGATTACTAAAAAATTTATTAAGTGAAGGCGAGTAAGAAGAAATAGAGGAACCAAAAAAAGTGTATATAAGACAAATAAAAAGCAAATGGCAAAATGGTGGACCAACTATAACAATAATTTCATTAAATGTAAATGAACTAAACACTACATATAAAAGACTGATATTGTCAGACTGGACAAAAAAGCAAGAAGCTTGACTATGTTCTCTATATATCCTGAATTTAAAGATAAGAAATAGGGGCACCTGTGTGGCTCAGTGGGTTAAAGCCTCTGCCTTCAGCTCAGGTCATGATCCCAGGGTCCTGGGATCGAGGCCTGCATCAGGCTCTCTGCTCCATAGGAACCTGCTTTCCCCTCTTTCTCTGCCTCTCTGCCTACTTGTGATCACTCTCTGTGTCAAATAAATAAAATCTTAAAAAAATAAATAAATAAATTGCAAATAAAACAAAAGAAAAAATATTCTAAGGGCGCCTGGCTGGCTCAGTCATAAGAGCATTTGATTCTTGATCTCTGAGTTGTGAGTTTGAGCCCCATGTTGAGTATAGAGATCACGTAAATAAAAACTTTTAAAATTCCATATATATAGAAGAGTAGGAGCAACTATGTTGATCCAGGCAAAATACATTTTAAGACAAATATATGACCATAGAAACTCTCCATAATAATAGAAAAAGCCAATACCTTAAAATATATATAATAATTATAAATACATGTACCTTAATATGTGTGCCTAATAAACTTCACAGTATGTGAAGCAAAAGTTGACAGAATGAAAGGAAAAAATAGACAATTTCAAAATTAGAGTTGAGGATTTTTTTTTTAAGATTTTATTTATTTGACAGAGAGAGATCACAAGTAGGCAGAGAGGCAGGCAGAGAGAGAGAGGAGGAAGCAGGCTCCCTGCTGAGCAGAGAGCCCGATGCGGGACTCGATCCCAGGACCCTGAGATCATGACCTGAGCCGAAGGCAGCGGCTTAACCCACTGAGCCACCCAGGCGCCCTAGAGTTGAGGATTTTAATAGGATTTGAATAGACAGAAAAAACAAAAATCAGTAAGGATATAGATGATCTGAACAAAAATATCAACCACCTAATCTAATTGACATTTAAAGTACACTACACTCAGTAAATTGAGAATTCACATTCTTTTCAAATCATGTTATATGTACCAATTTATTTTTTTTTAAGATTTTATTTATTTATTTGACAGACGGAGATCACAAGTAGGCAGAGAGTCAGGCAGAGAGAGAGGGGAGGAAGCAGGCTCCCCGCAGAGCAGAGAGCCCAATGAGGGGCTCGATTCCAGAACCCTGGGACCATGACCTGAGCTGAAGGCAGAGGCTTTAACCCACTGAGCCACCCATGTGCCCCTATGTACCAATTTAGAACATAAACATGCCAGTAAACAAATCTCAGTGATTTCAAAACATCAAAATCTTAATATTTTCTTTAACTGAAGCAGAACTAAATGTTGATGCTGTTGCAATGAGTTAAAGTAGAACCTTTGCAGGTAAGGCTCACATGTTTTGTACTGTTTCCAGACCTCTCCAGGTAATTCTAACAGAGAGCTGATGTTGAAAACCAGTGATTTGGGGATATGGCAGCAACTAGCAAGGGAAACAGCTGAAAAAGACCTTTTTAAAAATGGTTGCATCTGGTGAGTACATTGACAATGGGAGATGCAGATCATTACTTTCATTTAAGTTATTTTTTTTTAAGATTTTATTTATTTGACAGATCACAAGTAGGCAGAGAGGCAGGCAGAGAGGGAAGGGGAAGCAGGCTCCCTGCTGATCAGAGAGCCAGTGAGATCTCCATCTCAATCCCAGGACCCTGAGATCATGACCTGAGCTGAAGGCAGAGGCTTAACCCACTGACCCAGGCACCCCCTGTTATTTTATTTCTTAACTGTGCGTGTACTGCTTTGATAAAATTTCATATTTACTACTTAAAATTTCTTCCCCTAAGGCAAAGTGCCCAGGTTCCCTTATGTAAATGGATTTTCCACTGTTTTTCTCTATCTCTGATAGGTACCTCTCCCAATTTTAAATTACAGATTTATGTGTTTGCAGGTTATTATTTGTCTCATTCCCTAGCTTCTAAGCTCCAAAGGGGCAGAGCTACACCTGCTGTATTTACCAACGTATACCCAACACCTACCTAGCACACCGATTAAATTGGTGAATTATTAAATGGGGGATTTATTTTTCATTTCTACAACAAATATGTATCACTGCTATGGTATAATATATACTGTTACAAAAAGAAAAATAATGTACTTTTAATGTAAATATATAAATGAGAATGGAATGTGGTATCCACATTCACGCTTGCTTAAATTCCTTTCCTGGTTCAGCCGTTAGAGATTAAAGAAATACAAACAATTTTCAAGGCTCATTTTACATTAATTACATCAGGCTTTCTTGTTTTCTGAGATCTTATGCTCTTATTTTACATGTTCTTATAAATATTTTTGTAAAATCTAAAGATTTGTAGGGAATGGGATGCCTGGGTGGCTCAGTCCTTAAGCATATGCCCATCTGCATTGGGCTCAGGTCATGATCTCAGGGTCCTGGGATGGAGCCCCACATCAGGCTCCCTGCTCAGCGGGAAGCCTGCTTCTCCCTCTACCACCCCCCCACCCCACCCCCGCTTGTGTTCCCTCTCTGGCTGTGCGTCTGTCAAATAAATAAATAAAATATTTTATAAATAAATAAATAGTAAATAATAAATAAATAAATGTTTGTATGTATGTTTGTAGGGAAGATGGAGACACTAAGATTAAACTTTTTGGGGGCACTGCAGTGGCTCCGTCAGTTAAGCATCCAGCTCTTGATTTGGGCTCATGTCAGGATCCTGGTCCTGTTCCTCCACACTCGGTGGGGAACCTGCTTGAGGATTCTCTCTCTCCTGCTCCCTCTGGCCCCCACCCCTGCTCTCTTTGCTCTCACTCTCTAAAATAAAAATAAATAAATCTTTTTTTTTTTTAAAGATTTTATTTATTTATTTGACAGAGCAAGATCACAAGCAGGCAGAGAGGCAGGCAGAGAGAGAGAGAGAGAGGAGGAAGCAGGCTCCCTGCCGAGCAGAGAGCCCGGTGCGGGACTCGATCCCAGGACCCTCAGATCATGACCTGAGCCGAAGGCAGCGGCTTAACCCACTGAGCCACCCAGGTGCCCTAAATAAATCTTTTTAAAAAGATCAAACCTTTCTGTTTAGAAGTAACTCTTTATGTGTAAAACTTTGGAATAGATGATTTACTAATTTTCTACATTTAGGGAAAGATTAAATTCTCTCTCACTCCCTTCTCTGTTCTACTCTATGTACTCTAACCTCCAGTGACACTAAATTGACCTAGGTTTGTGAGGAGGATGATAGCTATGTCAACCTAGTGACATTTAGAAACATCTCCCTCCCACCAATTCCTGCCACCTTGTACAGTGAATGGTGAAACCCATTCTACAGTAGGTTTTTTCTTATTATATTTTTTCAATGTTATTAATATTCACAAGGAGAAGGTGCCTTAATTTCTATCATAGCTTTATGACCTTTTATTCACACCAAATTATGAGCAGGAGGCATCAAAGGATGTATTGGACTAGTTTTGACTTTGCAGCAAGTATGCAAGTCCCCGCCACTGTGATGATGGGCACACGTTTACCATCTATACTGTATGTCAAACCAAATAGCATATTCATCTGTTAACAAAAGCCACACTGTGTTCTATTTTAAAAGTTGAGCAATAATATCATTTCCTTTGGAATTAACTGAAATTTAAGATTTACCATAGGTTGATGAGGTTCACTTACATAAAAGTAATATTTACAAAGATTAATAGCAATTTAAGCTATCATAGTGTTTAAAGTTTTTCATTTTCTCAAAAAAAAAACTCCAAAAAAAAGAAAAAGAAAAAGGAAAAATTTTAAACCTACAGAATAATGTTATAGTATCCATCACAAGGCCTCTGACTCTTGTATTTTTTTTTAAGACTTTATTTATTTAACAGAGACAGAAAGAGAAAGCACAAGCAGGGAGTGTGGCAGGCAGAGGAAGAGGGAGAAGCAGCTTCCCCGCTGAGCAGGGAGCCCAATGCTCTACTCTGGGCTAAATCCCAGAACCCTGGGATCATGACCTGATCGAAAGGCAGACACCTAACTGAGCCACCCAGGCACACCTCTTGTAAGTATATTTTTAGAAGAGCTTATACTGCAGGAGTTACTGCCTTCCGTGTAAGTAGAAACTACTGTTGGTTTCCCCCACAGCTTTGAGATTAATGAAGAGTTATATCCCTCAGGCACCAACCCCTTGACTTTCAGCCCTAACCCAAAAAGTCTCTGTCGTCCTTGTATTGGGAAAAAAGGAGAGGGGCTGCCTGCTTGTCATTTGTCAGTCTCTTTCTGTGGATTGTTTCTCAGGACAAGTTAAGGGTCTTTGTTGTTTTTGTTTTTTCTGAACCTGAACTTCAGTAATTTTATATATAAGCTGATGAAAATAATTTTCAACTCTTCAGTGTACTTTTAGTCCATTTGTTAGACAAAATATGAGGAAATGTGGTCTATTTTATCACTTTTTTTTTTTTTTGGCTCCTAAATACAGATAACAGTACATAGGACAAACTGGAGGAGCGGGTTCTGCCGCCCTGCCCAGCTCCCCTGTTATCTGATATCACCACTTAGATGGCAGAACGAGCAATATGAGGTAACAGGCTGGAAACTTGCCCACGCTGAGGACACAGAAAGAAATAACTCTTGTGTTGAGAACTGGAAAGGTTGGGAAAAATCACTATTTGACATATATATGCCAGTCACATAATTTCACAATAGACTAGAACTAAACACACACACACACACACACACACACACACACACGGAAGGAAAGAGAAAAAAAAGTCCAAGTGAAGGCACTAAATAATGTGTAAGTTTTTCTTAGAAGATCAGCCGTAGAAATATATGACATGAACGTGCACCACAGTTTTATCTATGGAATTCAAATAGGTTTACCAAGATTTCCACACTTTGTTTCTGGTACATGTGCATGTGCACCTGCACATGCTCACACGCACAGACACACATGCATGCGCACACACACACACATACACATAAAAATATATATTCTTTTTCATGTGAAATATGCCATTTTCTTAAAACTTGTATTTTTTATCAACCAAGTTTGCTTTCTGTGTAATTCTTCTGTTCAGACATATAAACTATAATTAATATAAATGTATACCATAAATCTTACAAAATTATATGAATGATCATTACAAATAAATGTATTTAGTACCTATTTTGTAGATAGCCCATTTCCTCTGGGCATCTACATTTTTCTCTACTTTGTTGCCCAAAAGCAAGTATTTTGGCTTCTCTCCTAACTTTTTAT
The DNA here is from genome assembly GCF_020171115.1 of Neogale vison. Classification (NCBI taxonomy): domain Eukaryota; kingdom Metazoa; phylum Chordata; class Mammalia; order Carnivora; family Mustelidae; genus Neogale; species Neogale vison. The sequence continues at coordinate 231,693,808 of NC_058091.1, read as the reverse complement.
TCTTCCAGCCAGAATAAAAGTTTTCAACAGTAAGATAATTAAGTGTCCTTAGGACCAGAGAAAGTTCCGTGATGTAATGAAGCATTCACTCAGAAACCTGGCTTCTGGACCTACGATCTTTAAATAACTAGTGAGAAAGACTGGAAATTCCCAATAAATGCTGCTGCTTATGGAAAATTACTTAATCTCTTCGAGCCTACTTTTCCTTATAAACGTAGGGGATTATATAATTACAAAATAGCTAAGTACATCCTAAGTCCTTTCCCGTTCTAAAAGTCTATCATTCAAAGCTCTTAAAAATAAACTTTAAAATTGTTTGAGATTATGTGTGTTTACACACACACACACACACAGAGTGAAGGGGGAAGGAATATACAGTATTTTATACGGACTTCACAAGTACATCATTATCGAGACCTTTTTTTGGTTCCTGAAAGATAAGTTTCAGAGTGGCGTTCGCCCAGCAGGGGGAGCTCTTCTGAGAAGCCAGGTTCAGGAAAACGTTGCAGCTACTCCCACTTAGCCTCCAGGCGCTTCAGTCCGGATACAGGGCAGTGTTTGGGGCCACCACAACCCAGCTCAACTGGGGACCCAGCGGAATTTGTAACCCCCGTTGGCTGTCCGAATGGTGAAGGCATTGCCCTGGGGGAAAGCGAGGGTGCGGATGGTGCTGTGGCTGCGGATGGGAGTGCTGAAGGAGCCGCCGCCTTCCAACTCACTGTGGCTCAAGTTGAGCGCGCTCCGGCTGCAGTCTGTGCGCAGCCCCCGGAAGCTGCCGTGCAGGTGCCCCGGCTTGCCTTCGCTCTTCGCGGGCTCCGGCTGTAGCCGGAGGCGCTTGGGGTCGCGGCTCTGCAGTGCCTCATCGCAGCGCTCGGAAATCTCCCTCAGGATGGCGTCCACTTCCGCGCAATCCTGCCCGGTAGCACTGAACAACTCCTCCAGGCTCCTTTTGGCTGTCGCCTTGAGCAGGAAGGGCTCGGCTGTCGTTCCGCGATCCCGGGACTGCGTGATCATCAGCTTCTACAAAAGATGGGGAGGAGAGCCAAGCTGGGGCCGGCTGGACTCCCCGCGCACTGGGCGCGCAAAGCAGACCCGGGCGCCTCTCGAACTCCGCGGGCTTAGATGCGGGCTGCAGGTGGCTCAGCGAGCTCTCAGCAGCCACCGTCCTTCTCTCAACGGCCCTGGGTCCCAATTCTGGGAACAGGGTGGGAGCTATATAGGAACATTTCCGACGTCCCGCAGTGTCCCACACGCCCGCACCCCACTTACATCCAGCACCGAGGCCAGGTGCCGGGTCCGGCTGGCAAGTTCCTTCAGTTGCACGTTCCGCTCTTTGAGCGAGGCGATCTCCTCCTGTTTCTGGGTCAGTGTCACGTGCAGCTGCATAAGGAGACCCAAACATTACGAGGTAGGCCACCGTGGTCGGTCTCATCTGTATACTTGCATGAGTTATACCAGGATCCTAACATCTAATCTGGAACTGGAGACCCAAGGGCACCTGCACTGGTGGGAATAATAACGTTTGTTTAGTTGCCCTTTGTTTTTACAAATCACTTAGACAAAACGTATCTCAATCTTCAGTGTAGCATGGTGGTGAAGAGTACGGACTTGGGCAAGAAGCAGATACAGGGTCTGCCTCTGAAGTTCAATATTCCTATACCTCAGTTTCATAAGCTGTAAAATGGGGTAGTAAGGGTATCTTATTCAGTGGTTTTAAGTATTAGAAGAAAAAGTAAATTGATAAGCACAATACCAGGCGTATAAAGCCTTCGGTAAATACTGGTGTCCCTATTAAAAATCAATCTGGGGACGCCTGGGTGGCTCAGTTGGTTAAGCGGCTGCCTTGGGCTCAGGTCATGATATCAGCGTCCTCGGATCGAGTCCCGCATCGGACTCCTTGCTTGGCGGGAAGCCTACTTCTCCCTCTGCCTCTGCCGTCCACTCTGCCTGTTCTCTCTCTCTCTGACAAAATAAAATAAAATAAAAATCAATCTGGTCGGGCAGGATTATTCCTACTTACTAAGGCTGTAAACAGAAGAGCCACTGGAGTAGGTGAAGCACTGGTCTGTCCACTGGTTCTGACTTACACCCGGGCACATTCCCGCTCCGGCAAACCCCATTTCCACCCAGAGCTCCATACCCTATCCCCAACCCAGGATTCTTGGCGGCCAGCCCAGTGCCCCTACTTGGTTATTCTCAACGAGTGCGTCCCCCAATGCCCTCTGGTTCTGGTCGGCCACCTCCTTCCAGTACTGCTCAGGCGGGGGCACGTCCGGAGGGCGCAGCGGCGGTGACTGCAGGGCCCTTGGGTCCAGCGGCGGAGAGAGACAGGGCCCAAATGGCAATACGTCGCAAGGAGAGAAGGGGAAGTCTCCGCCGGCCAGAGGAGGCGACATCAAAGAGGATGAGTCTGAGGAAGAGTGGGAGCTAGGTTTGCCGCCTCAGACTCGTGCCCGGCTAGCTACAGAGACACAACGCCACGCCTGCCTCGCCGAGTGTAGGGTTTACGTAAAGACTTAAGGGAAGCACCCCTCATTCTGCAATCCCTACTTTTTCCCAGGCTCTTTTTGATATCTTCTTCATACACAGCAGGCGCTCCATATACGCCTATCGAGTTGATCTGAATTCAGACTCCAAGGCGGCCACGGCAAGCCTGCCCCAAGTCACACAGCTCCGCCGTTCTTCACACGCCCGTCCCCCAACCTCTCCTTGACAGCATCACAGAGTAGGGCTCCCTCTCCGAGAACCCAAACCGTTAGACTGGGAAAGCGCTATAAATTTAGCGATTCATCTCCATTAGAAAGGGTGTTGTCCCATAAATATGGAAGAGCCGGACCCATTGGCGAGTTACTGAAGATGTTGACAGGTGCTGCGTTTACCACCTACGCGACCACGAAATCGAAGTCTGAACTAGTTTGATTTGCGGAGTGGGGAACGTCCCCGCCTCCCTTTACTTAACCACAAGGAGACTGCACTTGCCTGCAATGAGACTGTCCACTGTGTCTCTGAAATCCTGCAGATCGAAGTCCGCTGCCGTCTGCAGAGAATGGTTCTGAAATAAGCCAGAGGTGTAAAAGTGTTAACGTCGAGTCCAGCAGGTCTGAAGCACTTCCCAGACCGACGGTCGCGCTCCCGGGCCTGGCAGCAGGTGTGCACGCACCGTAGTTCCGCAACCGAGCCTCCTACCTGAAAATCAAAGCCCCATCCCAGGCTTGGAACCCAGCAGGCTTGCATTGCAATGGTGAGGAGCGGAACAGTAGGAGCAAGGGCCGGGTCCCCGGGGAGCCCGAAGAGCGCCGAAACTGTGCGGAGCTGTGTTTGCGGCGGGAGTCCTCCTGCGCTCAGCATAGTGGCCGGGCGCCCGGCAGCCGGCCGTCCGCAGTCCCCGCGCCGCCTCATTGGCCCGCCACCAGCCAACCAGCTGCCTCCTCACGTGAAGCCCGAGGCGTTCCTCCAGCTCCCGCTGAACCTCTAGTTCAACTTACCTCCGACAAGCCAAGGAGCGGTGCCCTAAGGTAAGGGAACAGGTGTGCGCCCACTCGGATTTCCCTCCCAAGACCTGACGGCGTGCAGGGGCGTCCAAAGAAATAACGTAAGACCGTGTATCCGGCCGAGGCTCAGTCGCAGCCAAACCACCTTCTCCCCAAACAGGCAGGGAAAGGGTAGCCTATGATGAGGGAGCAGGCGTGCAATAGAAAGTGCTTCTGTTCAGTGGGCAGCAAGCGTGGCCCCTTATTGCTCTTCTGTTTCTCAGCAAGTCAGAGTCCACTTTCTCGGTACGGTGGGAGGCACCTCCCATCTCTTGAACTGGACGCTCTTCCTAGGTTCCCGCAGTGTGCCTGGCTGCGTGACGCCGAGGGAGACAGTGGGAGGCCCTCCTATTCTCTTAATTCGTGGACATTTAGAGTTGACAAAACTCTTTTACGCAGAGTCCCTATATTAATTCTCACCCAATGTAGGAAGCACACAGGGCTCAGGAAGTGATCCCTCCCCGTTTGAAGAATCTGAAGCTTAGAGAAAGTGAATTGCCCAAAGTCACCCAGCTAAGAATTGGGGCTCCTAGAAGGATGGTGACTATTTCAATCTTCTTTCCTCCATACCTCATTGCCTCTAGCGTTTATCTCTTTTTTAAGGAAAGCCCGTCTTCCAATGAAGACAGCACTGGGGAAGAGGAAAGAAGTTTCTCGAGGCATATGGTGTGGGGGAATGCATCCAATATGCCCATCAGAAATGCCTATTCTACTGCTTCCACTATTGTTGATTCCTTTGTGTTACTCATACTTATTTCCCTGAAGCCCTTCTCCAATTTTCAAATATTGCTGAGAAGAGGAACTTACTCTGACCCTAACCTTGAAAAAAGTACAAGTAGTAGAGCTTTCCTGGAGCTTCAGTCTAGGAGGTCTCAAGCACTAGTTGGGAACTGAGGCTATAAGGGTGAAAGGAGCTTAGAAAGGGCCAAAGCAAATTCTGAAGCACAAGTTCTGCCCTGGTTGAAGGACCCAGAAACAAGACTCATTTTCCAAGGGCTGAAAGGTCTTCCTCTTAATAGAGATTCAGCCAAAGCCCTTACCATGAGGAGGCTTGAGGCTAAGTCAGGAACTGGGGCCCAGGAAATGCTTCCTCCCATGCTATCCCAGGTCCTTGGCTCATTCTGGACCTCAAACAAACACTTCTGAAGTGTTTCCTCTGGGCTCATTTTACCCAGCAGGAAGGAGGCTAGGAAATTTGACCTGAGCACCCACTGGTCAGGGTCTTTCCAGGGGATCTTCCTCTAAGGGATGTCTTTCCCTTTCTACCAGCTGTGTCTCTCCCCAGGAAAAGTCCTGGACCTCTTGGGCCATCTCACATGAGCTCTATGCTTTGAATCCTAAACTTTGAATCCTACCTTCCCAATTAGATTTAAAAATCTGGCATTTTTCCAAACCACAATGGCAGCCAAAAAAGGGGGGGAGGGGCTAATACAGAACATGATGTGAAATTTAAGTTCTAAATACTTGAGCAAAAATTCAAGAAGAGCCTGCATGGTTTTCATGACTTGTAAAATAAACATGTTGGAGTAAGACAGTGAATGGGCCTCTGGGTCGGTTGAAAGATGCTCAAGCACTCTTTCCTTATTTGAGCATCCAGATCTAAAGGGAAAAACAAACCAGCCTCTGCCGGGCAATGCCCACTCTCATCCCTTGCCTTACCCACTCTCTGCTTTCTGTGGCCACCTACCCTGACTCCATCTGGGCTCTTACCCAATTCTAAAGGCACTTGGGGAACTCTGGTAGGCGGTGTTCTTCCACCAATCTCAGTTCTCCGAGGTGGTCATATCTTCTGGAGTCTTCAGTGCTGGACATTTCCCCCATGGACCCATGCCCACCAGGACCTCCTGCCAGGAAGCTGGAACTGGCACTCTTCCTGTAGGTTGCATCTAGCTAAGACCTCCTGTCCTTCTGGGCACTTCACGTCCCATCAATGGCCATCGATGGCCAGGCAGGCTTCTGGCATCCCAGACACCAATGCTGGGAGGTTCCTTCATCAACCTGGGGAGTGTCAGCCCTTGGAAGTGGTATAAGTGGGATGGGAGTAGGGAAATAAGTTTTTAAGGAAAAGAAAAAGTCAAATACCTCTTTGCCCCATGAGGGTAAGTGACATGAACCTTTGCAGGGGGAGAAAATGACTTTTTTAAAGTGCCCAAATGCTGAAGAGCCATCTCTGCAGAGAGGAACGTTTGCTGTCAGATCTCTTCCAGAGTTCTTTGTCCTTCGTCCCTCTTCCTCTAAATGTAAACTCTATTCGTCTTTTCCAGTCTTGATGGAGTAGTTACCCATCAATCTTCACACTCCTTTGATACCAGGGAATGAAAATTGTTAGTGAACGGCCGGGCAGGGATGTTGGGAGCAGGACAAGTAGCAGGTGCCCTGCGCTCCATTTTGCTCCCACCTACTGGCCTGGCTCCTCCGTGCTCAATTTCCAGATTGCTTTGTCACAGCTCCAGGGAGTAGAGGGGGGAGAACCGGAGACCCCTTCCCTGGAGGAAAGTCCTCCAAGTGAGCCCCTCTGTCCCAAATTGGTCAGAACAGCTCTGAGAATACCGCCGACGCCACAGACTAGGAGGGAAGAAGTTCCGATCCTCAGGGCTGAGATTCCGGCACGACGTCTGCCCCCACTAGCTAAATCTGCCTGCGCGCCCGCCCATGATGAGCCTCTGCGGAAAGGAACCCCGGAGTTCCCAGTCGGAATTTGGGCTGTTGGAGGCCGCTGGGCTTCGGGAGTTAAGGGGAGATACCTGCGAATCGGTCAAGTCACCACTAGGCGGCGCGTCGGACACGAGTAGCGAGGAGCAGTCGGCGAGGTCCTGCAGGTCTATGGTGGTGAGGGCTGCGCGGGGAGAACCGGGGACACGCAGGAGGCGGGCCCTGAGTCTCCGCCAGAGCTCGCCACTGGCCTCCCGTCAGGACATTGGAGCCCCGGGGGAAAAAGTTCATCTGAGCCGCGCGTGCGCTACCCACCCGGCGCCGGGAACCCGAGGGATCGCGCGAGAGCCGCCAGGCTCACCTGGCAGCGCCGCGGGCTCCGCGTCCCGGGGATCTTCGTATATCGCCACTGGGCTGCTGCCGCTGCAACCAGGAAAGAACTTCCGCGGAGAGGCGAACTAGCCGGACACAAAAACCGTGAGCATGGGTCAGCCCTCGGGCCCCGGAGCGTGCAGACCCTGCCTGGCACCGGCCCGCGGCCCCACCTTCCTCTCTAGCTTCCTGGGCTTGACGAAAGGCCGGCCCCCCAGCTCCAGCATCCTGTTGGGGCAGATGCGGTCGAAGGCTCGGCGTCCCGCTGCGGCGCCTCCGCACGACTGCATCCTGCCTCCCCGCCGGCTTCGGCGCAGGAACGCGGCGCTGGTTCTGCGGCTGCGGTGGCCGCGGCCGGAATAGCGACCCACAGTCAGCGCCCCGCCTGGCGCCTGCAGGGGTAAGCGCGTGGTCGGGGTGGAGGCGAGGGGGTGGCTGTAGGGGTGCGGAGGGAGGGCCAAGAGGAGAGGGAAGACTGCCGCGAGGGAGGGGCGGCTCGCGCCTGAGCGCCGGAGGTGGCGCCTTCAGCCCCGGACAATCTGCGCGCGGGCGGAGGCGTTAAACCCAACCTGGCAACGCGGCTTCCCCCGGGAGCGGCGAGCGCGGGACCCGGGCCCGCGAGCGCCCTTTTGGGGAGGGTTGGCGCCGCTGCCCCCAGGCAGCACCAGAGTGGGGGAGGAGTGGACGAGCCCCACTGGTCCCTTATACCACCTTTCCCGTTTCGGATAGCAGGAATGGAAAAGTTAACAACTCTTTCTTCATTTTCTTCCCACCCCCAGCCGTAAGGCACGAAATAACCGCGGAGTAACACTCGCCAAAGCCTGACTCCGGCATTTCACCGCCCTGTAGGATTTGGTGCGGATGTAGAATTCGATCGGGAACTTCCGCAGAACTGCCCCCAGATTACAGAAGACCCCTACGCAAGGCTTGGGGGTGCACTTCTGGTCTTGACTCACGACTTGCCTTTGGTTTCTCTTTGCCTGATGCCTAGAAGCGCTCCCCGTACCCCTAGCCCCGCACTTTCCCGGGCAGCTACTCCTGCGTGTAGCCTTTAAAAGAGAGTCGGTTAAGAAAAAGCGACATCTACAAATGCTCCTCCCCTTTCGGAAAACGCCTCACTGCACGGTCCCAAATCCCCTAAAACCCCAATCTCTTTCTCCCCCGAAAGCCTCATTTGGCCACCGCAGCATTTGGCCACTCTGTACACAGCTGGCCTTGGTCGCTCTGAGGAAGTCTTGGCGGCCCTTCCCAAGACCAGGGCCTCTCCCAAGAAGGAGCATCTCCAAATCCCTGGGTGAGGGTATCCCTCAGACCACTCTTAGATATAGCGAATTTTGTAACTTCCTATTGGTCACCTTGTTTGTGTCTTATACCAAGTAGTGGTAATGAAAATCCTCTTTTAAAGTGGTTTGACCCCTTTTTATTTCTCTCTGTTATCTGGATTAATAAAGGCACCCCTTAACAGTGTTGGAGACTGTTCTACAATAGTAGAGCTAGAATAGACTTAGAGATTTTTGGATACATCTACAAATGGGGAGACCTGGTTGAGGTGAGGTCAGGCAGCTAGAATTGGTGTGGTATCACTAATTGATACCACAATCAATGAGGGGTATCAATGATACCCTCAGTGAGGGGCTCTGACTTCAGTGTCAGAGTACCTGAGGATTGGAACCAGGTGCTCCACCAGATCTTTAGGAAAAGCATAAAATTGGGGCACATAGCTGGCTCTGTTGGTGGAGCATGTGACTTGATTCTCAGTTGTGAGTTCGAACTTCACCTTGGGTGTGGAGATTACTTTTTTTTTCTTTCTTAAGACTGTATTTATTTGAGGGAGCACAAGGAGGGGAGAGAGGCCAAGAGGAAGAAGCAGATTCCCCACCAAGGAGGGAGCCCCATGTGGGACCCAGCCTCAGGACTTTGGGATCATGACCGGAGCCAAACAGATGTCCAACTGACTGAGCCACCCAGCCATCCCTGGATGACTACAAAAAATTAAGTTTTTAAGAAAAGAAAATCATTGGGGCACCTGGGTGGCTCAGTGGGTTAAAGCCTCTGTCTTCAGCTCGGGTCATAATCCCAGAGTCCTGGGATCGAGCCCCACATCGGGCTCTCTGCTCAGTGGGGAGCCTGCTTCCTCCTCTCTCTCTCTGCCAGCCTCTCTGCCTACTTGTGATCTCTGTCAAATAAATGAATAAAATCTTTAAAAAAAAAAGAAAAGAAAATCATAATGCTAACTTCAGTAGAGGTGCTATTAAAATGAGATTATGTAATGCAACTGGTGCTTGGTGTGGATAAATTGATGTTGTTGATGTTTTAAGGAGGCTTTTCAGTGCTCCTCCAGCCTCGACAACCTATTCTTGGCTTAGTTCTGATTCCTGAATAGCATAGTAACTAGCCAGTCCTCCATCCCTACCTATCTTCCCAGTCTGTAAAAGGAGTATGGGAGCTCTTCTTTGGGAACATCTCTCACCTGAGGCCATTCCTGATTTTACAGAATAGACTCCTTTATCATCGGTGAATTCCAAGATGCAGAAAAATAGGGACATTGTACATTAAAATGTGGCAAAAGGAGCTGGAATAGCATGATTATAGGACTCCTAATCTGGATGATTCTGGAACCAACTCACCCATATCAGTCTTGGCTGAGTGATGGAGTAAATGTTGGTGAAAACAACTTCTCCCCCAAGTCACACTTTTGTAAAAGAGACAGTGATCCTATCCACCCTTAACAGTGGGTCTAAGGCCTCTAGATATTTGGGGACTTGGGTCATGACAATAAAATTTTTCCTTCTCCTTTTCATCATCACAGACCAGCTTTTTCCTCAAACAGCTTGGGGATCACCATTTCCCTATCCCTGAGCCCAAGTCTAGTAATTTCCTGGTGAGCTTAACACATTAACATAAGGGAAGAAGGGACGCCTGGGTGGCGCAGTTGGTTGGACGACTGCCCTCGGCTCAGGGCGTGATCCTGGAGTCCCGGATCGAGTCCCACATCGGGCTCCCAGCTCCATGGGGAGTCTGCTTCGCTCTCTGACCTTCTCCTCGCTCATGCTCTCTCTCACTGTCTCTCTCTCTCAAATAAATAAATAAAATTTAAAAAAAAAAAAAAAACATAAGGGAAGAAGGGATCTGAGGACCTCAAAGTGATGCTCCTGGTGCTGGAGAGTACCTAGAGGGTACTTGTGAGGAAAGGTGTAAGGAAGAGTCTCTAAATTTGGTTTGAGTTTGTTTGCTTTTCATTTACGCATATTTGTCCTACATTTAAATTGATTCTAAATATAGAGGAACATGACAAGTTTGTTCCCCCAAAACTTAAGTTTTTAAAATCTTTTGGAAATTTTGAAAAGACAGTGCAATGAATAACAGGTTTGCCTCCCAATAACTAACGTTATCCCTTATTTGCCTCTATTTCATTCTCCAAGGTTTTCTTTTTTCTGTGTAAATCCCTCCCCATTATTATACAGGCTGCCAACAGCCTTCATGTCTTGAATATTTGCTACATGCAGGGACTTGTGCAGAGGGATTTGTATGGAACATCTCATGAAATCCATATCTCTGAGGCACCTGGATGGTGCTGTTGGTTAAGCATCCAGACACTTGGTTTTGGCCGAGGTCATCGTGAACTTAGGGTTATGAGATGGAGCTCTGCGTCAGGATCTCTGCATCCTCTCTCTCTACCCCCACCCCAGCCCCTCTCCAAGATAAATAAATAAAACTTTTTAAAAAATCCATACCGGGGCGCCTGGGTGGCTCAGTGGGTTAAAGCCTCTGCCTTCAGCTCAGGTCATGATCCCAGGATCCTGGGATCGAGCCCCGCTTCGGGCTCTCTGCTCAGCAGGGAGCCTGCTTCCTCCTCTCTCTCTCCGCCTGCCTCTCTGCCTACTTGTGATCTCTGTCTGTCAAATAAATAAATAAAATCTTTTAAAAAAATCCATACCTCCATCCTATCAAATAGGTTATTGACCTTCTTAATTCTACAGAAGAGACTCGTGGGTGCATAGAGATGAGACTTGCTGGAATATTCCAGAGCCCACTTGTTTCATCATGATTTTTTACTACCTCAGGATCTCCCTTATGCATTACAATAGCTCTATCAAGATTGTCAGGCTCAGAGAAGTGAAGACATTGGCTGGAGGTGACAGAACTGAAATTCCATGGCAGCCTCACCACAATGAGAATGAAAGTGAGGAGACTGCTGTGGAGTTAACTCCAGCAAGCCTAGGTCTCACTTTTTTTATATATATATACATTTTATTTATTTATTACAGACAGATCACAAGTAGGCAGAGAGGCAGGGAGAGAGAGTGGAGGAAGCAGGCTCCCTGCTGAGCAGAGATTTCCCCGGTGGGCTGGATCCCAGGACCCTGGGATCATGACCTGAGCCAAAGGTCTCATTTCTTGACTCAGTTTTCCCACCTGTGTCACGACTGGAGGCAGGGACTGTGCTGGCTCTCCAAATATGTTCTCTATAGTCTCTATTGAATGGAATGCACTGAGTAGATAACATGTCTCACACCTACCTCAGGAAGAGGGGTTTTTTAAAAGCCTTTCCACAAACCTGTAAGTGGGAGAAGTTGAGCAATGTGGCTCTGATCACCTGCCTTCAAATCCTGATTGCTCTAGACCCTGTGGTCCAGGGTCCTTCTCTGAAAAATGGTATAACACATGGAGTTTTTGGAGGATTGAGACAATGAATGCTGACCACAGCACCTGGAACATTTGAGCACCCAATGATGGCCATGATTACTGTGCCATTGTTCTCCTGGTCTCACCTGCAGCAGGTGTAAGACAAAAGTGAACTGTTGAACCAAGTCATTGCGGGGTAATTGGGTTCTATTTGTCATGGCCAAGACAGCCTTCATTTCCAACATCTGTTAGTTGTCAGAGTAGGTCTTGCTTTGCCCTAGCTAGTGGGCATAGGTGGTTCCCAAAGCCTCCCAGCTGGGCATCCTGTGTGTCCCCATCCCTCTAGACCGCATAGACCACTGTGCATTCTATTCAGGTTCACACCCCACCTTCCCTTTGGACCTCTGGGAATGAGCAGTCCTCAGCCTCCTAAGAGGTCATGGGATACAGGTCTACAAGTGACCCTCTGGCATCTCAAAGGAGCTGGTGCTTCCACATGGATACCTAATTACAGGGTAGGAGCCAGGGGGGCAGGACCCCTCCGTTTACTACCTGTATCCCTGTCTGCCTTTACCCTCCCTCCCCACAGACAATGCAGGCAATAGCATTCAGACAAACCAAGACTGATAGCCTGTTTATTGGGGAACGACTAAGGTCTGTCAGGTGGGCTTAGTGAAATAAATAAAGGAGGAGGCACTCTTATTATACACTATTTACAACCTGCAGGATGACCTCGTGACCAGCTGGGAGCCATGAAGTCCTCTAGGGACCAAGACTGCCCTCCTTCACAGCAATGGGAGAGGTCCAGCAGTCAGACGAGGGTAGACAGACAAATGTGTATTTCATTTCAATTTCGGAGACAGGCTGCACTTCTCCAGGATCTGGAAAGGCAGCATATGAGTCAAGGAGGTCTCATTTATGGCCACTAGTAGCTGCAGCTTGCCCAGGCAGTCCTGCACTGCGGCCTCGGCGTGCCCGCCTAGGCCCAAGTCCACCGGGCGCGGGAGCTGTAGCATACGGTCAGCCAGCGCCAGGCAACAGATGGCCAGCAGGGAGGGAGTATAGCTGGTGAAGGCATAGTCGGCCAGGCTCAGCTCTGCCACACCACGCGCCAGGGCTTGTGCCTCCAGGGCTTCTGATACCTCAGCCTGCCCGGCCTCCACACGAGCGTGCGTGAAATGCTCCAGGAAGAAGCTGATGGTTGGCGCGCCCAGGCTGAAGTGGAGTTTGTGCAACACGATGCACTCGAGGTTGCAGAGTTGTTGCCGAGAGAAGGCGCCGCAGCACAGGGCCAGGAGCTGCTTCACACGTGGTGGGTGTACCTCCACCTGCAACACAGGAACGCCCAGGCCCACCCCAGTCTCAAACTTGGGAGGAAACCAGGACTCCCCCCATCCCTTCCAGCCAGATAGCTGGGCCTTCACCTCTCCCTTTCTTCCACTTTAATCGCCTGGGGTGTACTTCCAGCGCAGTTTCTCTAACTGTCCAGCTAAAAAACGTTTGAGAAATTTTAAATATTTCCCCCCACCCCAGAAGTCTAGAATAGCAGGGCTACAAAGTGCTGTTGGGATTTACTTTTGAGACTGACTCCAGCCTATTTTAGGGGTCCATGAGGGGGCTGTTAGGGGTGGGGGCCATTACTGAAAAGTTAAAGCTGTGGGATATATAGATTTGCAAATGTAGGACAGAATGAATTCAGAGCGCCCAGCACTAAATCTTGTGCGCTGGAAAGCCGGGTGGTGGCCAGAGAGTCTTCGTGAGTTTGGCTGTCCCCCAGACCCCACGTGGAGGTACCTGTTTGCAAGCGATGAGCAGGGACGTGACCCCAAGCAGCTGGAAGCAGTCGGCAGCCACAGGCGTGGTGGTAAGAAAGCGGTCCAGAGTGTTCACCGTCAGGCAGAGAGATTCGAAGGAGAGGTGGAACTGGCGGTGCACTGGGATCAGCCAGCTAAGCAGCTTACAGCGGGATTCCGCCGTTACCTGCGGGGAGGGACGTGGGAGGAGGACCCGTTGAGCCTACGGCAAGGAGGGTCTGCAGAAGGAACCTGCCAAGAAAACTCAGGGAGATTTCCTGGAGGAAGGCACAAAAAGGGAAGATCTAAATGCTGTGGAAACTGGGAGACACTGGACGGTGCTGCTGCGCGAAGAGTAATGGTCGGGCCAGGACCTGGAAGCCTTGGATTCGTACCTAGCCCTGCGCCAAGTGTGTATACACATTACCCTGTGTAATCCTCTCAGCAATTCAGTGCGGGGAGAGGGCCACCACTTTGCAGATGAAGAAATAAGCTCAGAATTGTTAAATGGCTTGCCTGGGGTCCGGAGGAGTCTAGAACCTAGAAACTGTCTTCGCTCCTCTGCATTCTACCGCGTTTCCACTAACCAGTATGGAAACTTGAGGCAGGTCACTTAAGCCGTCCAGCCCCAGTTTTCTCCATTTGTAAAATGTGGCTGGAGGACCGGCCCTGTAAAGCCCCTTCCCGCTAGAGTCGCGAAGCTCCGTGCCCCGGGGCGCGTCGGAGGTTAGACGGAGCAGAAGAGGAAGGAGCCCGAGAGGGGAAGAGGAGCGGGGGTGAGGATCTCGCTCTCCCAACGCCTCACTTGTGGCTGCAGCGCCAGCGACTCCCGCGGGTGGAAGTGGCTCTCCCGCGCCTTGCGGAAGACGTAGCAGCTCTGACCGTAGTCACGGAAGGTTTGTAGATCTAGCTGCTCAAACTGCGGGGCAGGAGCAGGTAGGGGGCTGCAGCCTAGCGCCGCGGATGCTGCGGGACTGTCTGCACCATCAGACCCGGAGCTGGGGGACTCGAACAGGTCGCAAACACCGGAGTCTCCGGGGAGCGAGCACGGGTTCAGCGGCTGCAGCGGCTGTTTTCTCCGGAGGCGTGGGCGCCTGCTCTTCTTCACTGGGGCGCGGAGGTTCTGGTCGTGGTCCCGCTTCCCAGCCCGGGCGGCGGGACTCACGAGACTGGTGGGGCAGGGGGTCACCATGGTGCAGCCCGGTGGCCGCTCTACGACTCCTCGCGACAAACCGAAGGCGCGCTCCAGAGTTCGCAGTAGGTTGGCCAGAGACGCGGCGAGTCCCTAAGTACTCGGCGGGCTCCTTACCCCCGCCACACCCCCGGCTTCTCACTGGATGAGTACTGAGAGAGGCAAGGCCGCGCTTTCCCGGCTAAAGAACCGCTTTAGAGCAAGCTGCTGGCAGGGTGTAGCCTGCGCAGCCTGCGGCGGAGAGGAGGAGCTACGACCGACGGAGCGCACCCGCCCTGTCCTGCCTTTCCGCGCGCGTCTCGCGTTACCCAGGTAACGGAGCCCGGGGTGCGCCGAGAGCTGCGCGCGCCGCCCGGGGTGGGGGTGGGGAGGCGGCGGCTAGATGGAGTGTGCGCAGAAGCCAGACCTGGGGCTCGACTGCTCCCGGGCCAAAAAGGTTTTCCTCGCCGTGGTCTCCCCGTCGAGGTACGTCTAGTCTTGCAAGTGCTATCACCCCTCAGGCCGGCTGTAATTCAGGTCGATAATTTGGTAAAGATCAGTTAACGACCTTTCAGGGCTCCAACTAGAACTTTGTCAGGACAGGAGTTTTCCTCGCTGACCCACACACGCAGTTAATTCTAATTCCATTGCTTTTGTAATTTTTGTTTTAGGCCGGATCTGGGATCCAGTATCCCTACTTGCGCTGGTCTCGGGGAGCAGACCCTCCACACGATCTCCTGCGCTGTGTATCTGGGAGCTAGTGCAGCCTCCCAGGCAGGCACACATGCTCAAAACCAAAGACTGCCCGGCGAACATCAGACAGCAGGTCTCAACTCCTCTAACACTTGCTGCACACTTGCCACACCAAACCAAGTAAACAGGAGCGGTTAAGGACATGACATAGTTGGAGCGTCGGATTACTAGCTTGATCGAATTGCTCACACCTGCCACGGGCGCCTCACGCTTCCTCGGTTTTTCCCTGCTCTCAGTTCTGTTCCTTCAGAAGCTCACAAAAGTAGAGCGGGAGCGGGAGGCAGGCGAGCGCCCAGGTAGGAGGGACTGAGGTGAATGTAGCAGTTTCTTGAGGGCGCTGCTGGGTTAGAACCTGGCCTCCAGTCTTGGTAGAAGCTGGAGGCCTAACCCTGAGTGAAAAGGGGCACAAGTACTATGGAGTCAGACTTACAGGTACGTCTCTCGGTGGCAGGAAACCCACTAGACCTTCAGCCTGATGAACTTTCCAGAGGCACTCCCAGAAGTGAGGTTGTTAGGTATCCCAAGAGCAGGTTCAGCCATTCCCACCTCATTTCAAAAGAAAGCTGAGGAATGTATGTCATCAGATTGAAATCCCAGTCCCCAGAATTTGGGGAGTGGGATTTTGTCTCTTAGAGATGCAGGAAAGAGAAAAGAGAAGGATTTGGGGTTGTGGTCAGTTTTACTCCTATTTCCCTGTAACTCTGAGAAAGGTCTTTAGTCTCTCCACCTAAATAGTTTCATTTATCACTTGAGAGATTAGCTAAGAACCACCTTTCTTTCAAAATAGAGGTGCCAGGACTTGCTGTCTCCTCTCAAACTGTTGTTGGGGAACCATTATGGGTTGAGCAGGGAAATCTGTGGAGAGGGGTCAGCTGTCAGACTTTTTCCTTGAGAAGCTTTCTGGATGAGAAGGAAAGACCTAGAAATTCTGATTCTTCTCATCAGCCCAGATGAGCATGTGGTACAGAGCACAAAGTCAGTTCCCAGGGTCAGAATTGTCACTCCCATTTATTGGTCATCATGGTCTAGCTATTTATCTTCTCAGAATCTCTGTTCTTCATTTGTTAAAACTGGTTATTAATACTTGTCTTGAGGACCAAGTGAAATATGTTGAAAGCTCAAAGTCCCTTTAAAATATAAAACAGGGGTTACATTAAAGCCTCCATTGAGAAGTCAATATTATCACCCTGGAGATATTCTGAAAAAGCAGAAAGATCATTTTATCCACATGGATGTGAGGGTAGTTAGAATTAACTCCCAACAGATGGTCCCTGAGCTTTGTACTGATGGGTTTACTCCTCAGTATTTGTGGATATGACTGCCAAGCCTGGTCCAAGACCATGATCAAGGCTGCATGGGTCCTGGGGCTCCTGGCTGGCTTCGGTAGAGCATGAGACTCTTGATCCTGGAGTTTGTAAGTTCCAGCCCCAGGTGGGTAGTATAGTTTACTTAAAAAAAAAAAAAAGCACACACACACAAAAACCTTTTTTATGGAGAGCCCAAGTAGGCAGAGCAGCAGGTTGAGGGAGAAGCAGAAGCAGGCTCTCTGCTGAGCAGGGAGCCCAATGAAGGGCTCAATCCCAGGACCCTGGGAACATGACCTGAGCTGGAGGCAGATCCTTAACTGACTGAGCCACACAGGTGCTGTCCCTCCCCCGCCCGTGCGCATCCGTCCCCCTTCCCCCCCACAAAAAAAAACCCTTTAAAAAAAAAGCTGCATGGGTTCTTCCCTCATAGAGCTAACACTCTAGTGGGGTAAGTTTAAAAAATGATTTGATTTAAAAAATGATTATGATAGAAGACCTTCTGAATAAAATACAGGATACCCAGTTAAACAAATGTCAGATAAATTTTAGTATGATCATGTCTCAAATAGTGCATGGGACATTGCAGTGCCTTATAGGTACATTAAATGTTTAGACTTTACCTTAAGTCATTGAAGAAGCTTTACCAAGGTAGAATCTGCCTTTTGTTTTTAAAGATTATTCTGGCTGAGGTGTGAAAAATGGATTGTAGGAGACAAGACTGGAGGCTATTTAGGTGCAGTATTTGTGGTATGAACAATCCAGTGCAATTTAAGGCCTTATTTTCCCTATGAAGGGTCTTTAAATTTCTCTTTTCTTGTCTGAGACCTAGGTACAATGCACCTTTAAGGCACTAGGTAAATCTAAAATACTTTAAAGGTGTAGAACTTAATTAAGCCCAGGCTTCTATAATGAAAGCTACTTAACCATGATTTGGCCCTGCTTATTTTCAGGTGTGGTTTTTGAAATCTGCAGGATGGATAATTGAACTGAAGTTATCTTGTTGTTTTCTTCCAGTTTGACATTCCAGCCTCAGTTGAAAGCTCCCACCATCATCCCACCCCAACTCTTGGACTGTGATGGAGATAAGAAGAATACATTTTCTAACAGTACCTTGTTTAGCAGAGTAAGAGGGTTGTGCTTGGTACTTAGAGGTGGACAGCTTTGTTAGTGCCTCAAATGGTCGTTAAGCTCACTTTATATTTTAAGTCACTAGAATTTATATCTCACTAAAAATTATATTTACTATATATGTTTTCTATTAATGTGTTTTCTATTAATGTTCTTAAGTGCCCAGATTGAGAAGTATTTAAGGTATTAAAAGTCAGACAAGTTTTTCTGGTATTTAGTAAAGAGCAGGAATTTTCTTTCTTTCTTTCTTTTTTTTAAGGATCTTATTTATTTGAGAAAGACAGTGTGAGTGCAGAGAGGGAAAGGCAGACTCTCTGCTGAGCACGGAGCCTGATGCAGGGATCCCAAGGACACTGGGATCATGACCTGAACTGAAAGCAGACACTTAACAGATTGAGCCACTCAGGTGCCCCCAAAGCAGAAATTTTCAACACAGGTGTTTTTTTTTTTTAAGTTTTTATTTATTTATTTGACACAGAGAGAGAGAGAGATCACAAGTAGACAGAGGGGCAGAGAGAGAAGGTGGGGGAAGCAGGCTCCCTGCTGAGCAGAGAGCCTGATGTGGGACTTGATCCCAGGACCCTGAGATCATGACCTGAGCTGAAGGCAGAGGCTTTAATCCACTGAGCCACTTGGGCGCCCCTCACCAGGTTTTATTTTTTATTTTTTTTAAAGATTTATTTATTTATTTGACAGACAGAGATCACAAGTAGGCAGAGAGGCAGGCAGAGAGGGAGGAGGAAGCAGGCTCCTCACTGAGCAGAGAGCCGGATGTGGGGCTCGATCCCAGAACCCTGGGATCATAGAACTGAGCTGAAGGCAGAGGCTTTAACCCACTGAGCCACCCAGACGCCCCCCTCACCAGGTTTTAAAGCCAGACTTTTGACTTGCACATCTAAATGTCCACTAGTATTGGCACCACTAGAAAAGACCATCTCTTGGTTATCTGCTTTTCTGCTGTTTTGCCACTTGCCAGTTCACCAAGATTTCAGGGCGCATACTCTAGTGCATTGCTCCTTCCCTCATGCACACATGTGCTTTCTCTCCCAACTCACACCCGCCAGTGGCATTCTGCCTGGCACAGGTGATACTGTGTAGTGGTGATGAGCTCCTGCTCTGGAGTCAGCACCTGGCTTGGCATCCCAATTCTGCAACACACAAGCTCTGTAAACTTGGGCAAGTCGCTCAACTTTTTTATTCCTCCATTTCCCTGGCTGTTAAAAAATAATAAGAGTCTCCTAGAAAATTGTTGTGAGGATTAAATAAGGCATATAGTGTGTGCATTGAGTGCCCAGTGTGAGTTAGAGGCTGCTCTAATTACATTTTTCTCTAGCTAAGGCATGGCTATCCAGTGTGGCTAACATAGGACCTGCTGTAATTTTGCTGATCGACATAATATATGATCAGAACTGGACATTGAGAAGAAGTCAAAGAGGAGTCAGCACAGTAGCATTTTGCTGGAGGCCAGTCCACTCTCCAGCTCTTCTGAAATAGGGGAGACTTAGTGACTTGTTTTAGTGGGCCTTGAAAGTATTTCTTCAATCCAGGATGATAACCTGATACTCTCTTCACTGCTTTCCCTTTAGGTGGTAGAATTGCCCACGTAGATCAGAGGTGTCAGGAGGGAACGGTCCTCATGATAATTCACTCAAAACAAGAAAAACACAAACTAAAAGCATCATGAGATATTATCTTATATGTAATCTGATAGAAGCCTATACTTTTGATAAAAGGATGCAGGGAAATAGGGCTCATATGTTTTTGGTGAGAGTGTAATTTGGTACAGCTGTTTTGGAAGGTAATTTGGCAAGATCTGTAAACATCTAAAATGAATGTAATCTTCAGCTCAGCATTTCTATTCCCAGATGCTTATTATGTATCAATGCAAAATTACTTTATAAAAAGGTATTTATCACAATGTCCGTGTTAAAAGTAAAACATTGATTGTGTGTAATAAGGGACATCTAAAACACAGAATATTATGTGGCCACTAAATAGAATGAGGTGGATGTTTACAGACTGATGTAGAAGGATTTTCAAAATAGAGTGTTAAATAAAATAAAGCAAGGTGCAAAGCACTATGTCAAATATGTTGCCACTGTGTTAAAAAAATATATATATACACGTATGTCCTTATATTTGCATGGAATTTCCCTGGAAAGATACACAAGAAACTGGTAACACAGGTTGCTTTTGGGAAGAAGATGTGGGGGACAGAAATAGAAAGGGAGGGACTTTTTTTTTTTTTTTTTTTACTTTTTACTGTACTTTCATTGATCTTCTGAATTTTGAACTCTAGGTATGTGTTTCCTCTTTTTAAAGATAGCATTTTTCATATGCAGATGGCTTGAAAGTTAAAAAGCAAGGAACCTAAGTGATTCCTGAAAAATGGTGACTGCTATTACATGTGAAAATCGGAAGGGCTGGATACACTAGAACAGGGTCTGAGCTCTCTGGGAGCAAAGTTACATCACTTCCTAAGTGAGACTATTGTTTTGGAAGTTGGATTACATCAGTGAACAGAACAGACAAACATCCCTGTCTTCCCAGAGCTTCTGGGGGGTGTGGCAGTGCAGGGAGAGACACGACAGAGGGACTGGGATGCTGGAAGTGCCACAGACAGGCTTCATTATTTAATATGGTGGTCAGATAAGTGCATGGGGAAGATTTGGGCAAGAACTTGAGGAGGTAGGGGAGTTGGCCACATGGGCATCTGGGGGGAAAACATCCTAGCCGGAGAAAATAGCAGTGAAAAGGCCCTGAGGCATGAGCAGGTCTTCCCTGTGGAGGAAGGAGGACAGTGTGGCTGGAGTAGGAGTGACAAGGAGCACAGATGACATCAGAGAGGTAATGGGCCGAATCACACAGGAACTTGTTACTGCTAGCAGTTGTTGACTTCTTATGCTTTGTCATAGTGCACAGTTATTTATCATAGCACTTAACCGTCACCTCAACTGTATGAGATAGGTACAGTTACTGTCCCCATTTAACATATGAATCTTGAGCAAGGGTAAGGAGCTTGCTTGAAGATACAGAGCTAGTAAGTGGGAAATGGGACTTAAACCCAAGTCTATGATTCTTTTTTTTTCTTTTTAAATATTTTCTTTTTTTTTTTTAAGATTTTATTTATTTATTTGACAGAGAGAGATCACAAGCAGGCAGAGAGAGAGAGAAGGAAGCAGGCTCCCGGCTGAGCAGAGAGCCCGATGCGGGGCTCGATCCCAGGACCCTGGGATCATGACCTGAGCCGAAGGCAGCGGCTTAACCCACTGAGCCACCCAGACGCCCCCCAAGTCTATGATTCTAACCTGGACTTTCACGCCTATGCTGTTCTCTGTTTATTAAATGTTAAGAGAGAGCCAAGAAAAGTCTTTGAGGCCCCCCCTTGGGCCACTGCTTAGAAAGGAGAGTAAAGCTGAGGGGATAGAGTCCCCAGAAGATGGAGGAATGCACAGAGAACTTTCTTAGATAAACCTTGGAGGCTCTGTGGTGTCATTTAGCAAGGCAGGCAGACTTCCCTGCCCAAAGTACATGCCAGGAGGTACAAACTGAGCTAGCACTGGGAGTGGGGAGAAGTAAGGCTTGGAGACCAAAAGAAGTGTGAAGCCATTTGGAGTGTGAGGACCACAGACTTGTTTCTAATTTCTATGAACCAGTCACCTCTTGGGAGGTACTTACCTAAGAAAGTGATAAGAAAGTGACAAGAAAGTGACAGTTGGCTTAGTTTCTCACAGAGAGCACGAGTTTCAATTGTCTGGAGAGGGCAAGTTCGGTTAACTGGCAGCCTTGCTGGGAGTGCAGAGAAGGTCTCCAAAAGCAGCCTGGCTTGAAGAATGAGGGAAACTGGTAGCTTTGTCCTCAAGTAGTGACTAAATAGATTGGTAAAAGTTCAGCTTTCGGGGCGCCTGGGTGGCCCAGTCGGTTAGGTGTCTGACTCTTGAGTTTGGCTCAGGTCATGATCTCAGCGTTGTGAGTTGGAGCCCCGTATCATGCTCTCCACTCATCAGGGAGTCTGCTTGGGTTTCTCTCTTTCTCTCTCTGTCCGTCCCTCCCCCTGTGCTCACACACGCTCTCTCTCTCAAATAAATCTTAAAAAAAAACAGTCTAGCTTTTTTTCCAACTCCTGTTCCTGGTGTGAACATATATTTCAAAGGAAGTGATAAATCTGAGACAAACCAGTAATGGAAGATTTTTTTTAAAAGGCCTCCTGTTACTAGCATTTAACTGTACCCAAATACAGTAGTTATCTGTCTGTCCTCTTCCACAGCCAGTATTTGACGAGTGTCCTCTAAGTGCTGGGCACAGCTCTGGGTTCGCAGCAGTGGGTAGGACATACAAGGCCCCTGCTTGCACAGAATGGGGAGGGGAGAGGCTGAACATAAAACCGTAAACAAAATATAAACGTTTTCAGACCATGCATTATAAGTTCTGCCAGAGATTTGAGTGTACTTTTCTGGAGTGTGAGAGGGTGCTTTAAATTGGATGGTCAGGGATGCCTCTTTGAAGAGCAGTTCTCCTGTGCTGCTTGTGTTCACAAGCAAAAATATATCTGTTTCTTTTACTGTTGTGCAAATCCGTTCCCTAAGCGAGATTTCTCATAATTCTGCTTATGTCGATTTATCATCGTTTGGGGATCAGTATTTTCTGGTGGGGTGGGACTCCTACACATGTTTAGATAGTAGTAGTTAAATTCTCCTAAAGTAGGTCTCTTGAGGCGATTTGCAAAGAAGTCAGTGTGAGGATGGCCTCACTGTATACTGTGAATTTTTCCCAATGAAAGAGAGAGTTCATACATCTCTTTGTTTGTTCTTGTTGCTTTTATTATTTTAAATGATGAGGCTGCAGCTTGCACAAAGGTCTTGTATGCCCTGTGTTTAACAGGGGAATCCTCTGTTAAAATAACCTCAGGCTTCTCTGTTAAACTGGGGAGATCTATCGGGTCTTTTTTTTCCTCTATGACACAGAAAACAAAAAGAGCAGCCATTAGTATCTTCAGACTATGGTAAAGTAACCTCCTGTCCCGAATGTAAAACGAAGCTGGTCCTATTGAAAAATAACAAAGGGAAAGGCTGAAGGGCAGTGTGTAATGCACCTGCTCGAATGTCCGATCACAGGGTGCGGATGAAAGCAGAGCAGCTGTTGAGGGCTGCCTAGTCAGTCATAGGTTTCTTAGAATTTATAAGAAGAGGCACCAAGGGCCTGCAGTTAACAAAAGCTCTTAGCAAGTAGCAGGCTGCCCTGTTGAGAGGCAGCATCCTCTCTCTCAGAGTGTTCAGCTCTGTGGATTTGGAATGAATGGATGCAGGGGTTGGATTTTCTTTTCTTCCCATATGGCAAGTCTGGATGCTAAAGTTGTATCCATAAAGAACCGTGTTTTGGGGCTCCTGGGTGGCTCAGTGGGTTAAAGCCTCTGCCTTCAGCTCAGGTCATGATCCCAGGGTCCTGGGATTGAGTCCCGCATGGGGGGTGGGTGTCTCTGCTCAGCGGGGAGTCTACTTCCCTTCCCCTCTCTTTGCCTGCCTCTGCCTACTTGTGATCTCTGTCAAATAAATAAATAAAATCTTTTAAAAAACTAACAAACCACGTTTCCTAGTACTTGGAAGAGACCGATAAATGCTCTGTTTTCCCCAGCATTATAACCCATATTTCTGTATTATTATTTTATCTGTGGTTTCTATTTCATCTTGGAGGAATATATGTGTGAACCACTTAGGAAGCATCTGTATTGTTCTAGCTCTCCTGTATTCTAGATTGTAACATTAGCATTGAACTCAAAGACCAATTGGAGGTTGTATTTCTGGTGGAACGCACAAAACAATTCTAACAGGGAACTGCGAAAATCATTTTCACCAAAGTTAAACATTTAGACAATGTTCCCGACTGACTTTGGTGAGGTACAATCACTGTAAAATATGTAGGCCTTCTGGGAAGAGCAGTGACAGTCACATGCCCCCCTTGCTCCAATATGGCAATCACAGTACTCATGGTGAGAGTACATTTCATCAACCAGTGTTCATTCAGGGTCTGCCCAAGCCTCACCTGTTGACTTTTTCATCAGTGACATTTATTGTATATACCTGATTAGAAAATTAATCCCTGTTTGTTACAGTAAAATTAGAAAAATTTTTAAAAGATTTATTTATTTATTTTTTAAGAGGGTGGTGAGGGGAGGGCAGAGGAAGAGGGAGAGATGTAGACTTCCTGCTGAGCATAGAGCCTGAGACACCGGGTTCTGTCCTGGGATCCTGAGATCATGACCTGGGCAGATATTAAGAGTCAGCCACTTAACCGACTGAGTCACCCAGGAGCCCCCAAATTAGAAATTTTTTATATTGAATAGAAAATTTTAATATTTTTGTAGTAGAAAACACTAACATTGTGGTATGTACTCTTTCAGTAGCTGTGTATGTATTTAAACACACACTATATATATAGATATGTGTATATATATATGTTTTTATGTATACTTTTTAAAAAATTTTATTTTTAGTGATCTCTACACCCAATGTGGGTCTTGAACTCATAACCCTGAGACAAAATTAGTCCTCGTATATTCATTGCCCTAACAACTAAACCTATATTTAATGGCTGAATGCAACAAAGTTGAGTTTCTTGCTCTCAGCCCATTCCTTGCTGGTCAAGCTGTTGTGATTAGCTTTCTTTCATCAAGAGTTAAAGTTCAGAGCTGCTTCTTCAAGTTTGAAAATCACAATCTTTGGAGTTGTATGCTATCAACCATGTATATAGGAGCGGTAACTTGGTAAACTTGTAGTGGTTCTTTGCTGCCTAAGACTAGAATGTGATACATTTTTACTCACATTCCCATTGATGAGAAATACAATCACATGATCCCAATAATCCAATGGTGACTGGGAATATGGTCTCCTTGTAGGTCCAGAAGGAGGAAACAGTGTAGCCTATGTATTGCATTGTTTCTGTCCCATAGACAGACATTTAACATTGTATCCTGACATTTGCCCCAAATCACTAATTATCTTATGAAATCATGATCTTTTAGTAGCTACAGTTTTCCCTCACATGGGCATACCATTCTTTACTTAGTTAGGCAATCCAAGAAGTTTTATATACAGTGACCTACATCCCTTGCTCCACAGTGGTTTTCTAAAGTTGGGCAGTCAGTCTGCCAATTCCCTTTGAGATGTCCAGTATGTTGGCATTTATTTAGACATGTTAGGATGCTAATGTTAAAAGTGCAAAGGAAATATTTCTCTCTGCCTTAGCACAGACTTTTACAGTTGGCAACCACAAGCAGAAGGGCAAAGCTACTTAGGTCCCCAGAAACCCCATCTTTTTTTTAATAAATGGAGTATTTTCCTCCCCTATTACCCTAGTATTATTTCTCTTCATTCATACCCAGTGTATTTCCCTCTTTCCTAGGCAGTTCTTTTTGTTTGTTTGTGTATTTCTTGAAACTGACTAATCTTAGATTTTACCATTTAGTTTCTAGCATTTTGCTCTACATTTTAGCTCCTTCCCCAATCCTTCCCCACCCTGCCCTCTCCAAGGTGCTGGTCTTGCCTGCCAGTGTTACCAGTCCCCTTTGCCCACAGGGACTCTGAATGAACAGAGATATCAGCCAGGTGGTGAGGAGAGGGCACTCACAACCAAGCTGAATAAGACTTGCTGATAGTAACTTTAAGCAGAGGGTGGTTTGAAGCAAATTCCTAATTCCATTTTACAGTTAAATAAAAATTGTATGTGTATATCCCCACTAGTCTCCAAATTCTGTCTTCCACATAGAGATTAAGTAAGTGATTAAAAAAAAAAAAGTATACCCTCTCTGGCATTTTGGAAGAGTGCAGGTGACTTGCTTTGAAATCTTTATCCTAAAATGACTGGTTCTAAGTCAAAATCCGTGCAACTTTTGGGTTTACTAGTGTGAGTTAGGAGAGAGAAAACATAGTAGATCCACGTGCACTACAATATGGGCCATGGCTGCCTCACTCACCTTTTCTCATTTGTTTTCTGGAGGCTACGCTAAGCTCTTTTACAAGCAGCCTTTCTCAGTAACAGTGAAAAAGAATATTCAAAGAACTGATATTTGAAAACTGGGAACAGATGCTTTTAGTGGCACTGATGCTTTATTTTATAAATTCTAAGCTAGAGTTCTACTAATAGCTAGTTTGACTTTGTCCTGGCTTCATTGTCCCCAGATCAAGTATCCTAGTCATGTGAGGTCTCTGTGTTAGAATGAATTTCACTGGTTAGACAGCTACTCTACTCCTTACCACAGTTATATAGCAATTCCTTTCCTGTATGTTCTCAGAGATTCTTAACCTGAGCTTCAGGCTGCCCAAACCTAATTTTAAAATCTCTTTCTTCAGTCCTTCTAGAAGTTCTTTTTTTTTTTTTTTAATTTTTATTTCTTTATTTGACAGACAGAGATCACAAGTAGGCAGAGCGGCAGGCAGAGAGAGGAGGAAGCAGGCTCCCTGCTGAGCAGAGAGCCCAACTTGGGGCTCGATCCCAGGACCCTGGGATCATGACCTGATCCAAAGGCAGAGGCTTTAACCCACTGAGCCACCCAGGCGCCCCCCTTCTAGAAGTTCTTAAGGCTGTCATCCCATAAGCCCTGCCCCTCTCCTGGCCCTATATTTCTTAGTGCCAGTTAGTTTGTCCAAACTAAAGCATACTGCCTAGTTAGTTCTGAAGTCTGGCACTTGGGTGAAACTGTCTTCTGCACCTCTGAGTCTGGCTTTACACGTAGATTGGTCTCCCTACTGTCCAAGTGGCATGTTCGACAGTGCTGTCTTCACTGGAATGTGCCTCTTATGTGAGTCAGCGGAAAATACTTTATCTGTTTTTTTTTAAAATTTATTTATTTTAAGTAATCTCTATACCCAATGTGGGGCTTAAACTCATGACCCCAATATCAACATTCCTGTGCTCTGCTGACTGTGTTAGCCAGGCACCCTACTTTATCTGTTTTTGTTTCAAATTCTTGCCTCCCTGGTGGATTTCTTTTTACCAGGTTCTGGTTTCTTGGACAAAAAATACAATTTTCTCACCTGAGGTCCCAGTGAAATGTCACATCTTTCTTGGTGTATTTGTCTTCTTTTTCATTTGTATAATTCATTATGATTCTCCCAGAGGAGTCACCTCTTTTCAGCACCTCATCACAGTTTTGCTTTGGTCAAATACTTCCAGGAGATAGTATAGATAGATTCATCTGTAGGTGAACTAGATTCATCTATAGGTGAACTATTAGTAGATAAGGACTTTAAATTAATTATTTAGGGGTACCTGGGTGGTTCAGTCAGTTAAGCACCTGAGTCTTCATTTTGGCTCAGGTTGTGGCCTCAGGGTCATGAGATCAAGCCTTATGTCAAGCTCTGCACTCAGCACAGAATCTGCTTGAGATTCTCTTTCTTCTTCCTCTGCCCCTTCCCCAACTCATGCTCTCTCTAAAATAAATAAATAAAATATTTTTTAGAAAGAGAATTATCTTAAGTATGCTCAGGAAAACAGAGGGCAAGATGAATAAAATGGGCAAAGAATTTTATTGGGGCACCTGGGTGGCTTAGTTTGTTAAGCATCCAACTCTTGGTTTCGGCTCAGGTCATGATCTCCAGATCATGAGATCGCATGCTGGGTCAGGCTTCCTGATCAGCCTGGAGTGTGCTTGAGATTCTCTTCCTCTCCCTCTGTCCATCCCTGGCCGCTTGTGTGCTTTCTCTTAAAAAAATTTTTTGGGGGTTCCTGGGTGGCTGAGTTGGTTAAGCATCTGCCTTTAGCTTGGGTCATGATCCCAGGGTTTCAGGATCAAGCCCTGTGTGGGAGCCTGCTCTCCCTCTCCCTCTGTCTGCTGTTCCCCCTCCTTGTGCTTGCTTTCTCTCTCTCTCTCTCTGTCAAATAAATAGTCTTAAAACATTTTTTTATCTGACAGTTGGAATCTATAAAAATAATCAAATGAGTATATTATAATTGAAAAATGTCTGAAACTACAGTCATTGAATGACTTTAATAGCAGTTGGAATATAAGAGAAGATGAGATTAGTGAACATGAAGACAGTTCATTAAAAACTATTCTAACTGGGGGCACCTGGGTGGTTCAGTGGGTTAAATCCTCTGCCTTGGGCTCAGGTGATGATCCCAGGGTCCTGGGATCAAGCCCCACATCAGGCTCTCTGCTCAGCAGGGAGCCTGCTTCCCCCTCTCTCTCTGCCTGCCTCTCTGCCTACTTGTGATCTCTCTGTCAAATAAACAAAATCTTTAAAAAAAACTATTCTAACTGAATCACAGATAAAAAAATATTGGCAGTCAGAAGCACAGAACATAAAATAACATGGAGGGTACAGAGAGTCTAACATGATGTGGAAAACAAAGGCAGAAGAAAAATTATTAAATTCCCTTACTATCTAGAGACCACTGACAAGTCCTTGAAAGAGGCAGAATGACATTCTTCTAGAGACTCAACTGCCTCAGTGTTAATACTTTGCTAAGGGCAAAAGGCAGTCCTAGCCTGACCTTCCCCCTATCCCACCAGTGTCCTATAAGTCCACTTTAATGTCTAAAAATTCCTTTAGAAACTTTCTTTAACTGTAAACCCCAAGTTACATGTTGATAGTCATCCCCCAAGAATATGGCCCACCAATATACATATGAAGGGTCTCATGACTAAGGTTTTATTAGACAGTAATAAATGACCTTTTCCCAACAATAGTTAGCTCCCTCAAGGTTCTGGAAACCTTGCTTCCAAAATCCCTTAGAGACTCACACTATTTCTAACCCTTCCCAACTTGAGATATATAATGGACCACTCCTCATGACCCTTCTGCAGCTCTTTCTGCCCAGATCTTTCAAGCCCTGTCCCTGTGCTTTAATAAAATCAACTTTTTGCACCAAAAACATCTCAAGAATTCTTTCTTGGCCATTGGCTTTGAACCCATGTCTTTCCTACATCATAACATATGTGAAATTAGTGTTCTAGGAGGAGAGGAAAGAGAGAATAGTTATGAGGCATTCCTTATAAAGGTGACGCTTGAGAAGTAACCAAAAGTGGTAGAAAAAGTTAACAGATTTCAGAAGCTCAGTGAACCTCAAAGAGGATGCACAAGTGTTAAAAAATAACAACAAACAACTCTAAATATATCATAGTCACACTGCTTATGTCCAATAATCAAGAGAAAAATCATAAAAGTAGGAATCGATATGGTGGGGGATGGAAGACATAGTAACCTTCAAAAGAGCAATAAGAAGATTTATGGCTGACTTTTTAGTAGAACTCATGAAAGCCAAAGTACAATGGAATGGCATCTTTTTTTTTAACAATTTTTTTTCATTTTTAATTTTTTATAAACATATATTTTTATCCCCAGGGGTACAGGTCTGTGAATCACCAGGTTTACACACTTCACAGCACTCACCATAGCACATACCCTCCCCAATGTGGAATGGCATCTTTAAAGTGCTGAAAGAAAAAACAAAAATTGCAAACCTAGAATTCTATATCCTGCAAAGATACCACTGGAAAAAAGCAAAGGTGAAATAAAGATGTTTTCAGCCAAAAGCAGAGGTAATTAATCACTAACACTGTACTATAAAAAATATTAGCAATTGTAATAATAATATTTTGGTGTTTATAATGGATGCAGAAGTGAAATACATGAGAACATATTTAACACAAAGGGTGGGAGACAGTAGAATGAAGTTAAATGTTGTAATGGTTATTGTCTTATTTACAACCATGGGATTTTAATTTATGGAGGTAACTGAGTGACCACACACAGAGTTCAGTGTTGTTGGAAGACGATTTATTACATCTCCTGAGAGAAAGGGACACATCATGCCGTGCCGAGGCCACATGAGGAGCACCAAGTTTCTGTCAGGAACCAGAAACAGGAATGAGGGGAAAGCCTAGGTCAGAGACTTTATTGGAGTTTCCATGGGAAAGGCAAGGCAGGGCCAAGTACACAGCCTAGAGTTGGCTCCTTTGAATAATTCTAGGGGGCTTTGGGCTATAGGGGTGGTCTCCAGTTGCCTGGTACCTGGCTCCTAGGATGATTTAGGACACAAGACATTTAGCTTGATGTCTGAGAGTTAGATAAAAGGGGTCTTTGCTATAAACTCAGGATTGGTTTATTTGCATATGAAAGGGGTGATCCTGGCTAAGACCCTTTCTAGCTCCAAGAATTGGTTAGCCTTGGGAGGTGCACTCTCTCCTTGGTCAACAAGGTTTTTAGGTTGTCAGAACATCACAAGATTCAGAAAATAGAAAACAT
Organism: Neogale vison; assembly: GCF_020171115.1. Lineage (NCBI taxonomy): Eukaryota > Metazoa > Chordata > Mammalia > Carnivora > Mustelidae > Neogale > Neogale vison. The sequence goes on along the minus strand of NC_058091.1, from coordinate 231,664,234 downwards.
GATTGATAATATTAATAAATAATCATGCATTGCTCAGGAAGTGATAAATGTTATAGTTTAAAATAGAATGTAGGAAGGCAAGATGCATACTTAATATCTCAGATGTCTTGTCCGGTGTATTAGCTACTGGTCATGGATAGCTATTTATATTTAAATTAATTAAAATTACATAAAAATAAAAATTGATTTCGTTAGTCACATTAGCCATACTCAAGTGCTCAGTAACCACATGGGACTAGTGGCTACCACACAGGAGACAGCAGATACAGAACATTTTCATCAGTGTAGAATTTTCAGGCACTATGCTGCTCTAGGATAATCACTAGAAGAATAATACAAAACAGGTTAATAGAGTAGATAAATAATACAAAACAGGTTAATAGAGTAGATAAGAACAATACTTGATTAATGCAGTCGAAATCAGAATAGAATGGAAAAAGGAACTAAGAACTTAAAGGACAGCTAGAAAACAAATAGCAAGATGGTAGACTTAACTCCATGTGTAAAAAGACTTAACCACTTGAGCTCAAAGGCAAAACTGATAGCGGTAGAAGTCAGAATAGTGGGACCCTCTGGGGCTGGGTGGGAGGCATTGACTTGGAAGGAACAGGATGGTTACAGTGGGTTGTAACATTGGTGAGCTGGGCAGGAGGTTTACCTTCTTCACTTTTCATGCTCTCCTGTTTAATAGACCTTCAGTACTATTCTTTTCATTAAATGTTTTACAAGGAGTATCACTTCGCCTTTTCCTTTTGGGAATGTAAACAAAAGATTGAAGTTGTGGAAGAAGAAGTTTCTGTGGCTTTTTTTTTCTTTCTTTCTTTCTTTCTTTTTTTTTTTTTTAAATACATGCTGTTGACTGTGTGGGGAACTTAAGGTGGAGGACTCTGGGCTTGTACCATCCATCAGTCAACAGCCCCAGCATCATCAGATTAGGATTACATGGATTCATTCTCAGTCATGGGATAATATTCTACTGGTGGGTGAAGACCAAAGGTACCTTGTGATCACTCAGAGCTAGATGCTTGTCTGACAATATTTTAAAAATTCATACCAACCTTTCCTTGTTCTGAGTGTGTTTCTAGCCTTCTTGATGTCCTGGCTCTTGTTCAACTTTTACCTCTCCCTTTTCAGACCCCATTCATTCTGTTAGCTGTTTGCTGTGCACTTTTGGGGCTTGGATTCTGTTGAGAAGAATAGGGTAGTGCCAGGACTCCAGGTTTTTCACTCCCAAACCTGCTCTTTCGACGGCCATCCTTGAAATTTCTCTGTGTTTCATACCTCACACCCATGCCATGAGCAAATTCTATCACCTGTATCTTCTAGAATCGTTGTTACTCCCCATATCCAGGGCTACCACCCTGGTCCCAGCTGCCACCATCTCTGATTTCAGGAGTCTCCTGAAGAATCTTCCAATTTCTCCCTTGTCCTCTGCCATTTATTCTACACAGTGGCCTGTGTGATTCTTCTAATTTCCAAGTCTTATCTTACTCTTTTGCTCAGAACCTACCAGTGGCTCCTCACTTCACCTAAAATAAAAAGCCAAAGTTCTGATGGTGGCATGCGAGGCTCCATATGACCTGGCCAGTCTGACCCCTGACATCTCCCAAAGCCCTCTCCCTTGATCTCTCAATTCCAGCCCCACTGGCTGACTTACAGACCCTTGACTCCACCAACCCATTTTCTTGCACTGGAAGTTTCCTCTACTAGGAATTCTCATCAACCATGTCTTCGTGGCTAGTTCCCTCCCCTTTTCCAAGGCTCTGTTCTGTTGCCCCATCTCAGCAAGGCTTCCCTGGCAATGCTATTTAAAACTGAAATCCTTCATTTCTACACCCCACCACTGCACTCCTTTCTCTTCTCTGCCCGTATTTATTGACATGCTGTTGATTTGACTGGTTTATCATCCATCTCCCTCTACCAGAATCCACGAAAGAAGAGTTTATGTCCTTTTTTTCACTGCTCTATGGCCAAGACCTACCACAATCTATGAAACTCTCAGTAAATATGCTGAACACTTTGATGGCTCCATGCCTGGCACTGAGTGCTTAGGAAGTGCTTATTGAAAGAACAGCAGTGTAGCTTCTTTTTGACCTGTCGTCTTGCCTTTTTTCTATCTTTAATGCATCCTTTACTGCTACTTATTCTTCCTTAAAATGAAACAAATTATACATAAATGCAGACCCCATATTGAATAAAACATACAAATTTACCCCGTTGAGGTGTATGATTCAGTGGTTTTCAGGGTTGTGTAACTACCATCACAGTCTAATTGTGGAACATTTGCATTTCCCCAGAAAGAAACACCATTCCCCTTTATACCCAGCATCTGGAACCCACTACTGTACTCTCTGTTTTTATGAATTTGCCTATTCTGGTTATTTTATATAAACAGAATTGTGTTTGTAATGTGATTACAAACACGTGATATGTGGTCTTTTGTGACTGGCTTCTTTCATTTGGCTTGTTTCTATGGTTCATCCAGGTTTTAGCATGCATTTAGTACCTCATTCCTTTTTATGGACAAATTATATTCCTTTGTATTGATACAGCATATCGACAAATTTTTTAAATTCATTTATCAGCTGATAGAAGTGAATTGTTTCCACTTTTTGGCTTTTGTGAATAATGCTGTTGTGAATATGCATGCACAGGTTTTTTTAAAAAATTGAAGTATAGTTGATACGTAAGATCCTACTAGTTTCAGGTATTTATCATAGTGACTTGATATGTTTATACATTATGAAATGACCCCATGAATAAGTATGGTTAACATGTGTCACTGTACAAACTTGTTACAATATTATTGACTGTATTCCCTATGTCGTACATTGCATTTCCCTGACATTTATAACCATAAGTTTTTACCTCTTATTCACCCTCCTGTATTTCCCCAGAGCCCTCCCAACTCCTTCCCCTTGTGGTAACCAATGGTTTGTTTCCTGTTTCTTTGAGTTTCTTTCTGTTTTGTTTTGTTTGCTTTTTAGACTTTATAGGTCATTGAAATCCTATTGTATTTGTCATCCTCTTTGGCTTATTTCACTTATGATGAAATGTAAGTGAAATGTTGTCATGAATGGCAACATCTTGTTCTTTTTTTTATGGCTGTGAGTATTCCATCGTGTGTACATGTACTCATGTTCTTTACCCACTCCTCTCATGACAGACACTTAGGTTGCTTCCATATCTTGGCTTTTGTAAATAATGCTGCTGTGAACAGAGGGATGCACATATCTCTTCAAATGGTGTTTTCGTTTTTTTTTTCAGGTAAATACCCAGATGTGGAACTGCTGAATTATGTCATAGTTTTAATTTTTTGAGGACCCTCCATACTGTTTTACCTATTGGCTACAAGAACTGCCATTTCCACCAACAGTGTATGAGTGTTCTCTTTTCTCTATATCCTTGCCAATACTTGTTATTTTTTTTTAAAGATTTTATTTATTTATTTGACAGACAGAGATCACAAGTAGGCAGAAAGGCAAGCAGAGACAGAGGAGGAAGCAGACTCCCTGCCGAGCAGAGACCCTGATGTGGGGCTCTATCCCAGGACCCTGGGATCATGACCTGAGCTGAAGGCAGAGGCTTTAACCCACTGAGCCACCTAGGCGCCCCGATATACTTGTTATTTTTTAAATTGTTTGATACTAGCCAATCTGATAGGTGTGAGGTGATACCTTGTTGTGGTTTTGGTTTGCACTTCTGTGGTGACTAGTGATATTGAGCATCTTTTCATGTGTCTGTTGGCCATCTGTCTGTCTTCCTTACAGAAATGTCTGTTCATGTCCTCTGACCATCTCTTGATTGGATGATTTGTTCTTTGGGTGTTGAGTTTGATAAGTTCTTTATAGATTTTGGATACTAGCCCTTTATCTGATATGTCATTTACAAATATCTTCTCCCATTCTGTCAGTTGTCTTTTGGTTTTGTTGACTGTTTCCTTTGCTGTGCAAAAGCTTTTAATCTTGATGAAGTCCCAATAGTTCATTTTTGCTCTTGCTTCCCTTGCCTTTGGCTATGTTTCTAGGAAGAAGTTGCTGCGGCTGAGATCAGAGAGGTTGCTGCCTGTGTTCTCCTCAAGGATTTTGATGGATTCCTGTCTTACATTGAGGTCTTTCATCCATCTGGAGTCTATTTTTGTGTGTGGTATAAGGAAAGAGTCCAGTTTCATTCTTCTGTATGTGGCTATCCAATTTTCCCAACACCATTTATTGAAAAGACTGCCTTTTTCCATTGGACATTCTTTCCTGCTTTGTTGAAGATGAGTTGGCCATATAGTTAAGGGTCCATTTCTGGGCTGTCTATTCTGTTCCATTGATCTATGTGTTTTTCTGCCAGTACCATACTGTCTTGATGATTACAGCTTTGTAACAGAGCTTAATTCTGGAATTGTGGTGCTGCCAACTTTGGTTTTCTTTTTCAACATTCCTCTGTCTATTCAGGGTTTTTTCTGGTTCAATATAAATTTTAGGATTATTTGTTCCATTTCTTTGAAAAATGTTGGTGGTATTTTGATAGGGATTGCTTTAAATATGTAGATTGCTCTGGGTGGCATAGACATTTTCACAATATTTGTTCTTCTAATCCATGAACATAGAACTCAACTCATAGAACTCTTCCATTACTTTATGTCTTCCTCAGTTTTTTTTTTTTCATGAGTATTCTATAGTTTTCTGAGTACAGATTCTTTGCCTCTTTGGTTAGGTTTATTCCTAGGTATTTTATGGGTTTGGGTGCAGTTGTAAATGGGATCAACCCCTTAATTTCTCTTTCTTCTGTCTTGTTGTTGGTGTGTAGAGATGCAACTATTTCTGTGCATTGATTTAATATCTTGACACTTTACTGAATTCCTGTATGAATTCTAGCAGTTTTGAGGAGGAGTCTTTTGGGTTTTCCACATAAAGTATCTTATCATCTGTGAAGAACGAGAGTTTGACTTCTTCTTTGCCAATTTGGATGCCTTTTATTTCTTTTTGTTGTCTGATTCCTGAAGCTAGGACTTCTAGTACTATGTTGAATAGCAGTGGTGACAGTGGACATCCCTGCCGTGTTTCTGACCTTAGGGAAAAAGCTCAGTTTTTCCCCATTGAGAATGATATTCACTGTGGGTTTTTCATAGATGACTTTTATGATATTGAGGTATGTACCCTCTATATCTACACTGTGAAGAGTTTTGATCAAGAAAGGATGCTGTACTTTGTCAAATGCTTTTTCAGCATATATTGAGAGTATCATATGGTTCTTGTTCTCTTTTAAATTAATGTAGTGTATCACATTGATTGACTTGTGGATGTTGAACCAACCTTGCAGCCCAGAAATAAATCCCATTTGCTCATGGTGAATAATCCTTTGAAGGTACTGTTGGATCCTATTGGCTAGTATTTTGGTGAGAATATTTGCATCCATGTTCATCAGGGAGATTGGTCTGTAATACTTCTTTTTGATGGGGGTCTTTTCTGGTTTTGGGATCAAGGTAATGCTGGCCTCCTAAAATGAGTTTAGAAGTTCTCCTTCCATTTCTATGTTTTGGGACAGTTTAAGGAGAATAAGTATTAATTCTTCTTTATATGTTTGGTAGAATTCCCCTGGGAAGCCGTCTGGCCCAGGGCTCTAATTTGTTGGGAGATTTTTTTTTTAAAGATTTTATTTATTTATTTGACAGAGAGAGAGAGATCACAAGTAGGCAGAGGCAGGCAGAGAGAGACTGAGAAGCAGGCTTCCTGCCGAGCAGAGAGCCAGGACTCTGGGATCATGACCCGAGCCAAAGGCAGAGGCTTTAACCCACTGAGCTACCCAGGTGCCCCTGTTGGGAGATTTTTAATGACTGCTTCAATCTCCTTACTGGATATGGGTTTGTTCAGGTTTTCTACGTCTTCCTTTCTTTCTGGTTCAATTTTGGTAGTTTATATGTTTCTAGGACTGCATCCATTTCTTCCAGATTGTCAAATTTGCTGGCATATAGTTGCTCATAATATGTTCTTATAATTGTTTGTATTTCTTTGATGTTGGCTGTGATCTCTCTTCCTTCATTCATGATTTTATTAATTTGGGTCCTTTCTCTTTTCTTTTTGCTAAGTCTAGCCAGGGGTTTATCAATTTTATTAATTCTTTCAAAGAACCAATTCCTAGTTTCATTGATCTGTTCTACTTTTCTTCTGGTTTATGTTTCATTGATTTCTGCTCTGATCTTTATTATTTCTCTTTTCCTGATGGGTTTAGGCTTTATTAGCTGTTCTTTCTCCAGCTCCTTTAGTTTTAGGCTTAGGGTGTGTATTAGAGACCTTTCTTGCTTCTTGAGAAAGGCTTGTATTGCTATATACTTTCTTCTCAGGACTGCCATTGCCATGTCTTAAAGATTTTGAACAGTTGTGTTTTCATTTTCATTTGTTTCCATGAATCTTTCTAATTCTTCTTTAATTTCTGGTTGACCCATTCATTCTTTAGTAGGATGCTCTTTACCCTCCATGTATTTGGGTTCTTTCCAAATTTCCTCTTGTGGTTGAGTTCTAGTTTCAAAGCATCGTGTTCTGAAAATATGCAGGGAATGATCCCAGTCTTTTGGTACCAGTGGAGACCTGATTTGTGGCCCAGGATGTGATCTATTCTAGAGAATGTTCCTTGTGCATTGGAGAAGAATGTATATTCTGTTGCTTTGGGATGGAATGTTCTGAATATATCTGTGATGTCCATCTGGTCCAGTGTGTCATTTAAAGCCTTTATTTCCTTGTTGATCTTTCACTTAGATAATCTGTCCATTTCAGTGAGGGGGGTGTTAAAGTCCCCAACTATTATTGTATTATTGTTGATGTGTTTCTTTGGTTTTGTTATTAACTGGTTTATATAATTGGCTGCTCTCATGTTAGGGGCATAGATATTTAAAATTGTTAGAACTTCTTTTTGGACAAACCCTTTAGGTATGATATAGTGTCCTTCTTCATCTCTTATTGTAGTCTTTGGCTTAAAATCTAATTTATCTGATAAAGGGACTGCCACCCCATCTTTCTTTTGATGTCCATTAGCATGGCAAATTGTTTTCCATACCCTCACTTTAAATCTGGATGTATCTTTGGGTCTAAAAGGAGTTTCTTGTAGACAGCATATCGATGGGTCTTGTTTTTTTATTCATCCTGATACCCTGTGTCTTTTGATTGGGGCATTTAACCCCTTTACATTCAGGGTAACTCTTGAAAGATATGAATTTAGTGCCATTGTATTGCCTATAAGGTGACTGTTACTGTGTATTGTCTCTGTTCCCTTCTGGTCTGTTACTTTCAGGTTCTCTCTTTGCTTAGAGGACTCCTTTCAATGTAGAGCTAGTTTGGTGTTTGCAAATTCTTTTAGTTTTTGTTTGTCTTGGAAGTTTTTTTTATTTCTCCTTCTATTTTCAATGACAGCCTAGCTGGATATAGTCTTTTTGGCTGCATATTTTTCTCATTTAGTGCTCTGAATATACGATGCCAGTTCTTTTTGGCCTGCCAGATCTCTGTGGATAGGTCTGTTGCCAATCCAATATTTCTACATTTGTAGGTTACATACCTCTTGTCCCAAGTTACTTTCAGGATTTTCTCTTTGTCTCTGAGACTTGTAAATTTTACTATTAGATGATGGGGTGTTGACCTATTTTTACTGATTTTGAGGGGGATTCTCTGTGCCTCCTGAATTTTGGTGCTGCTTCTCTTTGCCCAATTAGGGAAATTCTCATGATAATTTGCTCCAATATACCTTGTGCTCCTCTCTTTCTTCTTCTTCTGGGATCCCAATTATTCTAATATTAATTTGTCTTACTGTATCACTTATCTCTCAAATTCTCCCTTTGTGATCCTTAGTTTTTAATCTTTTTCTTAGTGTCTTTATTCTCCAGCATTTGGTCTTCTATATCACTAAATCTCTCTTCTGCCTCATTTATCCTAGCAGTAAGAGCCACCATTTTTTATTGTACCTCATTAATAGCTTCTTTTATTTCAACTTGGTTAGATTTTAGTTCTTTTATTTCTCCAGGAAGTGATTTTATTTCTCCAGAAAGGGATTCTCTAGTATTGTTTATGCTTTTTTCAAGCCCAGCTAGCATCTTTATAACCATCATTCTGAACTCTAGTTCTACATCTTATTAATGTCCATCTTATTAATGTCCATAAGGTTAAGGTCCCTATCAGTAGGTACTGTCTCTTGTTCTTTTTTTTTTTTTTTGAGGTGAATTTTCCTCCTTGTCATTTTGTCCAGAGAAGAATAGATGAATGAGAGAACAAAATGCTGAAAGGGTAAGAGCAACCCCAGAAAAATATACACTAACCAAATCAAAAATATACACTAACCAAACCAGCGGGGGTTGGGGGGAAGATAGGGAAGAAAGAATAGGATTAGGCTGGTGAATAGAACAGAGCCACACACTTGATTTTGGGTGTATTTTGGTATGTTAGAAGAAACTGCTTCCCAAATTTTAAAGAAAAAAATATATAAAAATGAGGGTAAACATGATGAAGGGATGGAATATGACTGTAAAGATGAAATTTAAAAAGATTTTAAAAAATGAATTGATAAGCAGTTGGTTGAAAAAGGAATAAAAAGGGAGAGAATGTGATCAGAACAAGGCTATATGCAAGATTTAAGGTATATTTTGGTCTGTTAGAAGAAACTGCATCCCAAAATTTTAAAGAAAGAAAACTCATATGTAAACAAACAATAAGGTTAAATACAATGAAGGGATCGAATATGACCATAAAAATGACAATTAAAAGAGTTTTTTAAAAAGGTGTTGATAAAATGGTTAAAATAGGAAAGAAGAAAAATGTTAAAAAAGAAAAAACCCCCCAAATTAAAAAATTTTAAATTCCAAAGACTAAAGAATCATGGGGAAAAAGCCATGAATTCTATGTGCTATATTCCCCTAGCACTGGTGTTTTGCAATTCTCAATGATCAGTAAACTTGTCCTTGGCTGGATGTTCTTGCTGATCTTTTGTGGGGAGGGGCCTGTTGCAGTGATTCTCAAATGTCTTTGCCTGAGACAGAATTGCACTGCCTTTGCCAGGTGCCAGGCTAAGTAATCTGCTTGGGCTCACTCTCAGAGTTTTTGTTCCCTGAATGCTTTCCGTAGCTTTGGAGGATGGGAATGAAGATGGTGGCCTCCCAATCTCCAGTCCCGGAGCAGCTGAGAGCTCGGGGTCCCCCTCCTAAGTGTGCCCTCAGAGTGCCCTCAGAGAAAAGCTGTCAAACCCTCCAGTCTCCCTGGTCTCTGGCCATACTCCATGCTCACCCAGCTTGTTTCTATCTCTGGTGCATGGCCCCATTTGGAGTCTCCAAACCCAGTCAATTCCTTCAACTTACTCCTGTGCCACTCCTCCCAGGGGAAGAAGGGTGGGGGTCACCCCGGATCTGCCACTTCTAGGGTCTCTGCTTGAAGAGTAGTGCCCCAGCTTTGCCTCTGATCATGGTTTATGGCAGCCCCAAGCTGAGAGCTCACTTCTCGGCTCCGTCTTTGCAGTTGGCTTCCTGCTCTGATACCTGGGAGCTCTGCCACACTCAGGCTCCCCCAGTCTTTCTGTGATCCCCAAGGGTCCTGAAACCACACTGACTCATCGAGGATTCCACCCCCTACTTAGCCACTGGAGCAATGTCCCTCAGTGGAGCCGACTTCTTCTTCTTCTTTTTTTTTTTTTTAATTTTTATTTTTAAAGATTTTATTGAGAGGGAGAGAATGAAAGAGAGCATGGGAAGGGGAAGGTCAGAGAGAGAAGCAGACTCCCTGTTAAGCAGGGAGCCTGATGTGGGACTCAATCCCTGGACTCCAGGATCATGACCTGAGCCAAAGGCAGTCACCCAACCGAGCCACCCAGGCACCTTGACTTGTCAAAGTTCCAATTTTGTGCTCTGCTGTTCTACCGCTTGCCAGGAGCTGGCCCCTCCCACCCCTGTAGTCTATCTTTCTATATATTGCCTCGGTTTCACTTCTCCACACACCCTACCTTCCAGAAAGTGGTTGCTTTTCTGTTCCTAAAATTGCTGCTCTTCTTCTCTTCGATCTCCTTTTGAGTTTGTAGGTGTTCAGAGTGGTTTGATAACTATCTAGCCCAATTCCTGGGACCAGATGAAATTTAGGTCTCCTATTCCTCTGCCATCTTGCTTCTCCCCGCTTCAAGTCTGTAATCCATCTTGAATGTGTTTTTGTGTATGGTGTAAATTAGTGGTCCCTTTTCATTCTTTTGCATGGTTAGTATTCCCAAAACCATTTACTGAAAAGACTCTCTTTTCCTCATTGCATATTCTTGCCTCTTTTTTCATAGATTAATTGATCTGGTAAGTGTGGGTTTATTTCTGGCCTCTCTATTCTATTCCTTTCATCTATAAGTGTTTCCTTGCCAGTACCATACTGCTTTGATCACTGTAGCTTTGTGGTAGAGTGTGAAACCTGAGAGCTTGATATTTCCCACTTTATTCTTCTCAAGTTGCTTTGGCTGTTTGGGGTCATGTACAGCTTTTTGTATGGACATAGGTGTTTATTTCTCTTGGGTATATAGTCAGAAATGGGATTGCTGCTGGGTCATACATTGTCTTCTTTTAACTTTTTGAGGAACTGCCAAACTGTTTTCCCAAGTGGCTGCATGATTTTTATATTCCTCCAGCAAGGTATGAGAGGTTCATTTTCTCCAGATTCTCTCCAACACTTGATAATGTCTGCTTTTTTAGTTATCTTTGTAGTGGTGAGGGAGTATCTCATTATGGTTATGATTCACATTTCCCTGATGGTTAGTAATGTTGATCATCTTTTCAAATACCTGTCAGCCATTTTTTGTCCTTGGAGAAATGTTTATTCAAGTCCTTTACTCATTTTAAAAATCAGGTTATTTGGGGTTTGTTATTGAGTCATAGGAGTATTTACTGGTTTTGGAGATTAACTCCTTGTGAGATACATGGCTTGCAAATATGGTATGGTATGGTATGGTATGGTATGGTATGGTACGGTATGATATCGCCCGTACCATAGATAGCTCTTTATCTCTTTATTGTTTCCTTCATTGTACAGAAACTTTTTTTTTTAAAGATTTTATTTATTTATTTGACAGAGAGAGATCACAAGTAGGCAGAGAGGCAGGCAGAGGGAGAGGGGGAAGCAGGCTCCCTGCTGAGCAGAGAGCCCGATGCGGGGCTCGATCCCAGGAGCCTGGGATCATGACCTGAGCCGAAAGCAGAGGCCCTAACCCACTGAGCCAGCCAGGCGCCCCTATTTCCTTCATTGTACAGAAACTTTTTAATTTGATGTAGTCCTACTCTGTATCTTTGCTTTCTTGCCTGTACTTTTAGTGTTCTATCCAATGAATCCTTTGAATTACCTGTGCTATGAAGCTTTTACCCTAGTTTTCTTAATAGTTTTACAGTTTTAGATCTTATTCTGTCTTTATTCTTTTTTTTTAAAGATTTTATTTATTTATTTGACAGATCGAGATTACAAGTAGGCAGAGAAGTAGGCAGAGAGAGAGGAAGGGAAGCAGGCCCCCTGCTGAGCAGAGAGCCCGATGTGGGACTCGATCTCAGGACCCTGAGATCATGACCTGAGCCGAAGGCAGCGGCTTAACCCACTGAGCCACCCAGGCGCCCTCTTTAATCTATTCTTACTTGATTGTTGTGTGTGGTAGAAGATAGGAGTGCAGTTTCATTTTTCTCATATGGATATCCAATTTTCTCAATAGCTTCTGTTGAAGAGACTATCCTCTCCATACTTAGTTTTGGCACACTTTTTGAAGATCATCAGGGCCATTTGTGGTTCCATTATAAATTTTAGAATTGTTTTTCCTATTTCTATGAAAAAAATACCATTGGGACATTTATAGGGAGTGCATCAAATCTGCAGACCATTTTGGGTAGTATAGACATTTTAATAATATTCAGTCTTCCAATCCATGAGCATTTAATTTTCTTTTGTGTTATCTTTATTTTAGCAACGTTATTAGTATACAAATCTTCTGCCTCTTTGGTTAAACTTTTTCCTAAGTAATTAATTTGTATGCCTTTGAAAATGGGATTATTTTCTTAACTTTCTTTTTGTTAAGTGTATAGAAATGCAACTGATTTTTATATGTTAATTTTTTATCCTACAACTTTTCTAAATTCATTTATTATTTCTAATAGTGTGTGTGTGTGTGTGTGTGTGTGTGTGTGTGTGTGTGATCTTTAGGGTTTCTACATAAAATATGTCACTTGCAAATAGGTAATTTTACTTCTTCCTTTCTGATTTGAATGCCTTTTTAAAAAAAACTAATTAATTTATTTGACAGAGATCACGGTAGGCAGAGAGAGAGAGAGAGGAGGAGGAAGAAGGCTCCCTGCTGAACAGAAAGCCGGATGCGGGTCTCAATCCCAGGACACTGGGATCATGACCTGAGCTGAAGGCAGAGGCTTTAACCCACTGAGCCACCCAGGCGCCCCAGATTCAAATGCCTTTTATTTCTCTTTCTTGCCTAGTTTGCTCTGGCTAGCACCTCCAGTATCTTCCAGTATTATGTTGAATACAAGAGATTAGAGTGGGCATCCTTGCTTATTCCTGATCTTAGAGTAAAAGCTTTGTTTTTCACCATTCCATATGATTTTAGCTGTGGGATTTTCACATATGGTCTTTATTATGTTGCAGGAATTTCCTTCTGTTCCTAGTTTGCTCAGTTTTTAATTGGGTTGTCATTTTACTGCTGAGTTGTAACAGCTCTTTATATATTCTAGATACAAGTCCCTTATCAGAGAGATAATTTACAAATAATTTCTTCCATTCCACAGGTTGTCTTTTTACTTCCTTATGGTGTCTTTTGAAGGACTAGTGTTTTTACTTTTAGCTTTATCATGCACTTGCAGCTTTTTGTATATAATGTAAGATAAAGTTCCAAATTAATTCTTTTGTCTCTGGATATCCATTTATCCCAGTACCATTTCTTGCAAAGGCTGTTCTTTTCCCATTGATGGCCTTGGCACACTTACTAAAAATCAGCTCTCCATAGACAGGTTGGCTTATTTCTGAACTCTCAGTTCTGTTCCAAAGATATATATGCCTATCTCTTTGCCAGTACACTGCTCAGATTATTTTTTAGTTATCTTTTCATTTTTCATCACTAGCTGAGTAACCTTAGAAAATTTAGCTTCTTAGGCTCCGTTTCCTTATTTGTAAATTGGAAATACATTACCCATTCCCTCTCAGGATTGTTGTCAGGAATAAACAAAAATATAAAGCTTTTATTACTAAGTGCTTATCACATCATGCACAATTTAAAAAATTTTTAATCGAAATATGCTTTCCTTTAATGTTTCCTTTGCTTCCAGCTAATCCTAATAAAGACTGTTGTACTTCTAATTGATTCAATGAGAAAAGGTTGACATATTCCTGTCCCACCAGGATTCAACATGTTCTTACCCGAAGAGCATGCTATTTTATCATGTGATCCTCTCATTCCTTCATTTGCTTATTTATTCATTCATCTTTGCTGTCTATTAAGTTGCGGGGCACTTTCCTGCTTTCCCAATAATTATAGCACAGAAGTACTGGCCTACTATGTTCTGAACCTACCTTCAGTGATAACCGTCTTTATTTTGCTATCCACCAGCATTAGGTTTAGTTATTACTGCAACAATTACATCTCAAATTTTAAATTCTCAAATTCTCTTCCTTAATCAGCCTCCTTACTTTATTCATAATGAATTGGGATTAGATCCTGACCTCTAATTCCTCAGCCTCTCCATTTTCCTAGTCCATGGCCTCTTTTCTGGCCGTTTGCCTCTATGTAAGCATTTTTGGTCAACAATTCAATGAGATAATCTCTTTCATTCTAAGATCCCATGGTCACTTGAAAGCAAAAAAAGCTCACTATCAATTTTAGCTGCTCATTTCCTCAAGCCCCTAAGCATTCATTGCTGAGAAAGCCAAAAAGCCTTTCCAGCTTGTTCCTGATATTCTTTAGGCCATTCTTGGGCTCCCTCAGATGCTAATATTATTCAATGTAAATATATATACAAATCTATTTGTAGGGAGGTTCCATGTCCAGTGCTGGGCTTGAACTCAAGACCCTGTGATCAAGAGTTGAGCACTCTAGTATTATTCTTACTGTCTCCTGGTTCTATTTTGTCTGTAAATCAGTGCCAATCTTCCCATCCTAAAATATCTCATTCAGCTTCTTAAACATTGCTTCTTCATCACATCTGTAAAGAGTACTCCTTATTTGGTGCACTGACCTTTTAGTTTGTATTCATTCCCTAAAAAATATGCTTTGCGTGCATTAGAGTTAACATAGCAGGCCTCAAGACTGCTCTCTTTAGAAGGACCTGCCTGCACAGTTGGCTCTTGACTGGAGCCTGAGCACTTGGCTTTGGAAAATTCCATGTTTTTCAGATAACACTGTTTTGCCTGCTTGGGGTACTTAATATCGGCTTTCCTTCTGGGAGTCTGGAATTTTTATAGTTATGGTGTTGGTCTTTGTGCCTACTGACCAGCATCCAGTAAAATACTTGTGGACTCGGAGTCTCACCTGGGCATCTGTGGGCAGAAAGGCTGAATATGTGTAGGGAGTCTATGTGTAGATTCCTCCAGATTCTGTGTGTTTTTTCCTGTTGCGTATCCTTTCTCTAGAGTCAGCCATACCCGGAGTCCTGCAAATCCTAGTCAGTCTTCAAACGTATAGGTCTGTGACCATGTCCTTCCTTCCCACCCTTAATTCAAACTGCTCTCTAAAGTTTGATCTCTTTATGGTGTCTTAGTCCATAACAGTTGTTGACAATACTCTTGCTTCCAGAAACTCTCCTTCCTTGACTTCATCAAGAAACTGCAGCCATATTTGAACTCCTTCCTCTCCACTCCCCCATGTTACTCCTTCATTTAGCAGACATTGACTGAATACCTGTATGTGCTAGGCACTGTGCTCAGTATACATGAGTGAGTGAAACAGCCGTGGTGCTGCGGATTGTCTAGTGGGAGAACTCAAAAAGTGGTTATTTCATGTTAAGAAAAGTACTGTGTGGTGAGAATAATTAAAAGGGGAGATGGACTTCAGGAAGCGTGGTCAGTGAAGAAATACGTAGGGTGGTCTGTGGAGATATCACTGATGCAGGGTAAGGTCTTTTTGGTAAAGAACATAAGCAGTACTTTACAGCAGAAAATAGCAAGTGCAAATGTTTAAAAAGTCTCTTAGAATCTTCTAGGATTCAAAAGGAGTCTGGTGTGGCTGGAGCACTGTGAGAAATTTGGGAGAGGAAGAGAGGAGGTTGGAGGGTAGTGAGGAACAGAACTTTGTAGGTCATGGTTAGGAGTTTTTATTTGAAAGACACTGGGAGACCAGAAAGGGTTTAAATCAGCTAAACAATAAGTATCTTTCAAAGATCATTCTTAGAAAGGTGTGATACATATGTATATTTTGGGGTATTACTTAGCCATAAAAGAATGAAAGCCTGCCATCTGCAACACCATAGATGGAACTAGAGGGTATTAGGCTGAGTGAAATATGTCAGAGAAAGACAAATACCATGAGATTTCACTTAGGTGGAATTTAAGGAAACAATCAAAGGACCAAGGGGAAAAAAGAGACAAATCAAAATACAGATTCTTAACTGTAGAGAACCAACCTGATGGTTACCCCAGAGGAGGTGGGTCAGGGAATGGGTGAAATAGGTACTAGGGATTAAGGACTACACTTGTCATGATGAGCACTGAGTAATGTACAGAGCTGTTCAGTCGCTATATCGTATACCCCTGGAACTAATGTAACATTGTATGTTAAATATACTGGAATTAAAATGTAAAAAATAAAAATTAAAAAGCTCATTCTTACAGTTGTAGAGAAGAAGGGATTACAGAGGGATAGGGAGGGGAGAGCACAGTTTGGTGATTACTACAGTGACGTAGGTGAAAGATGACAATGACCTGGGTTGGAAGGATGGCTGGGGAGATGGAAAGGACTGAATGGACTGAAATAGGGAGTGCTGCAAGATTTTTACCTCATGTGTCTTCCAGCTGCTCTCTCCTTTGGTGCTTATCTCCACTCCCACATCTTTAACAATGATAAACCTATGGAAAACTAGCCCAAAGGCCCTTATCCTGATGCCACTATTTGACAACTTCAAAGGAATAAGGCTACAGTTACATTTCAGAAATTCAAATGGTTCTAGAGCCATCAAGCCTCTGCCACTTACTGCCAGTTTGATCTGGGCAAGTTACTTCACTTCTCTGTGCCTGTCTGCTCATTTGTATAATGGGAATAATGTACTACCTACTCATGGGTTGTTCTAAGGATTAAATCAATACATAAAAACCATTTGGGCACCAGCTTGCACACACCTAGTGATGGGAAACATTAGTTCAGGACTCCACATTTCTGTCTTCATGTTACAAATTGAAATTCCTTTAGCACCCAAACTAGCTCTTTGATCTGACAATGTCCAGTTCTATTAACGGCACTAGCTGATGATTCCCAATCAGCAATCATATTTGACTCTTTGTTCTTAACTCCCTTATCCCACTGCAGGCAGAAAGTTAAAACTAGAGATTACTACTAAGTATTATTTTTACTCCCACATATAATGGAAATTATAGCTTCTTTTATTCCTTCATCAACAAATACTGAGTACCTATTAAGAGAGTCAAGCAGTTAGAGTAGATTCCTATTCCAATCTTTCGTCCTTCAGATACAATTCCTGCTATCTGGTCTACACAGGTCTATTTTGGAAGTTCTTCAACAATCTTGGCTGGAAATGAAGGGAAAATTCCTCGATGTAATCAGAATGTTGTTTCAAAAGCTACTGAGACCCTTGAAAAATATCTAAGCATATTTTACTATCTCAAAGTAACTGACTTTACTAATTCAGTTATGGGTACAAAAAAGGGTTCAAGGGCATTGATACCAAAGCTTAGGATGGAGGAAAATGGTTAAGCCGTCCATCCCAAGGTTCACAGTAGCATTAGCCATTCCTGCCTATTGTCTAGCAGGAAGTAGACATCTTTGCATACAGTGTGTATCTATTAATACTTAGGTTTTCATTTTGGTTATAAATATTAAATAATTGATTCTGAAGTTGTTCTTTTCAAGGAAATTTAATTGCAACTGGTTTTGGAGTTTTTGCACTTTCTCTTGCGGGTCAAGAAGGTCTAAACTCTCCAGATAAGAAGGACTGGTAGAGGGGCGCCTGGGTGGCTCAGTGGGTTAAGCCGCTGCCTTCGGCTCAGGTCATGATCTCAGGGTCCTGGGATCGAGTCCCGCATCGGGCTCTCTGCTCAGCAGGGAGCCTGCTTCTCTCTCTCTCTCTGCCTGCCTCTCCATCTACTTGTGATTTCTCTCTGTCAAATAAATAAATAAAATCTTTAAAAAATAAAAAAAAATAAAAAAGAAGGACTGGTAGAGCATAAAGTGTATACACAGGGAATCAGGACACTAAGTTACAGATACTACAGACACAGGCCTTGCCCATAGGCACATAATGATGTATGAAGCATGGATGATACCAAAGGATTTATTGTAAATGTAGTGCTAAATACATTGCAAATAATTATCATTAAAAAGGAACTAGAAAATTACACATGTTTAAAGTATGTGCTTTTTTTCCCATCACCTTTAAGTTATGGCTAGTACCAACATTTTAAGTACTGAAATACTTAATGTGATGGTCCATTTTCACATAATTTCATGACTGTATCTTCATCTTTATTTTTAAAGCAGTTGACCATGACTTTCAGTTTCAGTTATGATTCTCTGTTTTTATCAATTCTGTAATGATCTGCAGAATCTTGTCATCTAAGTGGAAGAAAAAAAGCACCCATGAACAAATTCATCACCTGGCTAAATTCCCAAAGTATACACATGTGAACAGCAGGCATACTTGATTAGAAGATTCTTTTATATTAGAATACAAGACTATACCAGAAATATTCACAAGAAACCTAGAGATGTCCACAAATAGGATTTGTTGCCCTACAGATATTATTGTTATAGTTATCTGACCCTACTATGACAAGTAGGCCAGTGCCCCAAAACGTGATGTGATTTAACTATTTGTCCTTTATAAGGAATTATTTATTTAAAAATTCTTTTAAGACAGGTAGTTTGCTAACTTTGTCACCTGGCTCAGATATACTGAAGGATCTATAAGCTGTTCCATCGTCTTCAGAATATATCAGGATTTCCACAGTATGGACAAAGGAGGAGGAACTGATACCAGTTGCTCCATGTTTAGTCCGAACAGAAACAGTAACTTCTAACAGGGAAGGACTCTTGGAGAGGTGTCAATGGGGAAGTGACAGATCTCTCTACACAACAAAAGTATAAACACCAATTAATCTGACAAACAGAGCAACAGAGGCTACAGTATTTGCTAAGGAGGTTATGTTAACAGATGCTTCTCCTTTTCAACAGTCGTTCTGAGACTGTGACTTCTTAAGAACTTCACTGCCCTTCAGATAGGTGTAATAATCAGGGCTGCAAGACTGAAATTCTGTCTTTACATTAGACACTTCAGTAAGAGAGTGCCCTGAGAAATTCTGATAACTGGGCCCATGGTCTGACACTCAAATTCTTGGGGGCTACTCTGACATTAATTAATAAATAAATGAAGGAAGGAAGGAAGGAAGAAAAAGAAAAGATCATTTGCTAAAAGGGAAACAATGACGGGTCTAAAAAGAACCATGAATTTTAAGCTCCCTAAGTTTCAGGGTAGTAGCACTAGATCCATAGCTTCCAACATTTTATTCTATGAGCATTAACTGAGATACTTGATAAATACAGTCAATCATGCTGCAACCCACTGATCAATTCTTAACATCATTCAAAGTGGGAAAACCAAACTGAAATGCTTTGTAATGTGATGCAATGGGAAGAACAGAGCAGCAAGCAGAAAATATCCTTTTCCTAGAAATCCAATTAATCAAAGCTTTAGATACAACTACTATATAGTCCGCAGGATATAGAGGGCATAGAGAAACACCTTAAATCAAAGCATGAAGATGTAACCAACCAAATCCTAAATGACAAATTTTACCAGTAAAATAATCCAGTTTAATAAAAGTTACTCTATTTAAAAAGGGGGATGGTAGTAGGGGAAAGGGTTATAAATTAAGTGATTAAAAAATAACACACAGGCCTCTTCCAGAAAGATTAAATATGTCTGGTCTGGGGTAGGTCTTTGGACTTTGTATTTTAATATCTGCCAAGACGATTCGGATGATTTGGGAAGTTTGGGTGGGAAACACTGCACCAGATTAAAGGAAAACTCAGGTGTTTACTACAGGTTTCTGTTGAAAAATAATGTACTTTTTAAACGGACTAGAGCTCTACATTTGTGATAATGGTAGATAAAAACATGTTGGGAACCTCAGAGAAAGTCCCTTATAATCAAAATTTAACAATGCTCAGTTTCACCATCCTTTTTCCCCGGAAATGGCCAGAAGTTTAGAAGTAAAGCTTAGAAGAGGAAAGAGTAAGATAATTAGATTGTGAATAATGAAGCAATGTCTAGGAGTCTGATGGAATTCAGCATAAATTTATGAAAACAATTTTTAATCATATGGACTGTTAAGACTTCAGTGTGCTAATGTACTCAAAATGTTTAAAAATAGTTTTCCAGCTATATTAAAAGCAAATACTTACTTTCAAGGGACATCTTAGGATTTTCAAGCTTTTTTCTTAAAACAGAATCAATGAGAACTCTAAGCTGCTTGAAAATGACAGCTATTTTTACAGGAGCCTGTTGAAAGGAGATGACATATTGTCCAAAGTTAATCTCTTTGAGTGTGAATGTGTTTCAATAAGTGAAAGAAAGCATGTATACCATGTGTTTAAACACATCTAGACTTGAATATAAAATGTTATTGGAAAAATACAGGGAAATTATTTCCTGTAACTTCTTACAATAACTGTGGAGGTGAAGCCTGAAATTTGGGGGAAGGAATTAATAGTTTTACTGAGGTGTAATTTACTAACCTTAAATTGACAATTTCTACAACCCTGACCTCTTGGAGAGAATTGCATATATTTTTTAAGTTGCATTTAAGTTTACTTCTTCAGTCTAAGACAAATTGTGATGGCATACAGTAACAGAATGTTTTAGATTTTTTTTTTTTTTATTAAAGATTTTTATTTATTTATTTGAGAGAGAGAGAGACAGTGAGAGAGAGCACAAGCGAGGAGAAGGTCAGAGAGCGAAGCAGACTCCCCATGGAGCTGGGAGCCTGATGTGGGACTCGATCCCGGGACTCCAGGATCACGCCCTGAGCCAAAGGCAGTCGTCCAACCAACTGAGCCACCCAGGCGTCCCTGTTTTAGATTTTTTAAAAGCTGGTCACTGTTGATGGGGTTACAAAGAAATAAGCTTATTGCCGGTAGCAATGACTGGTCTAATTGTTTTGGAGGAAAAATTGACCATACTCATTAAAAGCTGTGATTTCTTACAGTTGGTATGACGTAGAAGGAGATTAGAAGTCTTGCTTGGCTAATAACAATTCATTTACTCTAAGAAGTTTAAATAACTTCTCACTGAATATAAGTATCTCATCTATGGAAATTAATCACAAGGTTATCAGGGTAATAAATTTAGAATAATCCATGTAAAGTTAACTACTGAGACATAGTTAACTTAGAGATGGCAAGTTATTATTACTGATAATATAGTCTGCAATAGTAGGGATATTATTTAATTTTTGTATTTAACTGATTTAAAACAGTATAGGCAAGATAAAATAAGGAAGTCTTCCACGTTCAGTGAAATTATAGGGAGAAACTATGCAAACACTGATAAAATTTTAAAAATCTACCTGTTACTGTAAGTAGAAAATTTTAATGTTATGAGATCAGATGTAACATGTACCTGAAAATAGATCCAGCCATCAATGGAAAGAAGACGTTCCCGGTGTTGAACTTCAATATCACCACCAAAAAGTAAAACTGGAAAAGGGGTTATTAGGGTAGTTTCCCTCAGATATACTCGGGTATACCTTACCTGCATAGGAATAAAGAGAGAAAAAAAACTTCACAGCCTGAAAATGTGAGACATTCATCTGTTTCATGTAAGCATTTTCTGTAATTTGCGCATATAAGATTTACACTGTAAGTTTTGTAAAGCTACCTTTACATTCTAACATCTGTGCATTTATACTATTAAAAGGCATTTTAAAACATTAATTGTAAGGGCGAATTATATACCTTCAGCATAAATGAGCCATTTTATAATACTAATGCTTTAATTAGCTCAAAAATAAAAGTTTCATAGTGTCTGGTTTTTATTTTTATTATTTTTTATTTTTATTTTTTTTCCAATTTATTTATTTTCAGAAAAACAGTATTCATTATTTTTTCACCACACCCAGTGCTCCATGCAAGCTGTGCCCTCTATAATACCCACCACCTGGTACCCCAGCCTCCCACCCCCCCGCCACTTCAAACCCCTCAGATTGTTTTTCAGAGTCCATAGTCTCTCATGGTTCATCTCCCCTTCCAATTTACCCAAAAGCACATACCCTCCCCAATGTCCATAAGCCTATACCCCTTCTCCCAACCCCCCTCCCCCCAGCAACCCACAGTTTGTTTCGTGAGATTATGAGTCACTTATGGTTTGTCTCCCTCCCTATCCCATCTTGTTTCATTTATTCTTCTCCTACCCACTTAAGCCCCCATGTTGCATCACCACTCCCTCATATCAGGGAGATCATATGATAGTTGTCTTTCTCCGCTTGACTTATTTCGCTAAGCATGATACGCTCTAGTTCCATCCATGTTGTGGCAAATGGCAAGATTTCGTTTCTTTTGATGGCTGCATAGTATTCCATTGTGTATATATACCACCTCTTCTTTATCCATTCATCTGTTGATGGACATCTAGGTTCTTTCCATAGTTTGGCTATTGTGGACATTGCTGCTATAAACATTCGGGTGCACGTGCCCCTTTGGATCACTACGTTTGTATCTTTAGGGTAAATTCCCAGTAGTGCAATTGCTGGGTCGGGGCAGTTCTATTTTCAACATTTTGAGGAACCTCCATGCTGTTTTCCAGATTGCACCAGCTTGCATTCCCACCAACAGTGTAGGAGGGTTCCCCTTTCTCCGCATCCTCGCCAGCATCTGTCATTTCCTGACTTGTTGATTTTAGCCATTCTGACTGGTGTGAGGTGATATCTCATTGTGGTTTTGATTTGTATTTCCCTGATGCCGAGTGATATGGAGCACTTTTTCATCATAGTGTCTGGTTTTTAGATCAATGTTCAGTTATGGTCATTAGTCAGGAATTCCTCACCTTTATATTCAAGTGTTATGACAGTGTAATGATTTTTTGACCCAGTACTTCAAAATATGGATCCTTGTTAGTTTATAGCAAGCTACGACTGAAAAGATTTTCTTAACTGTAATCTATAAATACTTTTAAACTATCTTGGGTTACACAGTGACTCAAACTGTTGCCAGATCATATAGAGTTCTGTCTAATCCCATATCCCCTTTATTTGGAATGCACATAGAACATGTCTTTGTTCTCTTTTGAGGTAGCACCTTTTGTTGAAATCTCAGGGAACTGATACATTATTTTTTTTTTAACTGATACATTATTAAACAGTATCTATTTGCTATAATTGTCTTTACTTCAGGTAGGAAAGATGATAGCATAGAAACCTTAATATTTTTCTTTCATTAAGTGAAAGAGATAGGACTTTTTATGAGAAACTATATACACACAGATTTCAAATATGTAAAAAATAAACTGTTCAACTTGAGAACCAAATATAATACTTGTTGGGGCATCGTGACTTGTTACAACTGACTTCTAGAATAAATCTCTGAATAGTGGAATTAAGAATAAGCACTTTAAAAAAAAAAAAAAAGAATAAGCACTTTACCTTCTCCTGGTATAAGAGCCATCCATAAGTCTGCAAATCTCGATTTACTGAGGATGGATGTACTTGAGCTTTGCCTTGGGCTGTCTCCACAATGCAAGCCAATTTTTCTGTAACATCAACTGATTTTGTATAGATTATCTTCCCCACATTGTCATATAGTCCAGCAGCCAGTACAGCTTTAAGAAGGGCAATTTCTTGGAAGGAAAGGGTCTGTGAGGCTCTGTTTCCTTCCCAGTCATTGGGTGTTGTGGATGATGAAAATCCTGCTGCCTTAACCAACTTGATTAATTCTTGCTTTACATCCTAGATTGGTTTATGTTAAAAAGAGACCAGGTCATAATTGATTAAAATAGAGAAACTGACAATCCTTTAATATATATTGCTGTTTCCCATCAAAATTGATAGGATGCTAAATTATTTAGTTAACTAGAGCCCAAATCGAAGGAGGAAAAAACGATATGGTAAATCAAGAGTTATCTATTTCCATGTCCCAAGACTTTCCGTGTCATAAAACATGTCTAAAATGTGAGAGCAATAAAAATGTGCCTGAACACATTTGAATTCAATATATTTACTTCAGTAGTAGCTATCTCCACTCAGAGAGGACTAATACTGATGAAGAACAGGAGAGGAATCTTGGTCCTGGACTGCAAATACTTTGTTCATTTGCCCCCGAGAATCTCACCTTAATTCTAACAATGACACCTTCATTTAATCTAAAATTGTTGTGAAAAATCTGTATTTGCCTTTAGTAACTAAGTGCCAACCAGTTTAAATTCTATAGGAAGGATGAGCATTTTTCATAGCAAACAGGATACAGTCGATTAAAAGGTGATATTTACATTTGGATTTCCTTTAGGTTTCTGGTTTGGGGCTTAAGAGACTTTGATTCCAGGTGAGAAAAGGCCAAACAGCTGCTCTAACACCACAGGGGAGGTGAAGAGATGGAAAACCTTGCAGCAGGGGAGGTGAAGAAAAGGCACACAGAAGAAAGGAGGCAGGAGGTAGATGGGTGGTTTTAAGGGAGTGGAGACAGAGGAATCCCAGTGAGTTAGCCCAGAGACAGCTGTTTCTTCACTTTATCCCTTTATCTACTCGTAGAAGGACAAAACTCATTCTCCTGCTCTCGTCCAGCCGTTATTTTGAATAACAAAAAATAATGGCTTAAGTTATATGGGAATAAAATATTTAACCCTGTAAGATATGAGCAAAGAATAGAGAAATTATGTAAGATACACTGTTTATTTTCTGAATACTTTTATAGCATGTCTGCAGTAGAAACTGTTTGCCTTTAGATGGTGTACTGAACATCATTTCCTATGCACCATGAACAGTAAGTATCTGCAGAGGGGCCCTGCTTTTTGCCATCACTTGTCTTTTTATTTTAACCAAACTTCTACTCTCTCTCCTCCAAGAAATAATTCTGGTCCTCAGCAGTCATCAAAACCTGAGTGATGGGGCGCCTGGGTGGCTCAGTGGGTTAAGCCGCTGCCTTCGGCTCAGGTCATGATATCAGGGTCCTGGGATCGAGTCCCGCATCGGGCTCTCTGCTCAGCGGGGAGCCTGCTTCCTCCTCTCTCTCTGCCTGCCTCTCTGCCTACTTGTAATCTCTGTCAAATAAATAAATAAAATCTTTAAAACAAAACAAAACAAAACAAAAAAACCAAAACCTGAGTGATGGGCACAGTTGTTAGGTTTCCCTTCCCAAGAGCAGATTTATACACTTGGTCACAATCAGCCACAGAGTACCATGCTGTGGATGCTTTACCATAGCTATCATCCTACCTCCAATGAAGTAGCTAGCTAATGTTCAGGAAAACAGAGAAGAATTTCACTAAAGGGAACTGTGGCTCTTAGGAAAAATGACTAGGTCCTAAGCCTTGGAAGCCTTTTATGACTATTACATTATGACTGTTAAATACTATTTTAAATCGCTGTTTAATACATAAAAGTCACCTACTACAAGAAACGAAACAAAAAATTACAAATATAGTAATTCAGTAAATTAAATGTACTATGTATCAATCACCACCCTAGGCATTTCTATTTCTTACAATAAGCCTATCCATCACCAATATGGCCCCGAATTAGCAAGCTCTATCAAGACTTACCTCTAGGGTTAACAGAGATGTTCTATTAAGAAAGTTTCTCCGGCAGTATGCTATTTCAGAACGACAGCCGCCTTCTTGCCGTGCTTTTTTCCATCTATGTACATAAAATGACCCAGGTTTAACATGTTTTCTTTTCAAACTCTCTGTTTCAGAGGTATTAACCAAAGTAAGCTTTAACGAAATTACAATCACTTAAGGGGGGGGGTCTTAATTGTTGTAGGAGTTACTAACTGAATATAGGAGGATGAACTGCAATATGGACTTTTTTGTGTATGAGTAAATTATTAACTCCAAAAATGAGGTAATATAGGTACAATACAATGTACATTATTCTTAAATTTTAGAAGGATTATAAAAAAACTTTAATTATACCTTGACAGATGAAGTAACTAAAAGGTAAATCTTAGATTTACCTTTTTAATGAAAGTCAAAGATGAGTTTTTTTTTAAGTAAATAACCTCAGTCACTGACTTACTGACAACACCCAGATTATTTCTTTACCCTAGATATGCGTTGTAGATCGTTAGGTGGTCCGAATCGGCCATAGCCAAAGCTGATTTGGCAAGATCTGCCTCATCTTTCCGACCAATTGGTGTAGTAAAAGGAGACTTCTCGGTCATCACTGCAGCTAGTGTTGCCTATCCATAAATAACCAAAACATTTATCAGTAAAGAGGTATATATGGAAAGGTGATTTGTAAAGGAAAGCAAATCATACAACAGTCCCACTTTCAAGTTGCATATTTCTTTTCCAACACCTTGTGTTCTTCAAAAGCTAGCAGTTTCATTTTAATTAGTTATTGTGGGCTTCACTTAATTTAATTTTAAAAATACAGCACTTCTAGACCATATTTATAAGGAGGTCACATCACCAGAACCAGAGATAAAAACGTGACTGGGTATATAGTGATTCATAGTCTCATATAGGGAGAAGCAATCCAGAGTCGTACCTCCTGTATCTTGACTCTTAGCTTACAGAATTTCCATTGCCTGCAATGTTCTTTAAATACTTAAAAAATAATTTGTAATGCATTATGACCCATTTGTTGTTGCTGCAGCTTTTCACATCAACTATCATGACAGGTTATTTTTGGACTCAGCACAATTCTGGTGAGTATTCTTAATACTAGAGAGAGTATGTTAAACACTTCTTCATTCTGTTTTTAAACAGCCCTGGTTTGCAACCCCAGAAAAGGCCACAGCCTGGTAAAACTGGGAAGCTGTAATGGCACAGCAGGCATATAGAGCCCAGAGATTCAGAAGGAGGCACAAAATTTGTTAATTCTGAGATAACATGATAAAACAGAACTGCCAGTAATTGCTGGCTCAGAGATATAATGCAGAAAGAGTGAAGGAATAAAGTTTTTCATTCTCCTTAGGTAAGTCTGTGGGGTTCACAGTTTTAAAAGAATGTACTTTACATAAAGGGGCACCTGGGTGGCTCAGTCAGTTGAGCTTGGTCCAATTCTTGATTTTGGCTCAGGTCAGGATCTCAGGGTCATGAGATCGAGCTCTGGTTGGCCTCTGTACTGGGCAGGAAGCCTGCTTAAGACTCTCTCTCCCCTTCCCTCCCACCAGAGCTTGCTTGTTCTACGCCCCCCCACCTATATATTCAATTAAATAAACATTTCAAATGGGATTTTCGATAGCAAAAGTCTAGACAAGCCAAACCCTATTACAAAATAGTACCTACAGTACTCTTAAGGGATGACTGTATACGATTTTGTATATAAATACAAAAAGTTAAAAATTATTTCCAAACTTAGCCAAAATGATAAAGTGAAGAAGCAAGAGCAACATTTATCTTACCACTGGGTCAAGGCAACCAAATATGGCACCAAAAATAAGCATCTTGCCAATCTTGACATTCACAGGCAGAGCTGCAAGGTGTTGGCCCAGTGGAGTCAGTGTAGGCTCATTTAGTTCACATGCTCCAATTTTTCGGAGTAAATTCATTGCATTGCTGATTACTTGAAGCTGAGGAGGATCTAAGGCTTTGGAGAGGAAATCTTCAGGAGAACCAAGATTGCATTTCTGCACATTAAAAAAGAGTGATAAATCAGTATGTTATTAGAATTGACCAAAGAGATGGTCAAATTGGAAATAAATTCTGAGCAAAGAGACATAAATGTCTCAGTAAGGCTGACATGTTCTTTTTCTTAAAATTGGAAGTGTGTGAGAAACTCTGTGTGTGTGTGTTAATGGCTGGCATGAGGAAGAGATCCTCTAGGCCATATTTTTAGTTTCTTCATTCCTGATTTTTGTAAAGTCAAAATCTAAAAATTGAAGGGAATTATAGATCTTTCAGAGTAGGAAGGTCTTGGTCTATGTCGGGGTTTCTCTATCTCAGCACTGTTATTTTGGGCCAGATAATTTTTTTTTAAAAAGATTTTATTTATTTATTTGACAGGAAGAGATCATAAGTAGGCAGAGAGGCACGCAGAGTGAGAGGGGAGAAGCAGGCTCGCCGCTGAGCAGAGAGCCCGATGTGGGGCTCGATCCCAGGACCTTGGGATCATGATCTGAGCGAAGGCAGAGGCTTTAATCCACTGAGCCACCCCAGGCGCCCCTGGGCCAGATAATTCTTTAAGAGACTGCTGTGTAATATGCAAGGTTTAGCAGTCATCCCTGGTCTCTACCCACTAGATGCCCATGTAGCATGGCCTCCTCCTCCCCCTAAGGTCTGAAATGCAAAAATGTCTGAAGACATTGCTAACTGTACTTTGTTGAGCAATAATGCACCAGCTGAGAGCTAGTTTTAGTCTATTAAGATGGGTGCCTGTGGTCAAATTTAAGCACAGTGGGTTTACTTATAAAAAGATGGGGGACAGGGCACCTGAATGGCTCAGTTGGTTAAGCAACTGCTTTTAGCTCAGGTCATAATCCTGGGATTCTGGGATTGAGCCTCACATAGACTCCCTGCTCAAACAGGAACCTACTTCTACCTCTTCCCCTGCCTCTGCTGCTTCCCTTGTGTGTGCTGTCTCTCATGCACACTCTTTCTCTCTCTCAAATAAATAAATAAAATCTTAAAAAAAAAAAGATGGAGGAGGGGGTATTTATTAAAGAGTAAATAAAATTCTTGAAAATCTAGAGCAATGTAGGGTAAGAGAATTTTAAGTGTTCATATTTTGTTCTTTTTTAGAAAGGAGTAGTAAAATTGCATCCAAATTCCTTCGGCATTACCATAATGTGAAGACATAATTCCTCCAGAGGTACACGCAAGATTTCAGGGACAGAATAATCCATAAAGCCTTCAAATCTGAAAAATAAAATCATATTAAACACTTGACTCATTATCAGAAATGCCACACTATAATGACAGATGTATTTTTGATTTCCAGTGTTGTGTCATACCTTTCTCTTGTGTACATTCTGAAGCAGAAGCCATCTCGGACCCTTCCAGCTCTCCCCTGCCGCTGCAGAGCACTTGCTTTACTGACAAACGTCTCAACCAAAGAACTCATCTGACTGCTTTCATGGTACCTGAAGAAAAGTTTCAGGACAGAGTAATTAGATAAAGAGCTTAAATCAAAATCTGAAAAAGGTTGGAAATAGGTGACTGTTAAAATTATATTGAAGATAGGCTAAAAAATGTCCATCATAATTGTGGGCCAGTTTTCCAAGTCATGCTTCATATTTAAATAATTTAGCCAACTTTCCAAACTGAATCTCAGAATGTCAAAAGCTTCAGATACCTCTATAAGGGAAAAAAATTAATCTGATCATGGAAGATGTTTTATTTTAATGGAAGGCCTATCAATTATGCAACAAGACTTCTCTGAAAGAATTTGAGAAATGGGGCGCCTGGGTGGCTCAGTGGGTTAAGCCGCTGCCTTCAGCTCAGGTCATGATCTCAGGGTCCTGGGATCGAGTCCCGCATCGGGCTCTCTGCTCAGCAGGGAGCCTGCTTCCCTCTCTCTCTCTCTGCCTGCCTCTCTGACTACTTGTGATTTCTCTCTGTCAAATAAATAAATAAAATCTTTAAAAAAAAAAAAAAAAAGATTTTGAGAAATGCCTCTCAGTAGTCATATGCATTGCCAAATATTGCTGGAGTTTCCCAATAGAGGGAAAGTGTATATGGATTACAATAGACTATCAAGGAGGTTTTCCCTGTTTTTGCCAAATTACCATTAAAACATTAAAAGTAGTAATCTTTTTATGAAGATTCAGGTAAGGTTAACCTATTAAGTGCCAATTAACATATCATGTATATTCATCATATTTATGAAAAATATTCATGCTTCCCATTTATATAGGAGGCAACTGATAATTATACTTACTGTATTATTATTTGCTCAAGACTATAGGTCAGAGATTTTAATCCACCCTGATTCCAAAATCCATACACTGTTATGATCTCATAAATGTTTTTGTAAAGATATTTTACAAATTTACAAAAAATTATGTTCTGAAAATTTTCTCAGTTTTCTATAAGTAGTGGTATACTAGCATCCCTTGTGGGAAAAATCAAGACATGAAACCTGACATTTACTCTTGGGCATTTTAAAGTTTCTTAAGAGTTTTTCTGAGGCTTTTTGCTTCAGGTAGAATTAGGACATTTGGGATTTTCCCTATATGATTCTGTGATTTCTCCCAAGAATACAGGAGCACCAAACCCTTCTCAAACTTACTTATTTTCTTTTGTTCTTCCAGTGTCAATTACAAATACAACATCTGGAATAGTGATACCTGTTTCTGCGATATTTGTTGCTAAGACAATCTGAAAATAAACAAAAGCCAAAAGATTTAGATAACTTTCAGCAGTGTGCAATCATTTAAACTATACAGTCTGACTTGATGAATTTTAAAAAGTGAATTTCAACATTATTTACAAAAATTCACCATCAACTTGCTATTACTAGGGCACCTGGGTGGCTCAGTGGGTTAAGCCTCTGCCTTCGGCTCAGGTCATGATCTCAGGATCTTGGGATTGAGCCTCCCATCAGACTCTCTGCTCAGCAGGGAGCCTGCTCTCCCCCAACTACTGCTTGCCTCTGCCTCCTTGTGATCTCTGTCAAATAAATAAAATCTTTAAAAAAAAACAAAACAAAACTTGCCATTACTATGTAATTTTAATTCTTTACAATTAGTTTCACAGCTTAGCTTGCCAATTAAAGTTAGGGATTTTTTTTTTTTTTTTAAAAGACACATTTATTCAGCGTCATGATCAGACTATTACATTTAGCAATCAACAGCATGGGTGCAAAAAAAAAATCTACATTAAAACCCTTTGTTGGAATGCTTTACACTTTCCACAGAACAGAAACTAAAATAACCTGTTATACAATTAGTCACAAATACAGTCCTCGAGTTTTTTTGCCCACACACATGAGTATTGTCTAAAACATGTCTTCTTTGTAGCAGCTAGGCCCTGCCACCACTGTGCTTGGCTGAGTTCACAAATCTGTTGTAACCTGTAGCTTCCCTGTCACTTCTCTGGCTCTCCTCTCCTGCTAAGCTTTGTTTCCTAGCAGTAATTAAAACCTTCTGCCACTGCCATAGCTGCTGCTGCTGCTGGAACCACCATAGCCACCTTGGTTTCGTGGTTTGGCGAAGTATTGGCCTCCACCACCATAAGGGCCAGAGCTTCTGCCTCCAAAATTGCCTCCTTTCATGGGTCCAAAATTTGAGGATTGATTGTTGTAATTGCCAAAATCATTATAGCTTCCGCCACCTCCAAAGTTGCTTCCATCATTACCAAATCCGTTATAGCCATCCCCACTGCCACCATATCCACCACCACCTCGACTGCCACCAAAGCCACCTCGACCACTGAAGTTTCCTCCGCGACCAAAGTTGTCATTCCCACCAAAACCACCTCCACGACCACCACCAAAGTTTCCAGAACCACTTCGACCTCTTTGGCTGGATGAAGCACTAGCCATCTCTTGCTTAGAGAGCGCTTTCCTTACTTCACAGTTGTGGCCATTCACAGTATGGTATTTTTGAATGACAATCTTGTCTACAGAATCATGGTCATCAAATGTTACAAAAGCAAAACCCCTCTTTTTGCCACTGCCTCGGTCAGTCATGATCTCAATCACTTCGATTTTCCCATACTGTTCGAAATAATCTCTTAGATGATGTTCTTCAGTGTCTTCTTTAATGCCACCAACAAAAATCTTTTTCACAGTTAAGTGGGCACCAGGTCTTTGAGAATCTTCTCTTGAGACAGCCCTCTTTGGTTCCACAACTCTTCCATCCACCTTGTGTGGCCTTGCATTCATGGCTGCATCCACCTCCTCCACAGTGGCATATGTGACAAACCCAAAGCCTCTGGAGCGCTTGGTGTTCGGATCTCTCACTACCACACAGTCCGTAAGTGTTCCCCATTGCTCAAAATGGCTCCTCAGACTCTCATCGGTTGTTTCAAAGCTCAGACCTCCGATGAAGAGCTTCTGCAGCTGTTCATGCTCTTTGGGAGACTCTGACTTAGACATGACGGCGGTGGGAGGGGAGACTTTAACGATGCTTACTCGGCAGCGTCCACGGGCAGAAAGCTAAAGTTAGGGATTTTTATTCCAACAAAAATACTGTTCCTCTAATTCTAGTCAGTCATCTTAAAAATGAACTAAGTAGCCTGGGAAATTGGGTCAGGAATAGAGACAGCTCAGCACAACCATTCACAATTATTGGGGAAAAAACAGTATGTCAGTAAGAAGTTGTTGCTGCCCTGGCTCTACTACTAACTAGCTCTGTGACCTCAGCCAAGTCACTTTACCTCAGATGATTTCAGATACATCTACTGTAACGTAGGAGGTAGAAACAGATGATTTCTTAGATCCATTTCTAGTTCTAAAATTCTTAATAGTGATGGCTGCATACTGTAGTCTTTGCATTTTTTCTCTTGAGTCCTTGGAGGTAAAACATTTAGGAAATTTTCCATCAAATAGTCATTTTCATATTGTTCTATCTCAACTCTGTAATTCAACAGTGAATGCTTGTTTTTCTGGGAAAATTTCTAGGAAATAATAATCTGGGTTCTAAGACTTAGATGGGACCTACTGCTCGTTCTAATTAAAAAAATTAAAAAAATTTTTTTTCGGGACACCTGGGTGGCTCAGTTGGTTAAGCATCTGCCTTTGGCTCAGGTCATAATCCCAAGGTCCTGGGATTAAGTCCTGCATCAGACTCCTTGCTCAGCAGAGTCTGCTTTTCCCACTTCCTGCTGCTACCCCTGCTTGGGCTTGCTTTCTGATAAATAATCTTTTTATTTTAAAAAATTGTTTTAAGAGGTGGAACTCTCTTCTTTAAACCAAATCTTGGAGGGAAGCCCAAATGTTACAGGTCAGAGCAGCCTCAGAACCCAGGCTCTTTTCTGGGAACTCTCAGATTCCCCCCAGTTCTTACACTGTGCTCTTTTATCCCCTTCTAAATCTGAGAAACTCTCTGCCAAGTACCTCTTCACATTCAGAATCCTGAATGGAGGAGACATGAAAATACTGAGACTGTTTCCTAACCTAATGGTCTATGTATTAACAAAGATAATCAGGGATGAACAGACTGGAGAACAACAAAGAATCCTCACAGCATTCAAAGAGCTCAACATCCAACATCCCTCGTGAAAAGGATGGGACAGTAGTGATTTTTCTTTTTCTTTTCACAAGCAAAACCCATGCCATAATATTTTTCAACGGTCACTCCCCTAAAAGCCTTGTCCCTTTAATAATGCATAATATAAATATTCAAATACTTAAATTTCATTATTGGGTTCACTTCTGATTATGTTAAGCCAGATAGCATCTGGAGTCTGCCATGCAATATATACACTTAGTAACATTTTAATAACTGATGTTAAAGAGTCCTAATATTTCACAAAATATTCTCAGATCACACATAAAATTTGCTTCATGGAATTTTACCTTCCTGACTCCAGGAGGAGGAATTGTGAATGCTGCAGCTTGATCTTGAGTTGAAAGAATAGAATGCAGAGCTATCACTTTATATCTGAAAGTTAAAATCATAGTTCTTAGCAAGAGTTTCTCTTTAGAAGACACTGCAAAGAATAACAAAATTTATTTGCAAATAGCAATTAAAAATTTTTTTATTATGAAAAATTTCAAACACAAAAGCTCTGAGAATGATATAATGAAACCACATATACTCATCAAAGAGAAAATACTTCATATAAATTTATATGGAATATAAGGTTTAGAGAATTTAAAAATATGCTTGGATATGGTAACCGTGACAGCGTAATGAACCATATCAGCACAGATACACTAAACAGCTGACTCCATATGTCTGGGTGATAAACTGCAACCAGTAGGGGTTTTGTGTTGTCCAGGTGGTGGGGAAGGGGAGTCACCGTCATACTCTCAACCACTGCTTACTCATAATAAGAAGACAAAACAAAAGCAGAAACAATAGCTAAAATTTTTAGTATATTAAGTGCTGTAATAGAAATGTTAAAAAACTTGAAGGTAAAAAGACGGAAAATTCTGATCAAGAATTTTAATAAAACATTTTTCTATTTCAAAACTACTTGGAATATAATGAAGACTGGTAATTACCGTTCAGAAAAAAATCTTCTGTCAGTTGACAGGAGATCATACAACTGCTGAATATGTGCAAGTCCTGGTAAAAAGATCAATACTGCTCCTTCAATATTTCTGAATTGGGGACTTCTGTCTGAAATTCAACATAAGAAAAAAGATAAGGGATAGCATATAACACGTTACTAAAACATCTTTAGTAAGCAGAAAAGTTTTATCAAAACAAATGGAGTCAAATTAGAAAAAAAGATATATACCTAAGTATATAAGAAGTTCCAAAATGAGATCCAGGTTGATTTTATGGGGATTCATGTAGAGAATAGCATGCTGAGTGCGGCTGCTGTACTTGTGATAAAGTGGATTTAAATCAGCACTTGGTCCAGTGTGAACTGGTACATATTCCTACAAGAAACACAATCAGAAAAAGGTGAACAAAAATATTATGTATTTTTTTTTAAAGATTTTATTTATTTCTTTGACAGAGACAGATCACAAGTAGGCAGAGAGGCAGGCAGAGAGAGAGGGGGAAGCAGGCTCCCTGCCGAGCAGACAGCCAGATGCGGGGCTCGATCCCAGGACCCTGAGATCATGACCTGAGCTGAAGGCAGAGGCTTTAACCCACTGAGCCACCCAGGCGCCCCAAAATTATGTATTTTTATAAGACAAGGAAAAATGATGTATTTGCAGTCATTCAAAACTGTTTCTCATTTTGAGAAAATAAAATACAAAAACAAAAAACAAAACCATTATTTTGTTAAAATATGCTAAGAGTACAGTTTTTAAGAGTGGAAAAAGTATAAAATTTCATGTCTTGCATATTTCATTTCATTCAATCTCAATTGTAAAGCAATACTTTTACTCTTGTCATGTACAGACTAAAGAGCTAAGAAAAACAGAACACTGTATGCACTGTTCTGTGGCAACTAAGAAGCAGGCCAGGAGAGGTCATAATAACTTTTTGGTGCGTGGGTGGAGGGGCAGAGGGGGAGAGAGAAAGAGAATCTTATGTAGGCTCCACAGCCCAGCACCGAGCCAGGTAAGGGGCTCGATCTCATGACCCTGAGATGATGACCTGAGCCGAAACTAAGTGAGGCACCCAGGTGTTCCCATAATAACTTTAATAAGTAGTTTATATTGGCCTCATTCCCATTAGATTCTACTTTGGTTATGAATTTCAATTATCTCTTTTGAAATACCTTTGATTTTCTGAAATCCTTTAGTTTCTAGTTTCTATCTCTGGAGTTTTAGGCAAAGATTTTAGTTTTTGCTTTTTTGATTTATCTGCTTAACTAGAAAATAAAGTAACTTCATGTATCCATCAGATTGGATATAAGCATGAAATATGGATACAATAAAAATACTGGATATAGTACCACTGGTTAAAATGTTTGGTAATTTAGCTTTTATGATAGTTCCAAAAATAAACATGTCATTGAAACTAACTCTTTTTTTTTTTTTTAAAGGTTTTTTGGTTTTATTTATTTGACAGAGAGAGAGATCACAAGTAGGCAGAGAGAGAGAGGAGGAAGCAGGCTCCCTGCTGAGCAGAGAGCCCGATGTGGGACTCAATCCCAAGACCCCGAGATCACGACCTGAGCCGAAGGCAGCGGCTTAAACCACTGAGCCACCCAGGCGCCCGAAACTAACTCTTTAGGAAGAGCTGTGTTTGTTCTAGACAGTTTCACTATATAGCCAAGGTTGGCTCATACCAGGACAGAGGCTGCTGAGGAAAAAATGGCAAGGATCTCTAGATTTTAGGCCTGCCCCATATTCATACCTAAGGTGTTCAGATAAAGTAAAGAAAATAATTACAAATTTATTCCTAAATAATTAGTCGTTGCTATGAAACAATAAAAACTGCTTATTTATATGGTCCTTGATATTTTTTGTCTATCTTTATGGCCAAAATAGTATAAAATATCATAAACCAAAGATTAAAGAAATGACCTTTAAAATTTGTTCAAAATCCCATTTCTTCCTTTTTCTACCAAATTATACTTGAATTCACTGAGCCAGCCATTTGATTTCAAACCTCTCATAGAAGGTTGTACCCTGGATATAACTATCAGATGTCTTTGAAAATGTTTTCTTTTTACCTGATACTTTTTTATTCCCCCTGCTTTGCTTGTAACATTAATGGAAA
The DNA here is from genome assembly GCF_020171115.1 of Neogale vison. NCBI lineage: Eukaryota > Metazoa > Chordata > Mammalia > Carnivora > Mustelidae > Neogale > Neogale vison. The sequence goes on along the minus strand of NC_058091.1, from coordinate 231,628,654 downwards.
TTTCTTCTTCCTCCTCCAAAAATTTCTGACAGTATTCGGAGTCTTTCTCCAGTACAAAGCCTGTTTCTTCTATTATATCTTCAAGGTGAAAAACCTACATAGATTAAGGCATTTAAATGGTGAACTCAAATTCATTTCAGTAAATACATTTTAAAAAGAATGAGGGGATTGTTATTTTTTCAATGTTACCAAATGTTAATGTAGACTACTATGAGAAAAGCTTCTTTCTACATTATTTGGGAATGGAAAACTTGATTGATAGAGATGAGTTTGTCCCTAGAAGTCTCAGGATAAATTAAATTATGGTGTCTATTTTTTAACTTGTGAAAACCAATTAAAAAGAGATGTCTTTATGAACTGAACCCAAAGGATAAACCTTAAGAATAGAACAGGCAGAAAAGAAGCATCACAAACAAGCCTAAATTTGAGAGGTGGGTGAAAAAGGAGTTCTTTATTGCCAGGCAGTCACCCTCACTCTGGTTATAATGGTTTTGACATGGAAGTGGGTTTTCTGTCCTATACTTCTCAGGTACGTCCTTCAGCAGAATCCTTCCTTCCAGCCCACCCACCCTCCATCCAAGCAGCACCAGCCATCAGATTCCCAAGCCATCTCCAAGTCTTCTCCTGACTTGCAGTATTGTAAGACTAGGTATGGGCTCAGACTACTAGGGCCTATCTGCTGGGGACGCTCCCTGGTAGGAAAGTAGTTTCTGTTCATGTACACATTATAAAGAAAACTTACCTCAACAGGATAGCTTCTTCCTGAAATTCTGAGAATTGGGCAGTGTGTGAAATATGTAGAAAACTTTTCACTGTCTACAGTGGCACTCATTAGAATCAAGTGCAGATCAGACCGTTTCTGTAAAATTTCCTTCAAGATAATCAATAAGAAGTCTGACTGGACACTTCTTTCATGAACCTAGTACAAATGGAACAAAAAAATCATAAATAAGTTCTAGTAAGAGACTCAGATAATCAGATACTCAAACCTACAAAAAGTTAATATTTCAATATAGTCGACACATGCAGAAGCAGAGAGAAGCTTATGTTTCAATAAGGTAGACCTTCAGAAATGAAAATAGTCACCCTCTGAAACTGAAGCCATAAAAATCAGCATAGAATGAACAAAATTAGCTATGATAGTAGGTTGCAAGCTTAGGAGATGGTTTGTAAGTGCTTGGTTGGAGCCAAGCCAGGGTGACTCCTAAAGTTCTGCCACTAATACCAAACTGTACTGTCACCACTATCGCAAGAAGATGGTTCATGCATTATGTAGAAGGGGGGTTGATGGTAGGGATCTAGCAGGTCTCAATGAGCTGTCCATGAAAAACGGTTTTTCTTTTCTTTTTTTTTTTTTTAAAGATTTTTATTTATTTATTTGTCAGAGAGAGAGGGAGAGAGAGCGAGCACAGGCAGACAGAGAGGCAGGCAGAGGGAGAAGCAGGCTCCCTGCCGAGCAAGGAGCCCAATGTGGGACTCGATCCCAGGACGCTGAGATCATGACCTGAGCCGAAGGCAGCTGCTTAACCAACTGAGCCACCCAGGCGTCCCTGAAAAACGGTTTTAATGCCCTGCTGGCACACACATTTTAGGGAAGAACATAACAGATGTGGTATACAGAGCTCTTATCTTTTGAATGTAATTATCTTTCAACTCTGTGTATTCTTATTTCTACCCCATTTTTATTTTGTAAGATTTAAGGCAGCTCACAAATATGAAGTACATCAAGATAAATTAAAATGTTTATAAGGGAGGCAGTAATGAGTAAGTGTTCAGGTTCTAGAATCAATCACTTGGGTTCAACTCTTGGCCACCTGCAGTATAACTTTAAGAATTTTTTTTAAAAATAAGATTTTATTTATTTATTTGAGAGATAGAGAGAGACAGTGAGGAGGGACTACAAGCAGGGGGAGTGGGAGAGGGAGAAGCAGACTCCCCGTTAAGGACGGAGCCTGATGTGGGGCTTGATCCCAGGACCCCAGGGTTAATGACCTGAACCGAAGGCAGACGCTTAACGACTGAGCCACCCAGGCACCCATGACTTTAAGAATGTTAAATATTTCTGGGTCTATTTCCTCTTCTATAAAACAAGAATATAATAATATAAACTCTGTAGAGTGTTTGTGACAGTCCAATGACATCATACAAAGCCCTTAGAATAAAGCCCAACAAACAGTAAGTGCTCAGCATCATGCCAGATCCTAGGAATGTACAAATAACCAAGATCATTCTCTCCACCTCAGATTACAGTCTAGTAAGAAGATACTGTACAGGATAGTTTTAAATTTACATATGAAGGGTAGTTAATTCAGGAGGTCAGAGGGTATACTAAGAAACTGCCATCAATACTAAGAACTGAAGGATGAGTTTGAAAAAAAGAATGAAAGAGGAATTGGATGACAAAGGGAGAGAAAGTGGTGCTGAGATGCAAATTGTATAAAATCATGATAAAAGAGAGGGATCATAATATATTTTGGGGACTGGAAAAGCAAACATGGTACCTTCAGCATATAAAGGTACAAGAGATAAAGCAGGCGAGATGCTTGGTAATCTGCTGTGTCAGGCCGGGAGACTCTACCCTAGTGACTTCGGCAGTGATTAAAACATTTTAGGGGCACATGGCTGCCACAGTCAGGGGAGCATGCAACTCTTGATCTTAGAGTTTTGAGTTCAAGCCCCACATTGGGTATAAAGATTAGAGACTACTTAAAAATTAATCTTTAAAAAAGTCTTTAAGTAGGGAAATCATGCAGTCTGACTTTCCTTTTGAAAAAGACTGGCAGGGCGCGTGGGTGGCTCACTCAGTTAAGCATCTGTCTTTGGCTCAGGGCATGATCTCAGGGTTCTGGGATCCAGCTCTGAGTGGGGTTTGCTGATTGTCGGGGAGTCTGCTTCTCCCTCTGCCTCCTCCCCCACACCCCGCTTGTGCGCATGGTCTCTAATAAATAAATAAATAAAATCTGGAGCTTGGAGCAAGATAGCTGAAAAGTAGGAGAACCTGTTTCTATAGGTCTCCTGAATTGAGGTAAATATCTACCAGAACACTCTGACACCCATAAAATCAGCCTGAGATGTAAGATTATACACTTATGGATCTCTACGGGGGCAGGAGATCATCAGTGGAGAGGTGCATCTTGACTGGATCATAACTGATATATTCAGCTATACATTCCCTCAACTACCTTTCACTAAAATGACTAGGAAGAGGAATACCCAACAGAGGAAAAATTCAGAGACTGTGACCTCTGCCACAGAACTACTGTATATGGACATAAACAGTATGTCAGAAATGGAATTCAGGGTAACAATTATCCAGGCAATGGCTAGGTTGGAGAAGACCATTAGTGGCAACATAGACTCTCAAAGGATGGAAGTGAGAGCTGATCTGGCAGAAGTTAAAAATGCTATCAATGAGATCCAATCTAATCTAAATATTCTAACAGCTATGGTAAATGAGGAAGATTGAATTAGTGATCTAGACGACAAACTGATAGAAAAGAAGGATCAGGAGGAGGCCTGGAAAAAACAGCTTAGAAACCATAAAGACAGAATTAGGAAAATAAATGATGCCATGAAATGTTCCAATGTCAGAATTATTGGGATCCCTGAGGGGGTGGAGAAAGAAAGAAGACTAGAAGATAGAGGTGAACAAATACTGGATGAACATTTCTCTAATCTGGGGAATGGAACAAGTGTTCATGTCCTATAGGCAGAGAGGACACCCCTCAAGATCAATGAGTCTTGAAAGACCTCCAGACACTTAACTGTGAAATTCATGAATCATAAATTCAGACAGGAGGTCTTAAGGGCAACTAGGGGAAAGACATTCCTTCTGTACAGAGGAAGAACCATCAGAATAATGTCAGACCTGTCCACAGAAAACTAGCAAGCCAGAAAGGGCTGGCAAGACATATTCAGGGCACTAAATGAGAAGAACATACAGCCAAGAATACTTTACCCAGCAAGGCTGGCATTCAGAATGGATGGAGAGATAAAGAACTTCCAAGACCCGTAAGGTTTAAAAGATTATGTGACCACCAAGCTGGCACTACAAGAAATATCTAGGGGGTTCTATAAAAGAAGAAAGAACCTATGAGTAACACAGAACAGAAATTTATGAAGACATCTATAGAAACAAGGACTTCACAGGCAACATGATGTCAATAAAAAACTTATCTTTCCACAATCACTCTCAATGTGAACGGCCTAAATGCTCCCATAAAATGGCACAGGATGGCAGACTGGATAAAATAACAGGACACATCTATCTACAGGAGACACATTTGGAACCTAAAGATATATCCAGACTGAAAGTGAAGGGATGGAGAACCATCTTTCATGCCAATAGGCCTCAAAAGAAAGCTGGGGTCACAATTCTCATATCAGATAAATTAGATTTTAAGCTAAGACTGTAGTCAGAGATACAGAAGGACATTACATCATTCTTAAAGGGTCTATCCAACAAGATTATCTAACAATTGTAAATATTTATGCTCCCAACATGGGAGCGCCCAACTACACAAGCAAACTGTTAAACAGTCATATTGATATGAATACATTAATTGTAGGGAATCTTAATACACCACTCTCAGCAACAGACAGATCATCTAAGCAGAAAAGCACCAAAGAAACAAGAGCTTTGAATGACACATTGGACCAGTTGGACCTCACAGACCTATACAGAATATTCCACCCTAAAACACCAGAATACTCATTCTTCTCGAGCACACAAGGAACTTTCTCCAGACTAGACCACATATTGGGTCACAAATAAGGGCTCAATTGGTACCAAAAGACTGAGATTATTCCCTGCATATTCTCAGACCACAAGGCTTTGAAACTGGAACTCAACCACAAGAAAAAGTTTGGAAGGAATTCAAACACTTGGAAGCTAAAGACCATCCTGCTCAAGAATATTTGGATCAATCAGGAGATCAAAGAGAACTTAAACAATCATGGAAACCAATGAGAATGAAGACACATTGGTCCAAAACCTATGGGATACGGGAAAGAAATAAGTAGCCATCCAAGCCTCACTCAAAAAAACTGAAAAATCCTGAATACACCAACTCTCTTCACACCTGAAAGAACTGGAAAATCAACAACAAATTAAGCCAACCCCACGCATAAGTAGGGAAATAATTAAGATTAGAGCAGAGATCAATGAATTAGAAACTAGAGATACAGTAGAATACGTTAACAAAACTAGAAGCTGGTTCTTGGAAAGAATTAATAAGATCGATAAACCACTGGCTAATCCAAAAGAAAAGAGAGAGGACCCAAATTAATAAAATTATGAATGAAAGGGGAGAGATCATGCCTAACACAAAGGAAATACAAACAATCGTCAGAAATTATCAACAGTTATATGCCAATAAGTTAAGCAACCTAGATGAAATGGATGCATTCCTGGAAACCTATACACTTCCAAGACTGAAACAGGAAGAAATTGACAACCTGAATAGCCCAATATCTAGAAATGAGACTGAAGCAGTAATCAAAAACCTCCCAAAAACAAGAGTCCAGGACCTGATGGATTCTCTGGGGAATTCTACCAAACATTCAAAGGAGAAATAATACCTATTTTCCTGAAGCTGTTTCAAAAAATAGAAACAGAAGGAAAACGTCCAGATTCTATGAAGCCAGCATTACCTTCATCCCCAAACCAGCCAAAGACCCCATCAAAAAGAATTTCAGACCAACATCCCTGATGAATATGGATTCCAAGATTCTCAACAAGATCCTAGCTAATAGGATCCAACAGTACATTAAAAATATTATCCACCATGACCAGGTGGGACTTATCCCTGGGATGCAAGGGTCGCTCAACATTTGCAAATCAATCAATGTGATAGAACAAATCAATAAGAGAAACACAAGGTCCTCTGAATTGATACAGAAAAAGCATTTGACAAAATACAGCATCCATTCCTGATTAAAACTAAAACTCTTCAAAGTATAGGGATAAAGGGAACATTCCTCAACTTCATAAAATCTATCTATGAAAAACCCACAGTGAGTATCATTCTCAGGGAAAAACTAACAGCCTTCCCACTGAGATCAGGAATATGATAAGGATGCCCACTCTTGTCACTGTTGTTCAACATCGTACTAGAAGTTCTAGTGACAGCAATCAGAAAACAAAAAGAAATAAAAGTTATTCAAATTGGCAAAGAAGTCAAACTCTCTCTCTTTGCAGAGGACATGATACTTAATATGGAAAACCCAAAAGACTCCACACCCAAACTCCTTGAATTCATAAAGCAATTCAGTAATCTGTCAGGATACAAAATCAAAACACAGAAATCAGTTGCTTTCTTATACACTAACAATGAAAATACAGAAAGAAAATTAGAGAATCTATTCCATTTACTCTGGCACCAAGAACCACAGAGGACCAAAGAGGTAATGGATCTGTACTAGAGAAACTACAGAATACTCATGAAAGAAATTGAAGAAGACACAAAAAGATGGAAAAGCATTACATGCTCATGGATCGGAAAAATAAACATTAAAATGTCTGTACTGCCTAGAGCAATCTATACTTTCAATGCCATCCCAATCAAAATTCCACCAGCATTTTTCAAAGTGCTGGAACAAGCAATCCTAAAATTTGCAACCAGGAAAGACCCCAAATCCCCAAGGAAATGTTGAAAAAGAAAAACAAAGCTGGGGGCATCACGTTGCCTGACTTCAAGCTTTACTACAAAGCTGTGATCACCAAGATAGCATGGTACTGGCACAAACACAGACACATAGACCAATGGAACAGAGTAGAGAGTCCAGATATGGACCCTCAACTCTATATTCAAATAATCTTCAACAAAGGAAAAAATATCCAGTGGAAAAAAGAGCCTCTTCAATAAATGGTGCTGGGAAAATTGGACAGCTATGTATAGAAGAATGAAACTTGACCATTCTCTCACACCTTATACCAGTTAGAAGACCAAAATTAACAAGAGAGTAAACAAATGTTGGAGGGGATGCAGAGAAAGGGGAACTATCTCTATCCCTCTTATACTGTTGGTGGGAATGCAAGTTGGTGCAGCTACTTTGCAAAATAGTGTGGAGATTCCTCAAAAAATTAAAAACAGAGCTACCCTATGACCCTGCAATTGCATTACTGGGTATTTACCCCAAAGATACAGATGAAGTAGAAAAGAAGGGTCATATGTACCCCAATGTTCATAGCAGCAATGGCCACAATCGCCAAACTGTGTGTGAAAAGAGCCAAGATGCCCTTCAACAGATGAATGGATAAAGAAGATATGATCCATACATACAATGGAATATGACACAGTCAAAAGAAAGGATGAATACCTGACTTCTTTATCAACATGAATGGGACTGGAGGAGATTATGCTGAGAGAAGTAAGTCAAGCAGACAAAGTCAATTATCAGATGGTTTCACTTATTTGTGGAGCATAAGGGAGAACATGGAGGACATTAGAAGAAGGAAAGGAAAAGTGAATTGGAGTAAACTAGAGGGGGAGATGAAGCATGAGAGACTGTGGACTCCAAGAAACAAACTGAGGGTTTTGGATAGGAGGGGGTTGGGTGAGCCTGGTGGTGGGTATTAAGGAGGGCACATATTACATTGAACACAGGATGTGGTGCATAAACAATGAATCTTGGTACACTGAAAATAAATAAATAAATAAATAAATAAGTCTTAAAAAAAAAAAAAAAAAAGATAACCGGCTATAATGTGGAGAATGTAATGGAAGAGGTCAGAACAGAAAGGAAGTTTAACTATAGGTTTCTGCACATTTTTTATATGGGTTACTTGTGCAAAGTTAGATTTAGAAGAGTGACAAATGAACAAAAGGTGACAATGGAACATTAGATAAAACATGTACAAGCCTTGTCCCACACTACTTAAAGATACTGTCTATCTAAAGTACAAACAGTCAAAGAAAGATCACAAATGTGACTTCGAGGTTCTAATACAGAAAGGGAGGATGAAACTAAACCATGTAGCATTAACTCAGGATTTGAGTGGGAAGCAGTTTGCCACAGATATGCTCTCTTCCTTGGGTTAATGAAAACTCTGAAAAAATGATGGGGGATTATATGTTTATCTAGGGTGGCACTGCTCCCTTAAAAAGACTAAAGGATCTCCCAACCTTCCCTAGCTTAAAAACAATGATTGTTTCCATTCCTCTGCTCCCACACCTCTTTAAAAAGAAAAACCCAGAAGACTTCAGTATTCTGAAACTTAGCATGGGCAAGCCCAGTGTGTATCTTGCAAGGAGAGGATGTGTCAGTTATAATTATTGCTGTGTTCCTTTAGTTGAGTCCTTTAAGTTTTTCCTTTGTACCAGTAAAAACTATCTTGTAACTCATTTTGGTTAGATCTTAATAGCATTTTTGGCCTTCATTGCTCTTTCAGAATGGATGTTTATATGGATTTGTTCCCGTTTTCCATAGGCAAAACCTGTAAATAAAAGTAACCTTAAAATTTGGTGGTCAAGGTATAATTATATTTTAACACACTGTGAACTTTTAGTATTAACTTATTGGAATCTCATATCTGCTCACTTTCCCCCTTGAAATAAATATAGTAAAAGAAAAAGACATACTCTGGGAGAGGAAAAAGAGAAGTAGATAGGGTTGGAGAGGACCTTTTTTCTTGTCACAAGTGTTAATGCTTTGTTCTTTTTTTAATGTTTTAACAAGAATATAAAACTGCTAAACAAAACAAAGTTCTTTCAGAACAACAAAAAATTATAGGTTGTTGTAGTACTTAAAGAAATAATAGCCTCGGAGCATCTGGGTGGCTCAGTGGGTTCAAGCCTCTGCCTTCTGCTCAGGTCATGATCTCAGGGTCCTGGGATCGAGCCCCACATCTGGCTCTCTGCTCTGCAGGGAGCCTGCTTCCTCCTCTCTCTCTCTCTGCCTACTTGTGGTCTCCGTCTGTCAAATAAATAAAAAATCTTAAAAAAAAAAAAAAGAAAGAAATAATAACCTCTGTAAGGGCAATACTAGTTAAATATGGAGAAAAATATATGAATTTGAGAAAAGTACAATCAATAGGTCTAGATGACTGGATTTGGGGTATGAGGGAGAAAGAAGGATTAATCCTAGTTATTTTTACTTTTGTGCTTTGACCAGGATATTTATGTCCGAAACTCAAGAGAGATTTCCTGGAGGATGAAGCAAATCTGAGGAAGCTCATCAAATAGATAAATTTATACAGATAATAATTAAAAAAAAAGAATAGATCATAAAATAGAGCTAAAAATAATGTGTCCTTGATTAAGCACATTCAAGAGAGCTAGTAGGCAAAAAATTTGCTTGTAAACATACCAGCAGTCAGCAGGAAAACCTACTTATAACTCACACAGTGACCACAAACTAGAACAAATCACACAACTTTTTGTAATAAGGTAGAAGTATTACTCTGCACACTGTCAAAAAGAAAGGTCCTGAAAAATATAATGAACTCTGTCCCAATATCTTTTACATTCTTATATTTAACATGATGATGAATTTCATTGGGGTTTTTCTTACTTTTACCATATTGCTCAAGATGCTGAGAGTATCACATTTAAGCATAATTCAGTAAAGCAGACTGCTAATATTAAACCATGAAAGAACAACTTCCTCAAGTTGGTCTCGCTTTTAAATTAGGGTTCACCCTGAGGCAAGATAATATATAATGGGGAAAAGGTAATCTTTTCAATAATGATGTTGGGAAAACTGGAACACTTTTTATATCACACACAAACTCAAAATGGATTAAAATTCTAAATGTGAGGCCATAAAACTCCTAAAAAGCAAAAATAAACTATTTTTTTTTTAAGATTTTATTTATTTATTTGACAGAGAGAGATCACAAGTAGGCAGAGGGCAGGCAGAGAGAGAGAGGAGGAAGCAGGCTCCCTGCTGAGCAGAGAGCCCGATGCGGGACTCAATCCCAAGACCCTGAGATCATGACCTGCACCGAAGGCAGCGGCTTAACCCACTGAGCCACCCAGGCGCCCCAAAAATAAACTATTTTGACTACATTAAAATAAAAGGCTTTTGCACAGTGAAGGAAACTATCAACAACAAAAAAAGGCAATCTAATGAATGGGAGAAGACAGCTGCAAATCTTATATCTGATAAGGGGTCGGTATCTAAAATAAGAAAAAATGTACACTACTCTACAACAAAAAACCACAATTTAAAAATGTGCAAGGGATATAAATAGACATTTTTTCAAGTAAGATATACAGATGGCCAAGAGACACATAAAAAGCTGCTCAACATCACTCATCAAGAGGGAAATGCAAACCAAAACCACAATGAGGTATCACCTCATAACTGTCAGAATGGCTAGAATTAAAAAGAAGTATTACTGAGGATGTGGAGAAAAGGGAACATTTGTCCACTGTTGTTGGGAATGTAAACTGGTGCAACTACTGTGGAAACAGTATAAAGATACCTCAAAAAATTAAAAACAAACATAAAATGATCCAGTAATTCTACTACTGGGTATTTACCCAAAGAAAACAAAAACACTAATATGAGAAGATACATGCACCCCTAGGTTTATAGCAGCATTATTTATAATAGCTGCTATTATAGCTATTGTACAACTTGGGTTATACATCTAATGTACATCTAGTGATGTACAGTGTCCATCAAGAGATGAATGGATAAAGATATGGAATATATACAATGGAATATTACTCTTAAAAAAGAATGGGATCATGCCATTTACAACAACATGGATGGATGAAAAGAGCTATTATGCTAAGCGAAGTAAGTCAGACATTAAGACAAATAACGTGTTTTCACTTACACATGGAATTAAAAAAACAAAAAAAATCCAGCAGGAAGAAAGTTAAGTACATTATGGGGCATCCAAATTATATACTATAAAGCTTTTAAAATCTTGTTTTTATAGGCTAATGTAAAAAATTGTAAAATACACATACACACTAAATATACATACATATAAATATGAAAGTTAAATGTCAACATTGAGTTTTTTCCTGGGTCAAGTTTTTAAAATTTTCATTCGTGTATCTTTCAATATTTATAAAATATTTTCTAACCAAAAAGAGGAAAATAACCCAATAATCTACATGTAGTCTATTAATTAAAAATCAATGAATGGCTGTACTTTTTAAAAGATTTTATTTATCTGACAGAGAGAGAGTATGTGCACACAGCAGATGTAGCAGCAAGCAGAGGGAGAAGCAGGTTTCCCACTGAGTAGGGAGCCCAATGTGGGGCTCAATCCCAGGACCCTGGGATCAGGAACTGAACCAAAGGCAGATGCTGAGCCACCCAGGCACCCCGAATGACTGAACTTTTACTACTGCCTTCTGAACTTAATTAATTAATAGACACTCATAAAAACTTTATATCACAGAAAAATTTTTAAATATTACTTGAATAAGAGAAATGCTATATATCTTATTTCTTCTTGACAAAATTATATACAAAGAAAATCAGTTTACATATGCTAGGCTACCACGCCATTTAAAATAATTCCCATGGGAAACTTTCCATTTTAAACATTCACCTTAATGTGTGTTTGAATTTGATTCAGGGAGGGATTTATCTAAAGAGAAAATGATCAAAAGTTCTCCTCTTTTTTTTTTAAAAGAATCAAAGAAAATTCTGTAACAACTAAACGTAGTTGAGAGTCACTATACTGGTTACAGCACAGACTGCAGCAGACAGATGCAATAATATCTACTTCACTGGAGTGCGAGAAGGATTAAATGAATTTATATACATAAAATCAGAATAGCATCTAGCAAATGTCATAAGGTATTAAATCGATTAAGGTGAGACACATTCATTAGAGTAAATTAAATAATTATAAGTAAAGTGTCTGGTATTTAAATAAGCCTGAAGAAAATGTTAGCTAGTATTAGAAATAGCATCTTATTAATATGAAGATGTTTCAAATTTATCTGAACTTGACTATAAAGTATACTCACCTCATCTACAATAACATGAGACACATTAGTTAGGAGACCATCTTCTTGAAGTTTCCTAAGCAAAACCCCTGTTGTACAATACAGTAACCTTGTAGATTCACTAGCTCGAGATTCCATCCGGATCTGATATCCACACAAAGAATTCTGAAGGGAGAACACAAGGTTGAGATTAGATTCTCATAAGAGATCTGGGAAACAATCACTAAAGTGTAGCAGAGGTGCTGATCCTGCTACTAGATGGAGCAGCTTAAGTAAATCTATTTGGTAAAATTTATAAATTAAAATTATTTTCCCATGGTCTTTAATCATCTAAAATGGTTAAAATTTGTTTTGCTAATTTTAAATAAGAAAAACTTCTGTTTTCTTGAAAGTGTTGACATGGGGCACCTGGGTGGCTCAGTTGAGCATCTGCCTTTGACTCAGGTTGTGATCCCAGGGTCGTGGGATTGAGACCTGCATTGGGCTCCCTGCTCAGCGGGGCATCTGCTTCTCCCTCTCCCTTTGCCCCTCCCTTGCTTGTGTGTGTGCTTTCTCACTGTAAAACAAACAAATAAATAAAATCTTTTAAAAAAAGTGGTGACACAAAAGCTGTTCACTGCTTTGAGTATCATCAATATTATTCTATTCTTTTTTTTGAGGGGGAGGGGCAGAGGGAAAGGGAGAGGTAGAGTGCCAAGCAGACGCTGTGCTGAGCACAGAGCTGTAAGTGGGGCTAGATCTGACAACCCTGAGATCATGACCTGAGCTGAAACCAAGAGTTGGACACTTAACCAACTGAGCCACTTAGGCACCAAGATCAATCTTGCTAATTCCATTATCTTAGAACAAAATGCTGAGGTACTCAGGAACAAAAATTTTGAGCAGTTCTAAAAATTTCCTATTAAGATTTCATAAAAGTGCCACCATTAAAAAGCAGCTGGTATTGTACCAGTGGTGCCTGATTGGAATTTTAAGTCCCTTCAATTTCCATCACATTCACTTTTAACAGTCATTCTTTTATTTGCTATGTGTGTACAGGTCTGTCATCTTCTTAATGTGAGTTCCTTATAAGACAGAAACTGTCTTTTTTTCTTATATTCTGTGACAGAAACCCAGTTTGTTACATGAAACTTCTTTAATAAAAGGGTACATGTCTTTTTTTTTTCTTTCTTTTTTTTACTTATTTATTTGAAAGAGAGAGATTGTGTGCACACAAGATTGGGGTGAGGGGCAGAGGGAGAACAAGGCTCTCCACTGAGCAGAGAGCCCAACACGGGACTTGATCCTGAGATTCCAGGATCATGACCCAAGCCGAAGGCAGACGTTTAACTTACTGAGCCACGCAGGTGCCTAGGGGTACGTATCTTAAAGACAGAGGCAAAAGTGTTAAATACCATCTCCAGAAAGAACAATGCAAAGTATAAGCAAGCTGAGTTATTTGACTTGAAATTCATCATATTTAGTTCTAAGCAATTTTATTACTTTCTGTATTCTGCAGTCATTCTAGCTAAGGTGTGGCCAGGTTTAGGTTTGCTTGCAGGGCAGAATGCATGACAAGGGATATTTTAGTATTTTTTCCATTTTTTAAAAATAAAGGGCTAGAGGGGCGCCTGGGTGGCTCAGTGGGTTAAGCCGCTGCCTTCAGCTCAGGTCATGATCCCAGGGTCCTGGGATTGAGCCCCGCATCGGGCTCTCTGCTCAGCAGGAAGCCTGCCTCCACCTTTCTCTCTGCCTGCCTCTCTGCCTACTTGTGATCTCTGTCTGTCAAATAAATAAATAAAATCTTTTAAAAAATAAAAATAAAAAAATAAAATAAAGGGCTTGAGAACAGTCTAGCTTTTTCTTCTATATTGTTTTTTTCTTCTGCTTATTAAAAAGAATTAATGAAAACAATTCAGGAATACATTCCATAGAGAAGATATGCAGGAACTTGAGAATTATGATATCACAGTCAAATCTGTATTTGTTCTCTTTAGTATGTAACATATTGAATATTCAATTATTAAAATGAATTTTTTTCCTTGATATGAAAATTTTAATGACTGGATTACTAACAACCCTTTTCAGATGAAGGAGAGTGGCACAATATGAAACCTATCAAAGAAAACATGAAAAGTGCTTGAGATGTGCTACTGAACAAACAGTAACAGTCAGGATTCACTGAGATGGAGTTGAACAACACCTTACCCTTCCTCCAGGTCCATTTTCACAGCCCAACTCATCACATACTCTTGTGGCTAAACTCACTGCTGAGATTCTTCGGGGCTGAGTGCAGACAATGTTACACTTACTCGTTCCCCACTCATTTAGAAGCAAATCTTCCAAGAGAAAATGTGGTACTTGAGTACTTTTGCCACTCCCTGTTTCACCTGCCACAACCACTACCCGATGCCTTTTAAGAGTTTCCACGATTGAATCCCTATGTTTGAACACAGGTAACTGTTGCCTTTCCTTTAGAAGTCTCTGGTATTTCGGTGTGTTTTGTAACTTTCTAAACAGGTTTCTAACAGGTTCCAAATCTTCTGCCTTTTCTGATTCCAAGGACAGTGCAGAAAAATCTTCATCAGAAACTAAATTTTCCCAAGATTCCTCAGGATCTTCAGCGTTTTCTCTCTTATTTTCAGGATGCTGTTGCTGCTGTTGCTGCTGCTGTTTCAATTTGCTCAGAAGTTTGGCAATAAACAGATCACGGGGTTTATTGGTTTCCATTTTATTTAATTCTTCCTTTTTCTTTTCTGCATCACTCCACTCCAGCCAAACATCTCGGTAAGTGGGAGGAAGTAACTGATGCACTGACTATAAGTGAAAAAAACAAAAAAAACACCAAAAAAACAAAACGAACAAACAAAAACCAAGAGTGTTATTTTCACTAACTACTGGATACTAAAATTCAATAGGCTAGAATTTAGGATAGCTACTTTCCTTTTAAAATATAATTTCTTTCTTAAATTAGTAAGTGCCTACTTTAAGAAACACATGCTTATGATGCAAACTTATAAATAGTGTATCACATTTAGGCTTCTAGACTTACTAGCTGTGTGACCTTGGGCAAATAACCTCTCTGTGTCTCAGTTTCTGTATTTGTAAAATGGGACCAATATATCCTTTATAGACATACTCTGAAGTAAACTTTAAGTTACACTATATGAAAAGTGCTCACTCCTGGAACATAGGAAACTAGTGAATACATTTATTATTATTTATTCCTGCAGTGGTGCTATGTAAATATGTAGATGATCCATAAAGCATTTCTGAAACAAAGCTCCCTGTGAGATGCTGGTAGTTAAATTAAGATTATAGGTCAAAGTATTTAAAATTAACTACAATGCAGGGGCACCTGGGTGACTCAGCTGGTTAAGTGTCTGCTTTTGGCTCAGGTTGTGATCCCAGGGTCCTGAGACTGAGCCCCACATCAGGCTCCCTGCTCAGCTTTATCAGTTAAGCTTAGCTTATGATACCTTTTTTGCAAATAAGGGAAATAAAGGCACTAAGAACTTTTACTGCCAGAAACTGGAAAAGAACTATTTTTTGGAGTTCCATGTCATCAGGGTCTATAATTTCAAGTGGTTCTAATTTTCCATGAAGAAAAATACACATATTTATTGCATAATACAAATGCTGACAATCTAACCATCCAAGAAAAAAAGAGAGCATCCTACAGTAGTACTATAATCTTTCCTTAACCTGAAAGCTTATAACTAATATAACCTAAAACTGAAAACTTGAATCAAGGTCTATAACTTTCCAAAGCTGAGAGAAAATATAAGAATAAAGAGAGATATTATAACACTTAATTAAACATTAAAGTGTTTAAAAATTCTCCTTACTTCAACCAACCTCGTAAAAGTATTTTTTTTTTTAAAGATTTTATGTATTTATTTGACAGAGAGAAATCACAAGTAGATGGAGAGGCAGGCAGAGAAAGAGAGAGGGAAGCAGGCTCCCTGCTGAGCAGAAAGCCCGATGCGGGACTCGATCCCAGGACCCTGAGATCATGACCTGAGCCGAAGGCAGCGGCTTAACCCACTGAGCCACCCAGGCGCCCCTCATAAAACTATTTTTAATCTGTAAAATAGCATAGCCTGAAAAACTGACAGAGCCTCTGGTCTAACGACAGAGCTAGGTTTAGGGGCTTGAGGAAGTCAAAATTATAAATAAGCAGAAATGAGGATTAATCTGAAGAAGCAGTAAGTAAAAACTGGCACCAAAGGCCATAATTAAATATGACATTTCATATGCCTGTAAAGTTTTATGCTGCCTATGTATGATCTACAAACGACTTTTTAAACAGCTCAGTCTAAAAAAGTCTCACCTGCCCTTTCACTAAACGGTAAAGAGCTAGAGTTGCTCCCAGGTGCTGAGCTTGCATGCCATCTTCTGTTAAGATTGTAGGGCACACTACCAGTACATCATCTTCAGACTTGATTACCCTTACCCTACAAGGAAGTCAAATAATTTTTAAGATAAAATTAATGAAGTCAAATGAGTCAAAATTCCATTAACCCCAAACCCAAGTTTACATTAATTATTTAAATTAAATATTTCCATGGAAGACACTGTACCTAGATTATAACTGATCAGCATTACCACTCAGAGTCGTGGAATGAGAGGGCTTCCTAAATGTCTACTTAACATATAAGAAACAAAGAGATTTTTCATCTTAGATTTTCCTAAAAGTTCATTTTAATTAACCAGAAAAACATACCTACATTTCCAGTATCTACCTACTGGAACTTTTTCAAAGGAAGGATTTGGACTCTTAGGAAGATTCTTCCTGACCCAATCGATCAGAAATTGTTTGGGAGATTTTCCAGTCCAGCTTCGAGCTGTATAGTCAAAATTTCTTACATCATGAGGTTCCTTCTTTTTCTCTAAAATGACAGAGATTGGTGCTTAAAAATTGTCATGCAGTAATGTATAATCTCTTTTGAGTCATCAAAGTCCTCTCAATTTTGGGAAAAGACTTTTAGAAGAGACTAGGTGAAAAATGACAGAGAAAAGCTTGATCTAATCATCTGTTAGATCTCAGAGCAAGTCATCAGTCTCCTTATCTCTATTATTAGAAAGTAGTTTTCTTGCTCTAACAGCACACATCACAATTTGTAATTAAATATTTATGTATATTTAAAGCTTACCTCTCCTACTAAACCATACCCTTGAAGAGCGCAAGGACTAGGTTATTTTGTTAATAAATGTACACATAGCATGTGACATTCTGAACAGAGAGAAAATTCAGTAAATATCTATGAAACAACATATAAGTTAAAAACTGACAATTTAGTGTAGGATTTGCCTATATTACACATAAGTATTATACAAGCTATATCAATAATTTACTTTAGCACAAGTAAACAATTACAAACACATATGGTGGGATGGCAAGACTCGTGAGAGGTTTAAAGAGGTGCTATTTTGAATTGAGCTTTGAGAGGAGAAGGTTGGCCAAGTAGGGGCTAACCGGATGAGTAAAATCATGCAGCCATGAAATAACATGTGGCTATAGTACACAGCTGGGAGAATATGAGTGGAAAGGTAGATTGTGGCAGAATGCAAAGGATCTTCAATACCATGATAAAGGGTTTGGACTTACTACTGATTAGGATTTTTAACAGGGAACTCCCATTTAGATGTGTGTTATGGAAAGATAATTCTGGCGGGAATTTGGAGAATGAACTAAAAAGAGACGAGGCTGAAGCAGGATACTTGTAATGATAAAATGCCGCAAAAGTTATAATTATTATTTTTCAAAGGCAGCATGTGGTAACATAGCTTTACTACCAGCTTATGAAGTCTGCTAGAATGCAAAGTAACTTCACTTCTTAATTGTATATTCATTGACATTTTACTACTTACACCTTGAAACACTTTCCCTTCATTTTACCTTTCTCTTCTTCAGTAGCAGCCATGGATTTTTCAAACAGGTTAAAGTTCAAAGGCTTTTCCTCTTCTGTGGCTACAGGAGGCTTTTTTCTTTCATTCTGTTGATGTGAAATCTTTATGGCTGGATTGAATACTGGATGGTCTTCTAAAGTTTCCATTTCTACCAAGAAAAAAATCATGCTTTGTTGTATCTGTTTTTTATGCCTTTTTATGTTGCAAAGATAGCTTTACTTATTTTTAAAGATTTTATTTGATAGAGAGACAGTGAGAGAGGGAATACAAGCAGGGGGAGTAGAAGAGGGAGAAGGAGACTCCCCCTGAGCAGGGAGCCCAATAAGGGACTCAATCTCAGGAAGCTGGGATAATGACCCGAGCCAAAGGCAGACACTTAACGACTGAGCCACCCAGGTGCCCCCAAAGTTGGTTTAAAAAAAAAAAAAAACCAGCATTCCATCTTTTTCCTTGTAGCCAAGTATTCAACATTTCCTATTTGCAATTTGTGCTAGAAGTCAGAGGCAATTTATTTTCATATCATATGTTAAAATGTTTTTAAAAAATTAACAGATGTGGAAGGTCCGAAGAACATCCTCACCAGAAATGAATACTCATGGAATTATGAATCACCTCTCCTTCTTGAATGAGGATGGTATTTTAAGGTATATGTCGGAGGCTGACAAACTATGGCCTGCTGGTCAAATGTAGCCTGCTGCCTGTTTCTGTACATCCTACAAGCTAAGAATGATTTTTATATTTTTAACTGGTTGAAGAAAAAAAGAAATATTTGATGACATGTGAAAATTACATGAAATTCCCATTTTGGGATCTGTAAAGTTTTATGAAACCATAGCCATTCACTGACACATTGTCTATAGCTGCTTCTATGCTGTGACAGCAGAGTTCAGTAATTATTAAGGAGTCCTTATGGCCCACACAACCTACTGTATTTATTATCTGGCTTGTTACAGAAAGTCTGTCAAGCCCACATATAAACTGGAGTTTTGTAAACAAATTAAAAAGGGGCAGTCTCCATGCTGGGAGAGCGCCCCCCACCCTCCCAAAAGACATTTATACATCTAAGAATTTGGAAGTGTTTACCTCTTTGAAATTTCCTTATTTTTTCTTGAGCCTCTTTTTGGCCTTGCTTGTTTTTTTCTAGTTTAAAGGAAGCTGCTTGTTCCTTCGCATCCAGAAGTTTTGCTGCAAGGTGCAAGTATCTTTCATTCTGTTCCAAGTAAGATGATACAGAAATTTAAAAAAGAACAAAATGAGTTAATCTATTGTCAATGTATTATATCAAAACCTATGATCTTTCGATCTTATTCTTTGATCCAGCAAATCTACTTTTAGGAATATTTCACAGAGAAATAATACAAAGATGCAGATTTGCAAGTATACACACATAATACTACAGTACTGAACGAAGAGGAAAAACTGCAAATCAGATTTTTCTACAGAAGAAAACCCGTCAGCCATTAGAAAAAGAAAATGAGATAGCAAAAGAATGAGGGTGATACACATGGAAAACTTCCTTGATGTGTTAAATAAAATTTTAAAACTACAGAAGAAAAAGTAAATGCAAGTTCATTTCTATAATAAGAAAATGTCTTATTTTTATATATTTTATAAACACATGTTTTTAAAGAATTGTATAGGTAATAATATAATAATACTCATCTGAAAGTCATCTTCCCATCAGCTCTTGTAGAAGACAGTAAGGGACATTAAAAAAAAAGCCTCAGGGGAAAAGGGGTGTACTAAAACTTCAGGACTTAGCTCTGCTGAGCAACCATCAGATACAGTTTGAAGTTGAACTCAAATTTCTGTTTTTTACTTTAGGTTAATAAGTGACAGGTGAAATGCATCAATGTACAGGGCATACAGAATGCTGCTATGAAACATAACCATTAAGATGAACAGAAAAGAGATAAACTAAGGCAGCAGTTAGGGCTGAATTCTGGGACCATTCTGTGTAGAACACATTCTGTTAACAAGGAGAAGGATTAGCTATCTTCTATTCACCCCATCACACTCACTCCTTCATCCCGTCTATCTCTGCTACTGATACTACCCCTCCACCTGCAAATCTCTAGCTGTCTTTAGCTCACTAACATTTATATTTAGTAAATCAACACTTTCTCTGGATTCTTGCTTTATATGTATCTGTTCCTTTCCAATTCCAATTTGAAGCCTTATTAAGCATTATTTGAAGCCTATTAAGCACACCCGAGGAAGTGCAATAGCTACCCAAATGGCTTCCCTATCCTTTACCAGATCACCTGGAATGTCACCTAAATGTTCCAAACAACCTTTATTAAACATTACTAAATCGGGACGCCTGGGTGGCTCAGTGGGTTAAGCCACTGCCTTGGGCTCAGGTCATGATCCCAGGGTTCTGGGATCGAGTCCCACATCGGGCTCCTTGCTCGGCAGGGAGCCTGCTTCTCCCTCTGCCTCTGCCTGCCTCTCTGTCTGCCTGTGCTCACTTGCTCTCTCTCCCTCTGTCTCTGACAAATAAATAAATAAAATCTTTAAAAAACGACAACAACAACAAAAAACCATTACTAAATCTGACCTAAAATAGCAAATTCTTCCTGTAATTTACCTGCCCCCATCCTTCTAGTGGCTCTTCACAAGAGGAAAATAAAATTCATTTTCTAGGCATCAAAATCTTCTGATGTCAGCTAAACTCACCTGTTTACTCCTGCCTCCCAGTACTCATCTACATTTTATGCTCAGTATACTCACTTATTGTCTAATATCCAAAGGCCCTTTGCACAATTCCACCTCCATACCTGTTCACACTGTTTCACCCCTCTGGACCATCTTCCTTTCCTGCCCATGTGCACTCTATGCACCCCAAGTTCCACCCCTCTTCTTTGCAGGCTTAACCAAATGCTCCAGTCAGAAGACACCTCTTCTTTGATCTCAATGTAGACTTGTACTGTCCCAAATTCTTTGTTTTTATTAGTTTAATACAGGGACATAGTTAACAAACAAACAAAACCCTTACAGGATATAGAAGAGTCGAAAAAAAAAAAAAAATCTCCCTCCCATTCTAGCATCCCAGTCCTAATCATTCATAATAGCTTCTTGTGAATCTTTCCAGATCATTTCTATGCATACATAAGAATGCAAATATATATTTTTCTTTTTTACACAAACAGGTTCATCATACTACATGTTATTCTGCAACTCTCCTTTTTTCTTTCTAAACCAATCTTATTAAGGTATGACTTACGTAGAGTAAAATGTACCCATTTAGGTGTACAGGTGAATTGAGCTTGATAAATGTATACATCCATGTAATCACTATCAAAATGAAGATATAAAATATTCCCATCATCTCCAGAAGTTTCCTCATGCTGCCTTACCATCAATCTCCTCCCTCTGCCCTTGGCCTCAAGCAACCACTGATCTGCCTTTTGTCACTACAGACTGATTTTGCACAGATGATTCTTCTAGATTTCGATATAGTAATTACACATACAATCATTTGTGTCTGGCTTCTTTCATACAAGTATGTCTTGGAGAGTTGCTTGCAGTGTTGGGGTATTATGAATATAAAGCTGCTTGAACATTTGCATACAGGTCTTTTTTGTGGGCATGTTTTCTTTTTTCTTGAATAAATACCTAGGAATGAAACTGTTAGGTCATTTGGTTAAGCGTGTGTTTAACTTCATAAGTGCCAGTTTTCCAAAGTGAATGTACCATTTTACACTCCCACAATTCACGTCTGAGTGTGCCCAATCTTACATGTCTCCCAACACTTGGTATTACTCATCTCTTTAATTGTAGCCATTGTGATGAATATAAAATAGTTATCTCATTGCAGTTTGTTTTCATTTCTCTAATGACTAGTGATCCTAAAATTATTTTTACATGTTTATTGACCATCAATGTATCTATTTTTGTAAAGTGTCTGTCTCCTTTATCAATTCTAGACAGAAGTACTGTCAGACATGTGTATTGTAGTATTTTCTTCCTACAACTTGTTTTCCTTTAACCTTACATTTTTAGTTTATCTTATGATATCTAGGTTTTCTCTGACCACACTATGGACTGCCTCTGTAAAGAAATGTGCCTTTCTTTTATTATCCAAGGAATTTAGCATTCTCCCTACAAATGATAATCATTTAAAATATCTGATGATTAGCTCTTTAAACATGGGAGGAACATAAGTAATAGCTACTGAGCAGTTATTTTGTGCCATTTCTATTTTGTTACTTGTTAAGTCTTGTTTAATCTTTACATCATCATCTTTTCTTTAATTTACAAAGGTGAAAACTAAGTCACAGAGAAGTTAAATTATGTCACCCTCTGAATGGCCAGGTAGAGGCCTAATACACATTTCTAACTCACAGGGTCAAATTTTTCCTCCTCTTCTAAACTTTTAGACTTCTCACTCTTTTCTTCTTCATCTTCCTGTTCAGCATAGCGTAGGATCCATTCTTTCATATTTACTTCCAAATTTTTTTCTTCCTTTTTTGGCTAGAAAGGAAAAACAAATATCTGAAAAACCAAAGTTAGAAAAAGGTGTCAAACTATCATCACGTGTCCTCGTTTTTACTATTTTCTTTACACTCAGAAACACAAACATATAAGCCCCCAAAATCATAGTATATACTGTTCTGTGAAGGACAAATGAATTCAACATTACTTTAAGAAGTTCAAACTTGCAGAATCAAAAAAAATATGTTTTTATAAAGAGGCAAAAAAAATAAAAGGAGAACTGTTAAAAACTAGTGTTATTCCTTAAAAGCAGTGGTTTTCTGGGGATAATGCTTCCAGATTTTTGTTTCTGTTTTGTTTTTAGGCTTTACTCAGATATGGCTGATATATTTAAAAATTGCACAAATTTAATGTGCATATTAGTATATCAGTATTAATGTAATGTAAATTCAGTATTTTGATGAGTTTGCATATATGCATATACTCATGATCACTACATCAATGTACTAAACTATCCATCATCTCTAAAAACTTCCTTGTGTTCTTTTGTTCATGTGTGTTGGTGGAAATGGAGAGTGGTAGCTGCAGTAAGAACACTTAACATGCCACCTATGCTCTGAATATTTTATTTATTTTTTAAAAAATATTTTATTTATTTATTTGACAGAGATCACAAGTAGGCAGAGAGGCAGGAGGAGAGAGAGAGGAGGAAGCAGGCTCCCCACTAAGCAGAGAGTCTGATGCAGGGCTTGATCCCAGGACCCTGGGATCATGACCCAAGCCAAAGGCAGAGGCCTTAACCCACTGAGCCACCCAGGTGCCCCTCTGAACATATTTTAAAGTGCACAATACTGCGTTAACTATAGGCACTAAGTTACAAAGATCTCTAATATATTCATCTTGTGTAACTGAAACCTTTAACAAGCAACATTTTCCCACATTCCCCTCTCCTCCCTTCAGCCTCTGGTAAACACCATTCTATTCTCATAGTTCTATGAGTTTGATTATTTGGGATACCTCACATAAGTGAAATCATACAGCCTTTATCTTTCTGTGACTGGCTTATTTCACTTGGCATAATGTTCTCCACTTTTATCCACGTTTATAGACATTTTACAATATGCAGGGTATTTTTATTTATTATTTTTTTTTTTTAGGATTTTACTTATTTGAGAGAAAGCACAAGCAGGAAGAGGGACACAAGGAAAAACAACCTCCCCCCTGAGCAGGGACCCTGACACAGGGTCGAGCCTAGGACCCTGGGATCATGACCTGAGTCAAACAAAGGCAGATGCTTAACTGACTGAGCCACCCAGGTGCCCCATGATATGCTGGGTATTTAAGTGTAATGCCCTAATGAAGTACCTTCTAGTATTCATGACTTTCTGTAATCCCCTTCCACATGTATTTTGTAATGGCCACATGACTTGTTTCAACCAAGGAAACATTAGCAGCAGTGATACAAGCTGGGGTTTATCACCTTGAAATACTTGCTCTTGGAAGCCAGATGCCATGCAGATCAAACCACTCTGCAACCACACATAAGGAAACCCAAGCTAGCCACATGGGAAGAGGAATGCTTGGCTATCCCCCAAAGAAACCATTTTGAATATTCAAGCCCAAGGAGATACCTTGTAGAACAGAAGGACTAATCAGCTGAGCCCAGTATGGACTCTAGAATCTAAAGAAATTAATTGTTCTTTTAAGCCACTACTTTTTTGGGTGGTTTGTTATGCAGCAACATATTACTGAAACAGTGATAGAAAACCTGGCAAAGCAATTAGTTATTTTTGAGAAGCAGAAATGTTATTGTAATTGGTATTTATGCTGGTGAACTGTTACATGTGTTTCATTCTGATTTTATACAACTTTAAATGTTTCATTTGTTAAATTACCTTAATCTTATTATCTTCTGGTTTTTTGGTTTTAGGCTGCAGTGGAGGTGAAACAGAGCCTGGTATTTGAGGAGACTGGAATTTTGGCCTACTTTTAGGTTGCTGTTCTTCAAATTCTTGACTGAATCCTTCAGGAAGTGCATCTTAAAAATGGGAATAAAAAAACCATTCATATGATACATAAACATTTGCATTCATTAAACACATAAACCCCTGCATATCATACATAAAACATAAACATACACATTCATTAAACATACATAAAAACTCAGCCTCGACAAAGAGCACCTAATTTTCTTCCACCCCTCATCTAGATTCTAAGACTAGAAATCCTATAATGAACATGGCTTTATTCTCAAAGTAGGAGTGGAAACACTTACGAGATAGCTAGCCCATCTCTATTTGGCCATTTATTTTGCCCTCAATGTGTTAGACTTTTAAATTTTCAAAAAATGATCTGAACCCTTCTGAATTCCTTGGTTGCCTGTCACAGTATAAAGCAAGATCCTTACTCAGTCATACAAGCAATCTGCACTCTAGGTTCTTGCAAAGAATGTTAACCTTCTGGTTAAACAAATTTATCTAAAGTCAGATGGCCCAAATTTCTGAACCAAAACCAGGAAACACAGTCTGATAGGTTACAGGCAGGCAAACTTTGAGAATTTGTTGTATTAAGTGCACTGTAAAATGACTATAGACAACTAAAAGTAATGTACAAAATTTCTTCCGGCATGGACTACAATCTCTGAAAATTACTGTAAAGAGCGAAAAAGAGTAAAGAACATTTGCAAAATAAGTAATTAGAAGAGAGAAAAAATTCAGAAATTGATACAAATGTCACAATTGCCAAAATAATTTTGAAAGGGTTTTAGAAACTGAAAGAATTTTATGATAATATGACTTACCATCTGAAAGATTTAAACAGAGCCAATCCAAGGCAGAATGGAGATCACCTCCCTGTAAAAGTGTGTTAGTCATGGCATCTTCAATGTCCTTAGTCTTAAATGAAAATGCTTGTAAAGCCATGTATAAATCCTATGAAAGGGAAATGAAAAAAGGCATTCTAATTTCTCTTTTTATTAGAAATTTTATTCTTCTACTCATTTTAAACCAGAAACTGATACAACTTTTAATTTCAAAAATATCTTTTTTTTCCTTCTAGTTAGGAGAGTTAAATATGTTCACCAAATTGAAAATTGAAAACTATGGATAAATTAAAAAAGGAACTGAAGACACTGCTCATATTCTCTCTATTCAAAGATACTGTTTGCAATGTAGTATGTATCCTTTCAGTCCTTTTTCTATGATTTTGTTAAAATAAAATTCACTTAATGTAAGATAAGCATCTTCCCCAGTTATTAGAAACTCTTCATCACTTTTAATAGTTACATAATATTCCATTGGGAAGACATATCATAATCTAATTACAGTTTCCTACTGGGGACCACTTAGGATGTTTTCTTTTCTTATTGCAAGTAGTGCTTCAATGAATACGTTCATACATAAAGTAAAACTACCTAAGGTACTTTCTAAAGCATGATCTTTACAGCTGGGCAGAACTGAGTTCCAATCCAGACTCTGCTTACTCTGCTAATTACCAACAACCTCCAGCTATAGCATCTGTGATCTTTCTAAGCCCTAATTTCTTCATTTGAAGAATGAGGCAAAGTACCTTCTGGTATTACATCAGAGAGAAAGAAGCAAAGTGCCCACTACAGAGTCTAATATAATCTGGGGAATGCAATTTAGTTTTCACACCACCATTTAATGTGTGCTCTTGTATCTGGCCCAATTCCTTCCTTATCCTTGCTGATGGAAATGATCTACATGAAATCTCAATGGAAGATGAAGAAGCCAATTTATCTTACCACCTCACATGTGAACCGGTTTTAAAAATGCTCCATTAAAAATAAGGAACTTATGGTGACCACATATCTTTATCTATTAAAGTTTTGGGAACATTTAAAATAAAAAAAAAAAAATAAGGAACTTAAAAACAGTTTGCAAAATACCTGTAATTTTTTGGCAGTAAGTCTTCCAGAAATCACTCCCTTGTCATTATTTTGCTTTTTATGCTCATTTATCACTCCAATAATTCGTTGCTCTAGTTTGTGATTAATTACCACCTGTTGAAGCCAAAAAGGTCATATCAATTAGAATCTAAATTATTAAATAATATTTAATAATTAGGAAAAAAAACACACAGTGTTCTATATTCTTGCCAACCTATCCAAGAATTTCAGTGAAAATCAGATAAAACAATTACTGTATTTTAGACTACCATTCATTGGACCACTTCTGTACTATATATTTAAGGAAAAATGTAACAGGGGTGCCCAGGTGGCTCAGTTGGTTAAGTGTCATGGAGTTAAGCATCAGCTCAGGTCAAGATCCCAGGGTTTAGGGATCAAGCCCTGTTGGGGTTCCTGCTCAGCAGGGAGTGTGATTCCCCCTCTCCTCCATCTCTCTCTCTTTTTCTGCTATCTCTCTCTCTTTTTCTTCTTTTTAAAGATAAATAAAATCTTTAAGAAGAAGAAAAAGAAAAAATGTAACATGGGAAAAGCAACGTGTGGCAAGAAAAAATCCTTTTCAAAACCCTCTTGAACCTGCATGTCTCAAGACACTGTCCTTGGATTGCTATCGTAAAGACTCCTAAGCTTGATCCTAAACAAGTAGAATCAGAATCCTTGAAAATGGAGCCCAAAAATCTGCTTAATGTAAGCCACCCCAAGCATAGCACTGGAAAGAATGGATGCTACACTAAAAAGACCTATAAGGTAAAAGTGAAATCTATATTAATAGTAATAATTAAGCTACGCAAATTTTTTTGGCTTCCAGAGTTTGATTCCTGATTTTCTGTTCCATATGTTCTTTCAGTATTTTAGACCCAAGAATACATAAACATCTACCTACAAAGATACCATCTCTTGACCACATCTTTACTGAATGCCTATGATGAGCTAAGCTCAAAAACATACTTCAGGAGGCCAGTGTAGCAGAGGAAAACAAAACAAAACAAACAGACAAACAAAAACCCCCAAAACACCCCACAAAGATAAACTGTACACCAGCAGAGCAATTACTTAAAAAGGTGTATGAAAAAAATATGGAGCCACATGGAAAATTGCTGAGTGACAAAGGACGTCCTGGAGGTTCTAGAGGTGACAAATGGAGAAGGGGAAGTAGGTTTTTTTTTAGCAGAGAGATGGAGGTTCTAGAGGTGACAAATGGAGAAGGGGAAGTAGGTTTTTTTTTAGCAGAGAGACCACTGACAAAAAGCCTAGTCATAAAATCATATGGGATTGGATGGAATAATGAGATCTGAACTAAAATTTTATGTGGAAAAGAATAATGGAGAGGAGGCTGGAAATGTCCACCAAATTAAGTCTGAAAGCATGCATATGCTATCCTTAGAAATTTGGATCTTACCTAGATCTTCCTTAATTTATTATGGGCTTTCAACATATGTGTTATGATTTACTTCTATTTAGTACAGATCAGCAATTAACTATTACAAAAAATTTAAATACCCCAGAACTTTTATATTTAAGAATATATCTTTTTTTTCTTTTTCAAGGAGAACATTTCTTTCTTTCTTTTTTTTTTTTAAAGATTTTATTTATTTATTTGACAGAGAGAGATCACAAGTAGGCAGAAAGGCAGGCAGAGAGAGAGAGAGAGAGGAAAGCAGGCCCTCCGCTCAGCAGAGAGCCCGATGCGGAACTCGATCCCAGGACCCTGGGACCATGACCCGAGCCGAAGGCAGCGGTTTAACCCACTGAGCCACCCAGGCGCCCCAAAGAGAACATTTCTTGAAATGACTCAACATCTCAGTACTCACTTTCAAAATAGATTTATCCAGATTAGCAGGGCCACCAGAATCATTTGCAGAATTAAAACTATAAATTTTCGGACCTGTATGTAACAGACAAAAAGTAGTCAAGGCAATTTAGTCATTAATAGCTATTACATTATTTTAATTTTCTCTAAAAAATTGCTAAAACATTAAATATTTCAATTCTTTTTTCCCCACTTCACCAAGCAATCTACAAGTAGCAATATGGCCTCTAAATTTTCAAAAACATTTTATCAATTAGATTTCTCTAGGTCAACCAGTTACTTACAAGAGCAAAGGCCTGTACATTTTTAAAAATTAAATCTATCTTCATCTTCATAGTTTCACAATCAAATGCTTTTCTGCCTGGCACTTAGCTGAAGACCTCTCTGAGGATACTAGATTCCTGGTAGAGACGGTAGTTAATTTTAAAGAGAAACACTGCCTTAAGGTAAAAATGAGGTGGCAGTTCCTATCACCTTCTATTAATAGAGTCCAAGGTTGCTGTATTTGTTTCCTAGATTACCACAAACTTGGTTGGCCGAACACAACAGAAATATTCTCTCACTATTCTGGAGGCCAGAATTCCAAAACCAAGTTGTCAACAGGCCCATGCTCTCTGCAAGCTCTAAACAAGAATCCTTTCTTGCCTCTTCTGGCTTCTGGTGATCCCACGAGTTGCCTGCCTTTTCTGCCTCTTTTTTAACACGTGGGGCTTCACATGGTCTTATTCCCTGTGTGTCTGTGTCCAAATATCCCTCTCCTTTCTCTGGACACTATTCATTGGATGACTTCATCTCAAGATCCTTGACTAATAATATCTGTAAAGACCTTATTCCCAAATAAGGTCACATTCTGAAGTTCCAGGTGCAAATGAACTTTGGTGAGGGGAGAGGAACGGGGGAAATGGGACACTACTCAACCCACTGCAGATGCCAACTCTGTTCCAGCCAACAGAAGTGCTGTATGTATCATCAGTTCTCTAACAATGACTAACCAAGAAGGAAGAAATAGTATTAAAAGGTACTTTCAAACCTTTGGTCTCATGACCTCCATACACTCTTAAAAATCAGTGATGATCCTAAATGCTCTCTGTTCATGTGAATTATGACACTGATATATACCAAACAGTAAAAGGGAAAATTTTTAAATATTCATTAATTCATTAAAAATAACAAACCCATGACCAGTTAATATAAACACTATTTATGAAAAATAACTTCATTTTCCAAATAAAAAAAACTGTTGTTCATTTTTGCAAATCTCTTACTGTCTGGATTTTGCTTTCAATTTTCTGTAGTACTATCAGGTAGCCATTGAAAAATACCACTGCATACTTGTGAGAAAATAACTACAAAAATGACAACATTTTAGACTATGGAGCTAATTCTGATCTTACGGAGTCCCAGCCAGGAAGGTCTCCAGAATTCTACAAGATTACCTGAAACACACTTGGTGAACTACTGCTGTGTATGAATAAGCCTAGAATCATATAATACCTACTTACTCTACTCTTATATATCTCAAAATAAGGTTTTGTTTTGATTCTTTTTAAGAGAAATCTAAATATTAAATTTAAAAGTTGCTTATTATGATTTTAAAGGTCAAGAACTTTGATCTCTGTTGAATTACATGAGGGTATTCATTTTAAGATGCTAGTTAATATAATCAGGCAATTTTATTTTTTTTAAGATTTTATTTATTTATTATTAGAGAGACAGAAAGAGAGAGAATGAGCGCACGCGCGCGCACAGGCAGACAAAGTGGAAGGCAGAGGCAGAGGGAGATGCAGACTCCCTGCTGAGCAAGGATCCTGATGTGGGACTCAATGCCAGTACGCTGGGATCATGACCCGAGCCAGAGGCAGTGGCTTAACCAACTGAGCCACCCAGGCGTCCCAAATCAGGCAATCTTAAACAAAAGTTGTGACCATAACCATTTACATTTGGGCAGTCTGAACTAGAGACATTAGTGGTTCCCTGAATTACTTCTATGCTAGAGTTATACAGAAAGTACCCAAGCTACCTAGAGTATATGAAAAGATAGTGACAATTCTGGCACAGTATGGTTAATTTCTTTATATTCTAGTCTAAGACTTTAATCTTATAACCTTCCTCATCAACTCATGCCAATAGTCATAAATGAGAGGACCTATCAGTAGTCTTTATCCATTTCTGTGAGGTCTCATCAGTGCAGTAAACTTGTTCACAAATTTAGCATACTAATTAGGGTTTATAAGTCCCAGAATTATTGTGGGGACCCAATTATAATAACCCTTTTGGAAAAGGTACAGATGGATGAGCAGTTTATTACTATAACTATATTGAGAAGCAGTTCAAGGTTGATGTGCTACTGATAGAGATGAAACTGTAAATTCCTTTAATAATTTTTGTTGTTGTTAGTAAAGACTGAAGTAAGTAGTAAGCTCTGAAGATTGCAGTAAGCTCTCATTTGCCTCCTGCAACCATTCCACCTAAGATATCCAATAGTATCACCTCCCTGAAGTCAGTTTACACTGGAATTTCTAGAGGGCAAATAAAAAAAGAGCTGAATCCCTACAAAATCAGGAGTGGAATGTACACAAATACTGATGCACATTCACTGGGTGTCAAGAAGTGTCCCTAAACATGGGTATATTTTTGGTATTTTTTTATTTTAATCAATATGCTGAGGAAATGAAGCAACAATGAGATCTTGCCTCAGTGGTATCACCAATTAAATCAAGTAAAGCAGTAAGGCCCTTTCTATTTTAAATTCTTCTTAAAACATGTTCAGTCAGCAAAATTTGAAGATTTTATGAGGCATTACCTATTATGAGTATCTATTATTGTCCCTGGAGGCATGCAGAGGCTACTAAAAAGACTGAACTTACTCAATTCCCTGATACTGCTCTAATTTTCTATTTGGTGATTCTGTGGTCTCCTTTCTGTCAGCCGCCAACTTTAAAGAATGTTGGTCTAACCGCTCCCTCCCAGCAGATTCAAATGTGTTACTTAAGAAAAATTTAAGGCACCAGAAAAAAATAGATACCCAAATGTATAAATTAGTAACCTTATTTTCAAATACAACTAAGGTGCACAGGATTTATGAGCTACTTTTCTTTGCTCCTTAAAGACCTTTTCCATAAACTGTGGCTTTCCTTTTCACACAGAGGGAGTTAATGGAAATCTGATGGAAAGTAAGGATGTTAGTGTACAGTATCTCTGAGGCAAAAGTAGTATGGATTTTGAATTTATAAATTATATTTCACAGACTGCAACACATTATTGTCAAAAATATTAAAGCTGAAGCACAGAAAAAGTGATTTCCTCAAGATGACTCAGCTAATTAAAAAAAAAAAAAACATCAGCCAAAAATCAATTTCTTATTGCCCAAGACTCATTCTTTCATAACATATTCCTTTTAAAATGTATTCCATTTTACATCACAAAGTGATTATAATGACCCACTATCACTAATACATTCACTTTGAGTTGCTAGTGCTGGTGACAGGGGCACTGAGGCACTCTGGTTTCCTTCTGCCCAAAAGTATACAACTGCAAGGGGAACTGAACCAGCCAAGGGATCCAAAGAGCAATAAATAAGACCCTGTCCTTGTCTTCATGAGGTAATTAGGCAACTGAATAGCCAGATAAGCTCTGAAAGGGAAGTACAGAGTATCTAGAAAACAAATGAGGATGAACAGACAAAACCTGAGTAGTCAGGGTCTATGACAAAGTCCAAACTGCCAGAACTACCTCACTGAGCCTTTAAAAATGTAAACTAGGGGTGCCTGGGTGGCTCAGTGGGTTAAACCTCTGCCTTTGCCTCAAGTCATGATCTCAGGGTCCTGGGATTGAGCCCCACATTGGGCTCTCTGCTCAGCAGGGAACCCGCTTCCTCCTCTCTCTCTGCCCCTCTGCCTACTTGTGGTCTCTGTCTGTCAAATAAATAAATAAAATCTTAAAAAAAAAAGTAAACTAGATAAAATCTCGCCTACATTTAATATCAACACTAGCCCCCTCTCATTTTACCCAGACACTTTCTTGCTCTCTTATAACATGCCTAACTTATCCCCACCTAAGGGCCTTCGCCCTTATTCCCTTAGTCTCAAAACATTGTCTCCAGCTATTTTTTTTTTTAAGATTTTATTTATTTGACAGAGAGAGAGTCAGCAAGAGAGGGAATGAATACAAGCAGGGGGAGCGGGAGTGGGAGAAGCAGGCTTTCCGCTGAGCAGGGAGCCCCATGAGGGGCTGATCCAGGACCCTGGGATCATGACCTGAGCCGAAGGCATATGACTAACCGCCTGAGCACAAAGGCACCCCGTCTCCAAATTTTCTAAGAACTGGATGCTTCAAACCATCACAGCATAGAAATTTCCTCAGGGAAGTATTCCCTGTTGTTCTTTTTTTTTTTTTTAAAGATTTTATTTGACAGAAAGACAGTGTGCGCATGAGTGGGGTGAGAGACAGAAGGAGAAGCAAACAACCCACCAAGCAAGGAGCCCAATGAGGGGCTAGATTCCAAAACCCAGATCATGACCTGAGCCAAAGGCAGACACTTAACTGACTGAACCACCTGGGCACCCCAAGCCTTCCGTGTTTTAAGCAAAAACAGACTCTACCACCCAATTTATTTTTCACCAAGTCACAGTTTTCTGCCCTTTTTCACACTTCTTCTGTTTTATCTGGATAACCCTGAAAAATATTTATCACAGTTTTTATGAGTTTACTCACGACATTACTCCCCCAGTGTTCTTTGCCTCTTAGGATTTCAACTCTCAGCTAGGTTTAAGGATTTTCACACATACAAGCCTTACAAGTCGTTAGTTCTCACTCCTGAACAGTTCATGGAGTATTCCCAGTGCCTAAAATCTTGTCTGGCACATAGCAACAATTTAAAAATTTGATGAACAAATGAAATGAAAAAATGGGAGTGGGAGAATACTGAGAATTGTGCCAAGAACCATTTCATGGCAGCAGTGATTCTCTACCTCTGGATGAGAGGACAATTTTGAGAAAGTAATGCTATATACAATACCTCAAACTTCTGAAAAGAGAAGAGATGAAATGGACTAGAACAGTTACATTAGCAACTACAACAAGTTCAGAGATAATGTTTTTTCTCCAAAGGAGGCCTAACATATGTTATATAAAAATACCCAAACAGGAAAAAAGAGAAGCCATGTGGCAATCTGCACAGCAGATTTATTTTATATATACTGGTATACATATTTAGTTATAAATATTTTCTACAAATTAATAGATAACCTCTCATTTTCTCTCTCTTGACTTCTTAGCCTTAATTCCTCTGAATTTCTCCTTGTGTGTGTTTGGTTTTTTGCAGCCAGTTTGAGAATTTAACAGCTATTTGAGTTAGGACCATTTTCTTTCTTGCTTGCTTGCTTTTTTTTTTTGTTTTTAAAGATTTTATTTATTTATTTATTTATTTGTGTGTGTGTGAGAGAGAGAGAGAGAGAACACAAGCAGGCAGAGCAGCAGGCAGAGGCAGAAGCAGGCTCCCTGATGAGCAAGGAGCCTGATGTGGGACTCGATCCCAGAACCCTGGGATCATGACCTGAGCCGAAGGCAGCAGCTTAACCAACTGAGCCACCCAGGTGTCCCAGGACCATTTTCTTAATCCTCTCTGAAACTTAGTAGGGCTGCTATAAAAAAGCACTACGGTTGGGTTAGAAGAACAGAAATGTATCCTCTCACATTCTGGAGGCCAGAAATCTGAAACTGAGGTGTCAACAAGCAAGGCCAAACTCCCTCTGAAGGGTCAAAGGAAGAGTTTGCCTGCTGCTTCTCTCCTTGCTTCTGGTAGCCCTTGGCATCCCTTTGCTTTCAGTCATCTGCTCCTTGTGCCTCTTTAGTCATCGTTCTTCAGTACATGTTTCTGTGTCCAAATTTCCCCATTTTATAAGGACACCAGTCATATTGGATTAGGACCCATCCTAATGACTTCATTTAACCTTGATTAAAAGGTCCCATTCTCAATCTGAGGTACTGGGGATTAGGACTTCAAATATCTTCTGGTGAAGTCAAAATTCAACCCATAGACTTAGTGTATGTATTTGGAAAATGTACATCTAATACCTCTTTCATTGTATTGTTAAGAGAATGAAGAGGGATCATTAAAATGCTTATTGCAAACTACACTATTTTAATATTATTTCTTAGAATCTTTTATTGTGATATTTTGTTTTCTTATTATTTAATTTGTCCACCCTTATTTTGCTTTTCCTTATTTCTCCTCTCTTATCCATGAAAAAAAATTTTTTTTTTTTTAAAGATTTTATTTATCTATTCGACAGAGAGAGGTCACAAGTAGGCAGAGAGGCAGGCAGAGAGAGAGAAGGAAGCAGGCTCCCTGCAGAGCAGAGAGCCCGATGTGGGACTCGATCCCAGGACCCTGAGATCATGACCTGAGCCGAAGGCAGCGGCTTAACCCACTGAGCCACCCAGGCGCCATGAAAAATTTTTGATGATTATATGCACAGCACTGGAACAGACACTGAGGTATATTAATACATATCCACGAAACAGTTTCTACCTCCTAAAATTTTGTGGGATATTTCCTCACATACAACAGGCAAGACCTAGACATCAAAAAGAATAATTCAAATAACAATGATAAATGAGCTGTGGATACAGAAGAATTTAAAAAGTAGCTGACATCTGGGATGGGTGTTACAGGATTTTGGAAGACAGTGTTTGGGATAGGTGGCATTCCATTAAGAGAAAATGGCAAGAATACAGGAGGAGAAAGTCACTAACTGCATTTGAACAATGAAAATACCCCAGATTTGCTACAGGTGAATATAGGAATTAGTACAAAGGCTGGAAAAAGGGTCATGAGTGCTAGGTGAATGGTATGGACTTTAATCACAAAGTCAGTGAAGATGCTGTGGAAGAAACTGAGAAGTGCTATGAACAAAGCAGCATTTCTCCAAGATAAATCTGATGCTTGAATGCAGGACAAACTAGAGGAGGAAAAATAACAGAGTTGGGAAGACCCATCAGAAGGTTTTGTTGGTACTCCAGGAATTCATGAGTGCCGAGATAGGAGTGAACACCACAGAAGAAAAGTGAAAATGGTGTACACAGAAGATAAATGAGTCAAAACTGCATGAAGCTGGGCAAGAGATTACACATGAGGAAGAAAGGAAGTCATTGAAAGTAACTACTAACATTGGATTGTTGGGTCTGTTATCAAAGGAATGAGACTGAGACAAAGTTATTCTTCTGATGCTGGCTCAGGTCTCATCGTTTGATCCCGGACGAGCCCCCACATGTTGGGTCCATTATCAAAGGAGTGAGACTGACGTGGAGTTAAGGTTTAACAAAAATTTTATTCTTATGCCAAGCATCAGCATCAGGAACCAGACTGACCGGTCAGGGCCGTCTCCGAAGAGGGCGACCACCCCTTGGTCTTACAGGCTAGTTTTATAGGGCACAACCACAGACGTCTACATATGTGGCTTTGGCTGATTGGATGTTTCCACCTGTCTGGCCTTGTTTTAGGTGTTGTGTTTTAGTAACAGTTACCTGGAACCGAGAGCAACCGTTGAGGCATTTATTAAACAAAATGGCCTTGTTTCAGGTGTGTTTTAGCAACAGTTACCTGGAACTGACATCAGTAACTGCTGAGGCTTTTATTAAACAACAAAATGTCTACCTAGACAACATGGAGTCACTATGGCTAAGTAGGCCCAGGTAGGCCCTAGGGGTTTAACAGTTTTAGCATGGAATCGGCCCCAACAGGATAAAGAAGAATGTGGGAAAAAAGGAAACAAGGAAATAAAAAGAGCCAGTGTGGGGAGGAAATAGTTTAGTATCACTTGAGTAAAATTTGAGAGGCTTGCAAAATAGGGCCAAAAGGTCCAAGTAAATATAGAAATGGCTGACTTGGGATTAGAATAGAGACCAGGACTGAACAGATTGAGGAGTCATGAACAAAGGACAAGACAGAATTAGTAATGGAGTACTCTCCTACAAAGGCTATAAAGAGAGAATTACACTGTCATAAACTAATATCTTTGGTGAGGATCGCATTTTGGAGCAGGAGGAACGGGAAGACAAAGATTAGAACAAATTATTAGAGTTGAAAGAATTCAGAGGAATATCAGGAAAAGAATGCAAAAGATGAGATTGAGAAGAAAAGTGCTAAAGAATAACAGTCGAAGAGAAATTCTATGTATCTCTATCTATAGGCATTTTATCTTTGCGCTTAAAAATATTATAAATTGTAGGCAGGAACTCTTTTACCCATGGGTCCTGTCCCGGAGCTTTAATAAAATCACCTTTCTGCAACAACAAAAAAGTTATAATAAATGTAGGGCAAAGAATTATTTATCCACCTTCTAGGTGAAAGTTTGGTAAGGGTCAACTTCTTCAGTCTCATCCTCTCTTCAGCAATGCTTACATTCCAGGAGTACCTCGAAGACCCAAGCTCCCTCCTCACTGAAGATCTTTGCACACAAAGTTCCTTAACTCTGCCAAGAATACTACTTCCCCCATCTTTTACAAAGTTAACTGCCTCCTGATCTGTTTTTCAAAGAGACCATGTAAGACCCCTCCTCCCCCCCCCCTAAAAATTAGGTTATCTTGTTACATTTTCTTCCTTAGCTTTTCTGTGGCACTTAATAAGTATAAAGCAATACAGGTGTGGTTATTTAATACCTCTATCCGCCATTACATTAGCAAGATCCATGAAAGGTGATGTGTCCCAATTGTTCATCCCACCCCCAACATCATGAAAGACACAGGGGTATCTGTATATACAATAAACATAGTATCTATATACACAATAAATATGTGTTGGACTAATATTTCAGTAAAAACTACAAGCAAACAAGCTAAGCAGAACAAAACAGAGCACACCTGTTTATCTTTTAGAATCAGTTGTAATAGGGGCCTGCTCATCTGTAGCCAGAATCAGCAATCTCCGAGTTACCAAACCAAATTGCACAGTACGCCAAAACAGCATGATTATGGTAAACATCGTAGATAATTCCACAATAGATTATACCCATATTCCGTGTGTTAGTACTGAAATTCTTACTACAGATTTTTCCATAACACGTGAAAACACACACCCTGGCTGAAAATGCTATGAAGAGCAAGTACAAAATGGGTCTGTCTGGCTCCAGGAGGTTAGGAACTCCACACCCTACCGCTGCATCAGCCTAGCTAGTATAGGTGGTGGCTCGGGACGGATCCTTGCTGAGACGGGAGAAAATGCAATTTTTATTCCGTTCTCGAAGAAAGAAAATGAGGGCGGGGGGGGGGGGTTAGGTGGGAGACGCCAGGCTGCAACAGGGCTACTGTCATAATGTGGGAGGCCCCAACAGCTTACACTGACCTAGAGTAAGGCCACCAGATAGGGAACTAGCAGCTTCATGTGTGGGAGATAACAAATTTTGAGACCTAGCGCCCGCCCAAGTTGCGCCAGCTTCTGCCTTGGAACAGCAGCAGCTGCTCGGGGTGGAAAGCCCGGGGCACCAGGACCCCTCGTACCTTGTTTGACTCGGGGCTCCCTGGTGCAGGCGGCAGCGGCGGGGGGCGGCCTGGCCACGGACTTCTTGTTTTGGGCCTCCCCAAAAGCTCCGACCTCGGCGGATTTGGCTCTGGAAGCAGACACTGCGGCCCGGACCGCCGCGGCTCCCGGTGCCTTGTGTTTCTTGTTCTTGCCTCCCATGTTGCAGCTCTGGCAAAGGGAGCCTCCGTCCGCGTCCCGGAACTACCACAGCACAGCCTCCAAACGCTCTTTACATTCCCCGGGTCCCACGCCGCCAACCTGCGTCCTCCATCCGGGCTTCTCCGGCCTGGGCGGCCGCTGCCTTACAATTGGTCCAACTCACCACAGTTCCGCCTCCTCCCCGCCCTCTAAGTGTCTGCGGCGTGCCGGGCCCTCTCTCCACGTTCAGCCAGGGAGCGGGCTGCCCAGTAGTGGTCGGAAAGGAAAAGTCAGAAGAGAAGAAGTCAAGGAAGAATTCTGGGGATTGGGGTTGTATGACTAGACTACTTTTGTCTCCCAGGGGCGACAGCTGAAGCTTCCCTTGGCGTAGCTGTCGGTGCGCTCGCAGAGCATCGTGGGTAGTAGGGAGCTTGGGTCTCCCAGCTCCGGAAGATGGCGGACGCTTTCGGAGATGAACTGTTCAGCGTGTTCGAGGACGACTCGACCACGGCGCCAGGAACTAAAAAAGACAAGGAGAAAGAAAAGGGGAAATGGAAGGGGCCTCCGGGGTCTGCGGAGAAGGGCGGGTAAGGAAGATGTCAGGAGGTTTTTTTTTTCTTTCCTCAATGCTGGGTGGGAGAAAATA
Organism: Neogale vison; assembly: GCF_020171115.1. Classification (NCBI taxonomy): domain Eukaryota; kingdom Metazoa; phylum Chordata; class Mammalia; order Carnivora; family Mustelidae; genus Neogale; species Neogale vison. Next base: position 231,590,365 of record NC_058091.1, on the reverse strand, counting down.
ACAACGTTCTTTCGTAGACCATGAGCACCTGGAGTGTACATTGAGTGGCGTCGCAAGTGTAGGGGTTTCCGGGAAATGTTGAGTGGGGAGGAAGACTGTTGTTTGGTGAATCGGGATTTTGGCGTTCCCCGGTGTCCGCATGCAGCGTTGAGCATCTGACACTACAATTCCTTAACGCCTGAGTTGCTGACTCCGCCGGTGTGCGCCATGAGGTAGGGAGGGGAGATGGGAGGTAAGGTATTTCTTAGGTTTGTACCCCACGATACCTGGCACAGTCTTTAAAATGAGACTAGTGACCAGTTCAGTAAAGGGTTAAGGAGCTTAGAAAACGTGACTTGGTACTGGCAAACAGCAGCAGGAGAAGGGAGAGAAATTTAATCTCCACGCTTTCGTTTTTTGCCCATAAAAAACGTGAAAGTGCCCACTACTGGGATTGTGAGGATTAAGTGAGATAATGTACCTTAAGCACCTAACGGGGCTTAGTACGTAATACATTGTCAAAAGCTGGTTATCGTTGAGTTTACTAAGAAAATTTTTAAAGCTTACCGATTCCTAAACATATATACAGACTGATGGATAAAACTACCTTGAAGTGTACGGAATTGTTTATAGTAGAACAAGAAAAAGTTAATACGTGAATTAAAATAAGATGGTTCTAAATAAAAAAGTTTCATTGATTCATTGTTTATCAACAAAATTTAATGTTGACTGGAGGAGGTATCAGGAGAGTAAATGAAATTACGCATGATTTTGCTCTCAAAGAATTTTTAGTCCTGATAGAACAGGCACATATTTTAAAGGTTAGTAGGTGATAGAGTAAGTTGTGTATACAGTTAATCGTTCTGCAGGTTCAGTAAAGAGATTTCTATTTGTGTTATTCAGGGAGTTAACATGCAAGAGGAAATGATTTGTTACTCATGGGCAGATTTATTTTTTTACAGATTGGTGTAGGGGGAGTGTTGGCTTAGGGACAAGAAGAGATAAAAGTGAGAATAAAAACTGGTTTTAGATTGTGAAGGATCTTGACTATCAAGCACCTGAATTTTAATTTCATTTTTAAACGCTGATGAAGTAGATTTTTGTGGGTTTTTTTTTTTTTTTTTTCCCTAACTTGCTGATTAGGGTAAGTAAAGTGCTAGTTTAGGGAAATTAATGTGGTAGTGGTTGTCAGAGTATATTGAAAGAGGAAAGACAACAAGAATAAGAAAGTAAATTAAGCAAGTATTTTAGTTTAGTCAGTTAGGAAACCAAAAGAATCTCAAGTCAGGAGATAGCAGAAGGAAGGAAAAAGAAAGGTGCAAAATGTTATGAAGAAAAGTGACAAACCTTAAGAATGGAATCGGCCAGAACCATGGAAAGGGAGTCAAAAGAGACATTTTGATCTGGATATCCGGGAGAAGAAATATAAGGAAGTTTACAGGTGCTTTTAATTTGAAAATGAAATTAATTTGACTTGAGACAAAGTTATGATAGTATATCCATATAGAGGTTTCGAGGGGGCAATTTTAATTAGGTTTTGGGCAAACCTCAGAACTGGAAGTATACATTGGGATGTTACATTTGGATGGTACTGCTTGAGTTGGAGGTACATATGGGCAAGTACTGAAGATAAGGATTAGAGAAACAGAACAGTCAGGAGTGTGAAGTGTCAGGTAAGTAGGAGTGAAAGTAGAAAAATAGTCTTTTTCATTGATTTGGAAGGAGTTGAGAGAGTTTGGGGGTACATTTTAGGGAAGATGAGAAAGGAGGACACGTTTATGCCTTTTATTTTTTTTCCAAATAGGAATAATTAGTAGTTACTATAGTTTGCGCAACGCAATACAAGTAATTGCCGACTTTAGTAAATACTGTGCTTCAAAATTACTAGGGTAAAATAAACTCACTTTGTCCAGTACAGCTTACCAAGTGAAAGTTTGTAGGATACAAAAGTTTTACATTTTAATTTTACTAGGAAATACATGAACATTAGAGAAGGGAAATGAATAAGAAAATATAGAACACTAGGGATTTAAGGAATTTATTTATTAACATTTCTAGCTAAACCTACTCTTCTAAGTGGTTTTAGGGAAAACAATTTGCCTGATTCCAGCTATCACACTATGATAATTATTATTCATAACATAATATACATGGTTCTTACCCAGCTTAGGTAACATAGGGCAAATCGTGGAATTTAGAGAAACTTTTTGCGTATTTTATACTCTAGATCAAGTGGATACTTTTTAAAGAAACTTAATATTTTGAAAATTGTTAATATATGGCTGGAGTGTGGGAGAGCATGGAGAGAGAATAGTACGAAGAACTCCGTGTATCCATACCATCTTCAGCAATATCAAGTCATGGTTCTTCTATTCCTACAACCCCCCCCCTTTTTTTTTTTTTAATAAATTGAATGCTGTTCATCATACTGTTTTTCCCCAGATGTTTCAGTTGCATCTTACTGATAATGATTTTTTTCTAGCATAATTTTTTTTTTTTTAAAGATTTTGTTTATTTGTTTGACAGAGAGAGAGAGAGTGAGAGAGGGAATACAAGCAGGAGGAGTGGGAGTGGGAGAAGCAGGCTTCCTATTGAGCAGGGAGCCCCATGTGGGGCTCCATCCCAGGATCCTGGGATCACAACCTGAGCTGAAGGCAGACGCTTAACCACTGAGCCATCCAAGCACACCTTTTTCTAGCATAGTTATCATGCCATTACTATACCCCAGAAAATTTACATCATTTTCTTAATATCCTTGAATATTCAGTCCAGAATGAGAAATCCCCAGTTGTCTCAGAGGTACTTTTTTGTGCTTGGTTTATGTGAATCAGGATTCAGACAAAGCTCATACACTGTTCTGGTTGGTACATCCCCAAAGTCTTATTCTACAATAGTTTCCCTCTTTTTCCCCTATGCCATTGATGTCTTTTGGAGGGATAGCTGAGATGAAGAACCAGGTCCTCTGTCCTCTATAGTCTCTAAAACCTGAGTTTGCTTTCTTATGCTGTTACACAACAAGCTCTTATATCCTTAAGTATTTACTGTTAATTGTCCTTACATCCAAAGCTTTAACTGTGTAGTATATATAATACCTGCTATGCTCCTGTAGGTGTTAACACACTTAAATCATAGTCAGAATTGACAAGTGCTTTGAATATACAATATACACCAGCTTTTGAAAAATGCAAACTATCCCATTAATTTTTATCTTTTATTTAAAAATTAATTTATTTATTTGACAGACGGAGATCACAAGTAGGCAGAGACACAGGCAGAGAGAGAGGAGGAAGCAGGCTCCCCGCTGAGCAGAGCCCGATGTGGGGCTCGATCCCAGGACCCTTGGATCATGACCTGAGCGGAAGGCAGAGGCTTTAACCCACTGAGCCACCCAGGCGCCCCCCCATTAATTTTTATCTTGATGTATATTGAATTGGTAGTATTTTTTATATATCGGATTAAATGAAATCTATTAAAACTGATTTTAATACTTTTAATATGGTTAGAAATGTAAAATTACATGTGAAGTCTGCATTGTATATGTATATATTTATTGGACACCGCTGATAGTAGAGAGTTAATAAGATTCAGCTTACATAGGAATAATTCATAGTGCTGCTTTGCCCTTCAATTGCATTACATCATGAGACATAATGTAGTTTTTAAGATGGGTGAATGGGTTAAAAAAGATGAACCTTCAGATTTTCACATAATGGCTTTAGCGTGCTTTGCTATTTTATTTCTGTGGTATTTGGCAAAATGGTGATTTTTCTTTTTCTATTTTGTCCTTTCTGCATTTATTACCTCAAATTCATCTATAAAAAAGAAAATTCTCTTATCAGCTGTTTACCCTGAAATGCAGTTCATAGACAAAAAGCAGGAAAATGCTTGATTCTTGATCGGTTTGAGGAGAAACGAGTTGTGCCCTAAGGTACTTCTCATGGTGACCAAATGGGTGTATGACTATATGTTAAGCTTTTTTTTTTTTTTTTAAATTTTTTTTTTATACACATATATTTTTATCCCCAGGGGTACAGGTCTATGAATCGCCAGGTTTACACACTTCACAGCACTCACCATAGCACATACCCATAATGTCCATAACCCTACCCCCCTTCTCCCAACCCCCTGCCCCCCAGCAACCCTAAGTTTGTTTCGTGAGATTAAGAGTCACTTATGGTTTGTCTCCCTCCCAATCCCATCTTGTTTCATTTATTCTTCTCCTACCCCCTTAAGCCCCCTGTTGCATCACCACTTCCTCATATCAGGGAGATCATATGATGGTTGTCTTTCTTGACTTATTTCGCTAAGCATGATACCCTCTAGTTCCATCCATGTCGTCACAAATGGCAAGATTTCCTTTCTTTTGATGGTTGCATAGTATTCCATTGTGTATATATACCATATCTTCTTTATCCATTCATCTGTTGATGGACATCTAGGTTCTTTCCATAGTTTGGCTATTGTAGACATTGCTGCTGTAAACATTCCTGCTATAAACGTGCCCCTTCGGATCACTACGTTTGTATCTTTAGGGTAAATACCCAGTAGTGCAATTGCTGGGTCATAGGGTAGTTCTATTTTCAACATTTTGAGGAGCCTTTATGCTGTTTTCCAGAGTGGTTGCACCAGCTTGCATTCCCACCAACAGTGTAGGAGGGTTCCCCTTTCTCCACATCCTCGCCAGCATCTGTCATTTCCTGACTTGTTAATTTTAGCCATTCTGACTGGTGTGAATATGTTAAGCATTTTGATGAATGAATGGATTTTTATGATTTGGTATGTTGTACTCGTCTGCACTCTTTTTTTATCTTTTTTTTTTTTAAGCTTTATTGGTGTATATTTAAAGTATCCTAAGTCACAACCACAATCAAGGTAACGTTTCCAAGACCTCTAAATATTTTGCACGCCTTCTCCAGCCCTGCTTCCAGGTAACCCCTCATCTTTCTGGCACTGGAGAACAACTTGTATTTTCTAGAATTCAATTTAAATGGAATACTACAGTGTATATTCCTTTTTTGCCTGGTTTCTCATAGTTAGTGCTTCGGAGGATCACTCTGTTGAGGCATGTATCTCCAGTTCCTCTTTTCAGTTTTATGGAGATAACATATATATTTATACTTTCATGTTTTGGTGGACACTTGAGACATTTGCATTACTATTTTTGATATTCCTACCAATGAGTGCTCTTTAAATTGGCACTTCTGTTCTTCTGGCAAGCTTAGTCAGGCTTTGATAGCCTCTGTGCTTTTTGGCAAAAGATTTTCTAGACTCATAATATGCTTTTTCAGTCCAAACCTGGAATCTGATCTCTCCAAAGAGTCTCCAGTTCCTTATACAGGAAAATGTTATTTGGTGCTTAGAGTGCTCATTGCTTCAGGATTTCATTGCTTTTAGGCCTCTAGAGTGGAATGAACTGGGGAATCACTGTTTTTAGAAAAAATAAAGTGCATACTGACATTTACAGTGTAATTAATATTACAGGGGTTTTATTTGGCTTTGATTTTGATAATTGTATGCCCTTTTTTTGTGGAAAATCTTCATACCTAATGATAATTACATATTTAAATTTTATTCTTGTAATAGTCAAAAATAACAATATATTATTGCTATTCAGAATAGAACATTGAATAGTTTGTGGTTCTAATATGCGATTCTTTTTGTCCTTAGAAAAATACATTATACTGACAAGGAAAATACTCTTTAGTAGTTTCTTTTCTAAATGTTTGTGCTACCAATTTGATAGGTATTGGGTTCATTTGTTTCCATTTATTTTCCACTTTTGAGGATTGCCAGGAATTTAATTTTTAAGAAATTATGTAAAACATTATTTTACAATTCCAAAATCATAAGTATAAAACAGAACTTCCTTGCTTTTATCTTTGTGTCTTCTGGCCCGTTTTTCTCTGCCCTTGAGTTATGGGTTTCTTTTCATTATTTCTTTCTGAAAATACTCATGTGCATGTGCATATCTGTGTCTGCCTTCTCCATTCACTGTTACACAAAAGATGTCATGTAAGAACTGTTTTTCATCATTTTTCACTTAGTGTGATGAAACAGACATAACTCCATGTTAATATATTAACTGTTTCTTTTCTATAGCTGCATGGTTTTAATTCCTTATGTGGATGTAATGTTTATTCTTTTAATAGATATTGGATTATTTTCAGTTTTATACTATTACAGGTAGCCATGTACATGTTTGTCTTTTTAAAAATTTGTTTAAGATTTTATTTATTTATTTGACAGACACCAAGAGAGGGAACACAGGCAGGGAAAGTGGGAGAAGTAGGCTTCCGCTGAGCAGGGTGCTTGATGTGGGGTTTATCCCAGGACTTGGGGGTCATGATCTGAGCTGAAGGCAGATGCTTAATGACCAAGCCACCTAGGCACCCTCCCTTTTTTTTACTTTTTTTTTTTTTTTATTTGAGAGAGAAAGACAGTGAGAGAGAGCATGAGCGAGGAGAAGGTCAGAGAGCGAAGCAGACTCCCCATGGAGCTGGGAGCCTGATGTGGGACTCGATCCCGGGACTCCAGGATCACGCCCTGAGCCGAAGGCAGTCGTCCAACCAACTGAGCCACCCAGGCGTCCCCCTCCCTTTTTTTTTGGTTTTAAATTTTTTTGCCATTTTTTCTTTGGGGTAGATTTCTACAAGTGGAATTACGAGGTTAAAGAGTAAACATAATGTAATTTTGCTGGGTGTTGTCAAAGTTTCCACAGGAGATGTACCATTTTGTATTTTCAGCAGTGTGGCAGGCAGAATGGTGCCTCTCTTCTCTACCCCACAGTGGGGTCCACATCTCAGTCCTGAGAACAATTACCAGAATTAGAAAATTAACACTGATACAGTGCTATTATCTAATCTACAGACATATTTTGCTAGTAGCATTAATATCCTGTATAAGAAAAGGATTCTATGTAGGATACCATGATGTGGTTGTCATGTCTAGAAATAACATTTTCTTGCAGTTTCAGTACATCAAAAACTTAGTCTTCTGGATGCTTGACTGGCTCACTTGGTAGAGTGTGCGACTCTTGATCACAGGGTTGTAAGTTCAAGCTCTGGACTGGGTGTAGAGATTACTTTTAAAAATTAAATCTTGGAAAAAAAATAAACTTATTCTTAAAGAGTAACCTTGTTATCTATGACACTTTTTATTTCCATCCTTCTGTTTAACTCAGGTGTTTCAAGTGTGCAAGTTCCCCATGTGACTGACATACCAAGCTATAAGAGAAATAAAGAATTCGAGACCTAGAATAACATACAGTAATGAATAATATAGCTCTTCTGAAGGAACGTGTTCTATAAATTTAGGTTTTAAGTTTCTCAAGGTTATACAAACTAAATGTATTTGTTTTATGGTTTTCACCAGAAGTTTCCATTGTAATGGTTTTATTACATTACAGTTATATGGTTTTAATTGTAATGGTTTTTTTTTTAAGATTTTATTTATTTATTTGACAGGCGAGATCACAAGTAGGCAAAGAGGCAGGCAGAGAGAGAGCGAGAGGGGGAATCAGGCTCCCCAACAAACAGAGAGCCCTGATGCGAAGCTCTGTGAAGCTCTGTGAAGCTCTGTGAAGCACTATGCCGGGACCCTGGGATCATTACCTGAGAGCAGAGGCTTTAACCCACTGAGCCACCCAGGCACCCCACTTGTAATGGTTTTAATTGTAATGGTTTTATTGATGCTTAATAATTCAAGGATAGAATATTAGAATGTTAGAACTGGAGGGATTAGATATCATCCAAATGTCTTACTTTACTGAGGCCCAAGGATATTGATGGCTTGTCCTAAAGAGATTCACCAAAGTAGTCAGCAGGAAACATGGGACAAGAGTGAATACCTTTCTGACTAAATTGGGAGTAATAGGATTTATAAATTTCAGGTTTTGCTAAGTGTCAAAGAAGGAACTTTGTTATGGAAAGATTGTTCAAGCATACATTATTATTTGTTATTCTTTAAAAAAAAAATCAACATTTCTCTTTAAGTAAAACATAAAAAGAGAAATGTAGAAGTCCTTAAGTTGAATTTTCATAAAATGAACATCCTGATGCAATTCTCATTTGGGAGAAAATATAAAATATTTCAGATATCCTTCTTTTCCTCCATAAAAAGTGACTATCCTGAAAACATACTATTTTTTTTTTTCTGTTTGTGAATATAATGTAAATGGAATCATTCAGAATATATGCCTTTGTGTCTGACTTTGGCTCAGCATCGTTCATGAAATTCATGATGGTACCTGTCTCAGGTTGAATGCAGAAACAGATGTGGGCTCCAGATGTATTCTCTTAAGCCAGACATTAAAGAAATATGTAAAAATAAAAAACAGTGCTGCTCTTCTCATTTTGAAAATACTTGCTTTTTATCAGATGTTATTAATGATGATATTACAGTTTTGTTATGACTTTTAGAATGAAGTAAATTTTTTGACCTGCTCCGTTTCCGACCTGGGCCGGTTCACCCCTCCTTAGGCAACCTGGTGGTCCCCCGCTCCCGGGAGGTCACCATATTGATGCCGAACTTAGTGCGGACACCCGATCGGCATAGCGCACTACAGCCCAGAACTCCTGGGCTCAAGCGATCCTCCTGCCTCAGCCTCCCGAGTAGCTGGGACTACAGGCGTACGCCACCGCGCCCGGCTAGAATGAAGTAAATTTTTTAAAAATTCCCAATTTTAATATCTGATGTGGTAAATACCAGTAGGTATAACTACATAAGCAAAGTTCTTTGAAATCTTCCATCATTTTTAAGACTTGCAAAGAATTCAGAATTCAAAAATTTGAGAGCCACCGATTGAGTATAGCCCAATTTTCATTTTCCCTGTGAGTACTTACTTTGAGCTTATTTTCATATGCTTACTGGCAAATTAGATATCTTCTTCTGTAGAATCCCTGTTCAGGTCATTTATTTATTTATTTTTAAATTTGTAATCTCCACCTCCATATTTTATTTAGATATATAACTTTTGTCAGTTATATGTGGTTCAGATGTCTTCTTTGTCTTGCCCCTTACTCTGTTAACGACATCTTTTGATTAATAGAAATTCTTAGTTTTAATGCACTCCAACTTATCAGACTTAATTTTTGATTAGTAATTCTATGTCCTATTTAGTAAAACATGAAAATATTTTTGTTTTCTCTTCTAGACGCTTTGTTGTTTTGCCTTTCATAATTAGATCTGAGATCCGCTTGTAATTGATTGATTCATGTAACAAGCATGTAGGTCAGGTTAAATTCCTATCTGGATAGCTCTAGCCCACCAATACCATTTATTGTCAGTACTTTTGACCAGTGACTCCAATCACAAAAAATTATCTCTTTAACAGTAATAATTATAGGACCTGCGAAAGTGTTAATTTTTTATTGAAGGTGCTTATGGAAATATGTTTAACATTGTTTTAATTTGTAATTTTTAAAAGTATGATGTTAATTATGTTAATGTGAGCTGTAGAATATTTTAAAAAGCAAAACTTACAAGAAAATATGAAATTTCAAGAGTACTGTTCAGTTTTATTAGGGTATTGTGGCTTTTAGGCAGTTTTGATTTGTAACATCTACTTACATGACTTTTTGTAAATGATATCTACTATATACAAAATAGTAATTTACAAAATCATCCTTAAAGTAAGAACTGATACTGTAGAATTGATTCTAAACCATTTACTTTTTAGGAAACGTTTTGATGGTAAATTGCAATCAGAGTCAACTAATACTGGAAAAACCAAGAGAGATGCAGATTTTGAGGGCACAGATGAACCCATTTTTGGAAAGAAGCCTAGGGTGGAAGAATCCGTAACTGAAGATTTAAGGTAGTATTTCCATTGTCATAAATGTTAGTAACTCTTAAATTAGATGGTTGCATGAAGTCTGGAAAGTTACTTATATGTTGCTTCTTTATTAAAGTGTTTGTTGAATTAAATGGAAAATATTTTTTAGTTATATATTCATACAAAAATACAGAACATCTGTTTAGAGCATCTGGGGAAATGGAAGGCAATATAGATAAGGTTTATCTTTTAATATTTTAGAACCCAACTTTGAAAAAGAATCCTGAAGCCTCATGTTTTGTTTTGTTTTGTTTTGTTTTTAAGAAAAATACCCCCACATTGCCTTTATTTATTAATCTCCCAAGAGGAGGATCGCTGAGAGTGGAAAAATGGAAAGAATAAGTGAGAAGGAATATTAAGAGGAATTAGACTTTTACTGTTACATGTTGCAATAGAGTGGCTATGAATCTCAAGTCTTATGTCAGTGAGGGAGACCCATGGATATCTGTGACTGAAATAGCTGGTTGCTCTTCTCATTGTAGAAATTGATACCAATTAGTTAGGTTGACCTTTATTACGGTGATGAATCTGTACAGCTTTGCTTCTCTCTTCTTATATGCCATATTTTGGCTTGGTACTACTGTGAAAAATTTACTTTCTGTGAATTTTTAAAATCAGCTGTTGTAGCTAACAGAAGTAGCTACTGTTAATGCTGGTAGGCGTGTCACTGAAATATTTCAGGTGCACGTTTTTCCAAAGCCACTGGAATAGGTTACAATATATTTGCAATTTCAAATCCTTGTTGCTTATTGTAGTAACCCTTGGGTTTTATCCAAAGTATGATTTTTCTTCAGTTTATCCATAATCCTGTCTTTCTCAGAGTCTAAACGGAACCTAGGTAAGAACTTGGGATTTTGAAGAGAATAAGGAATACTTCTATGAATTATAGCAATGTCTATAATAAGCTGATTTATTTTGTACTCTCTATCATGTGATGGTTTTTATAACCAGCTTCATGTTTTTGTTTTTGTTTTTAAAGATTTTATTTATTTATTTGACAGAGAGAGATCACAAGCAGGCAGAGAGGCAGGCAGAGAGAGAAGAGGAAGCAGGCTCCCTGCTGAGCAGAGAGCCCGATGCAGGGCTCGATCCCAGGACCCTGAGATCATGACCTGAGCTGAAGGCAGCAGCTTAGCTCACTGAGCCACCCAGGCGCCCCCAGCTTCATGTTTTGAAGTAGTGGCAATACTTTGGAGGGAGGGGTTCTTTTTTTTAATTGTTACTAGAACTAAGCTAACAATTTTTTTTTTAAAAGATTTCATTTATTTATTTGACAGAGAGAGAGATCACAAGTAGGCAGAGAGAGGGGGGAAGCAGGCTCCCTGCTGAGCAGAGAGCCCCATGCAGGGCCCCATCTCCAGACCCTGAGATCATGGCCTGAGCTGAAGGCAGAGGCTTAACCCACTGAGCTGTCCAGGTGTCCCTGACATAATTTTTTGAATAATCCCCTTGGCATCTGTACTTTCTTAGTAAATATGGATGTTAATTGATCATTTTGAATTCTCAGCATAGATTTGAGTAATCCAAAAATTTTTTTTTGATATTCTTTTTTTAATAACTTTTTAAAAAAGATTTTACTTACTCATTTGACAGACAGAGATCACAAGTAGGCAGAGAAGCAGGCAGAGAGAGAAGAGGAAGCAGGCTCCCTGTTGAGCAGAGAGCCTGATGCGGGGCTCAATCCCAGGACCCTGGAATCATGACCTGAGTGAAGGCAGAGGCCCACTGAGCCACCCAAGCGCCCCTGTATATTCTTAATAGTAGTTTTTTTTTCCCCAATTTTCATACTGATGATTGGACAGTGTCATTTTCCTTAACAGTTAAGACTAGAGGCTTATTATCTAATTACGAAAAATAATTTATTTTAACATAACTTCAATAATTTTTTTTTTTTTTTTAAGTTTGGCAGACTTGATGCCCAGAATCAAGGTGCAGTCTGTCGAAACTGTTGAAGGGTGTACACATGAGGTAAGCACAAAGAGTATATAGGAAGTTGGTGTTATCAATGGGAGTTTGCTTTGGGCTGTCTAGTATGATCATTAGCAAGCAGTTTAGTCTTAGGGGCTTCGGAAACAATTATTGTTCCTGTGGGGTATGTAGTCCAGTGGAAGGAGCTGGGGCTTTGTATTCTAACCTGAACTCAGATCTTGACACAGCATTTTGTCTAACTATAGTCTCAGATGAATTTAATCTTTTGACTTTTTAAAAAAAATTTTTTAAAAATTTGGAATAATGGGATTTACCTCATGGGGTGATTGTGGCGATTATAGAAGAAAGTTAGTGTAAGGGACCTGGCACAGAGTAGGTGTTCGGTACACGTTCAGTCCCATACTCCTGAAGTCAAGTAATAGTGCCATTTTACAGGTCACGTACTTTTTCATGTCTTTTTCTGGTTACTGGTATGTTGCAATTTCATTATTCGCCATAAGGTGGTAGTCTCTGATAGCTTTCATAACCCTTTAGAAGTAAGAATTTATAAACTATTAGGGACATAAAGGAACTGTAACACTGTTTCTTTATACTAAGCCTTCTGTCTTTACAGTATGGCCTTACAAGTTATTATTACAGGTAATTGATAAGTCTTATTAAAAGACTATATTGAGTAAGAGTAATTCCAAATTGAGAAAAATGGCTTTTGATAGACATTTAGAACCTTGTTTTTAAAATACCGCTTTTGCACTTGTTTTCCTAAGTTCCTTGATGTTCATTTAGAAAAACTTAGCTTGGCTTTTGTAATACCCATTTCATCATTCATTCAGTACTTACGTTAGACCCTATTCAATGCTCTGGTTTTAAAAAGATGGTGAGGGGGCACAAAATTTGCTCTTAAGAGGTCAAAAGTTTTTTCTTCATAATTGTCTGCAGTCCATCCTGTTACTACTCATTTTTTGCAGCTAATTATAGCTTTTACTTCTTTAGAGGCTATCAGGTTATGTTTATAACCTTCACCATGCCTCTCTGTACCTGTCACATCCACTCAAAGGAAAAGGCAATGCTAGGGAGGCTTGTTTTGCCAATGTTCTTAATTGTAACTTACCTTTCTTTCACAAAGCCTTAAATCAGTCCATTTTCCCTTGGTAGTTCTGGCATCAAATATCTTCTCTCTCTGTTCTTTCCTATTAGCGTATGAATATTCAGAAGCTTCTCTTATTTTAGGATGCTTTGCAGCCAGTATGTTGGGTTCCCCCCCATTTTGTAGTCATTATTTCAATATATATGTTTGAGACACAGAAACATTGTACTTTTCACTGATTACAAAGAGATAAAGAGATGTGGTCCCTTTTCAGAGTTGCTTTTGGGTGCTCTGCTAGGAGAATCCCTGCTAGACTTTCTAACTTGCCATTCATTTTTAAATATACTGCAATTAGATTTCTTCCCCATTTCTCCCAAACTTCTGTGGCAGAAGTCACCAGTGACTACGTGGGAGGTTTATTTGACTCTTGATCGTTTTACTGGTTTTCTATTTTTCTGATTTTTTAGTGTCTTTCCTGTCATATGATAGTGTTATCCAGACTGTTTTCAGAAAATAAAAACAAAAACTCTTCGATTCTCATACATGTGAAAACATAATCTATTGCTCTTTCTTCTGTTAAATCTTGCAGAAGTTAACATCTTAATTGCTCCTCAGTGATGTTCTTTATGTCGTAGAATGTACCAGGGGTCCCATTCCCACATTTGCCCTCTAGGGCATAGACATGTCACCCCTCAGCCTGAGAAGTAGTGACTTGGGGGTGAATTTGAATGGTATTTGCTGGAACTTAGGCATATGTACTAGCATGTCCCCGCACATGCACAGGACTGGTTCATTATTGCAGATGGAGACAGGGAGAGATGTGAAAGGGTCACTCAGTTCATCTGATATAGCACTGTAGGTTGATCATATTTGATGGGAATAATACCATGATGTGGGGTCCCGGCTTCAGATTTCTAGAACCAGAAATTTGATTTTGTCAGTGTACCAAGGATTGTGCTTTCTTGGATAGACTCACTTTGGTCATATTCGTAACAGATGGAGGTATACAAAAGCATGACATTTCCTGAAATTTAGGATAAGTAGTTGTCTAACTATCAAACCAGCTGGGAATCAGAAACTACTTAGAAGTTTTTTAGAATCCTAATAAAGGAGAATATACGGTATTAAGGGAAAAGACTAATGAAAACTATTTTTTATCCCGTGGAAGTATTCATTCATTAGTAAAAACACTTGATAAGTTACTTTTTCTTAATGTGTGCAATACCAAATTCTACTTTGGTATTCTAATTAAATTCTAATTGGTATTCAAATTCTAATTGTTGTCTCCACTTTATAGTTCCATTTAGAATGTCACATTTCTTTTTTTTTCCTTTTTTTTTTTTTAAATTTTATTTTTTCAGTGTCCCAAGATTCATTTTTTTATGCACCACATGCAGTGTTGCATGCAATACATGCCCTCCTTAATACCTACCACCCAACACCCCCACTCTCATTCCCTCCAAAACCCTCAGTTTGCTTCTCAGAGTCCACAGTCTCTCATGGTTTGTCTCCGCCTCCAATTTCCCCAACTCCCTTCTCTCCTTCTCCCAGTGTCCTCCATGTTGTTCCTTACGCTCCACAAGTAAGTGAAACCATATGATCATTGATTCTCTCTGCTTGACTTACTTCACTCAGCATAATCTCCTCCAGTCCCGTCCATGTTGATATAAAAGTTGGGTATTCATCCATTCTGATGGAGGCATAATATTCCATTGTATATATGGACCGTATCTTCTTTATCCATTCGTCTGCTGAAGGGCATCTTGGCTCTTTCCACAGTTTGGCGGCTGTGGCCATTGCTGCTATGAACATTGGGGTACATATGACCCTTCTTTTCACTACATCTGTATCTTTGGGGTAAATACCCAGTAATGCAATTGGAGGGTCATAGGGTAGCTCTGTTTTTAATTTTTTGAGGAATCTCCACACTCTTTTCCAAAGTGGCTGCACCAACTTGCATTCCCACCAGCGTGTAAGAGGGTTCCCCTTTCTCCACATCCTCTCCAACACTTGTTGTATATTGTCTTGTTGATTTTGGCCATTCTAACTGGTGTAAGTTGGTATCTCAGTGTGGTTTTGATTTGAAATCTCCCTGATGGCCAATGATGATGAACATTTTTTTCATGTGTCTGTTAGCCATTAGAATGTCACATTTCTTTTAGCACATTCATTTTACTGGGTATTATTCATTAGGTTTCGTAATGTACTAAATTTCACTTTTCTTAATTATAATCAGTATCTACTTAGATCTTTTCAAAAGACTACCCACATTACTGTGATTATACAGTTGACCCTTGAGCAATGTGATTTTGAACTGCACAGGTCCACTTAAAAGGTATTTTTTTATAAACACAGTACTATAAATTTGTTTTTTTCTTCCTTAGGATTTTCTTTAAATTATATTCTTTTCTCTAGCTTACATTATTGGAAAAGTATAGAATACATATAAAATATGCGTTTACTATGTCATTGGTAAGGACTTTGGTTAACTGTATACTAATAGGTAAGTTTTGGAGGAATCCAAAGTTACACATGGATTTTCGACATTCAGAGTGGGGCTGGGGAAAGTTATTGCCCCAAATCCTGTCTTGTTCAAGGGTCGGCTTGGAAATTACCCCCAAGCTCTTAGTATTTCTAAGATGGGTAATCTCATGTAATACTTACTGAAATTTTGTTTATAACTGTAAATTATTTCTAATCTTTGTGTGTATTTTATTTTGCCCCTGTGGATTTATATATACTAAATGGTTTGATTCTTGGGAATTTAGATACATTATGAACTGCTCTCCAGATCTTTTTTTGTAATTTTTTTTTTTAAGATTTTATTTATTTATCAGAGAGAGAGAGGGGGAGAGAGCGAGCACAGGCAGACAGAATGGCAGGCAGAGGCAGAGGGAGAAGCAGGCTCCCCGCTGAGCAAGGAGCCCGATGTGGGACTTGATCCCAGGACGCTGGGATCATGACCCGAGCTGAAGGAACCTGCTTAACTAACTGAGCCACCCAGGCGTCCCTGCTCTCCAGATCTTAATTTTCACTGGAGGAAAAGAAGTTTTGTTTTAGCAAATAGGGAATATCATTTTATTCCTCATAGTTTTCTTTTCGTGTAGTAACATCCCTTTTTATGTCCATTCAGCTATTTTTAGCTTTTATTAGTATCAGACTATAGAAAATACAAAGCTTGGATAGGCCCTAGACCTTAATAAATACAGTTTCTTCAGGGAGATAAACTTAGGTGTTAATTACGTTACCATTAGATAAATGGAGGTAGAGGTTTTTTGATATTCTCACTTTAGTACTTGTCTTGTCCTTAAAGGCAGCTATTTGATTTTACAGTGTCTAAGACTGTATTGAACACTATCACTTAATTTTTCAAACTGTCATTAATTATGGAGTGTTGAATGTATCAGTTCTCCAATAGTAAGTTGGTGATTTTTTTTTTCTTTTCACATCAGGTTGCACTTCCTGCAGATGAAGATTATTTACCACTTAAACCTCGAGTTGGAAAAGCTGCAAAGGTCTGTATGCTAGACAATACAGTTTGTATAGTTTTGTGTCTCTTTTCTAAAAATCTTAAAGATAAACGCTTTCAAGTGAGATTTTTTTATATTTCCCAGTGTATATAAACCAAGAAGAAGCCTTCTGAAGTCAAATATAGTAAGAACCCATAAGTAAACAACCATGATAAAAAGAAAAAAAAATCATGTGAAGAGATTTTTAAAAATGAAAGTAATGGTTCTCCGTCTTTTTAAAGAATCAAAGGGAAGTTATCAACCTTTCTCTAGGGAAAAAAGCATGTGTACAATAAGTTATACATATAGTTTTGGGAGTTTAACAAAATTCTATGAAACTTAAAACTCTGATGCTTATATTAAATGGATTTGGAAGTTTTCATAGAACTTAAGTGATTAATGGAAATTTTCTAAGTCATATTTTCTTTAAAAGCAGTAGGCAGAATGATGGAGTAAGCATGAACTCTTAAAAGTCTAGTAGAGCTGTTATTATTCTGTCTGCTGAGTGAACTTATGTGAGGGAGTTAAGAGCTTCAGAGTTCCCATCTGTGAAAAGAAAGAATATCTTTTAGGGCTTATTGTGAAGATTTTTGATAATAATATATGGAAAATGTGTTGCACAGTGCCTACCACAAAACATGTTGTTGATAAACGGTAATGTTACTATATAGTAACTAACATAATGTGTATATTAGCAAAGTTAAAAATTAGACTGCAGAATTAACTTCTTTGCCATTTAGTGAAAGGTGTTTTTTTACTCTTCCTAATTTTCTGTATTGGGTAGTGTATTTCCTAAGTAGAATCATAAAGAAATGCTCCCAGAATGCCTCTTGGGGTTAGCATTTCTTGATTTTCAGTGTGTTCTGATAATGGTTAGATAATTTTCATGCAGATATTATTATTTTCTTTTTATAGGAATACCCGTTCATTCTTGATGCTTTTCAAAGAGAAGCCATTCAGTGTGTTGATAATAACCAGTCTGTTTTAGTATCTGCACATACATCAGCAGGAAAGACTGTATGCGCTGAGTGAGTAGCTTTTCTTTTTAAAGGAAAACCTGCGTGGCTCAGTGGGTTAATCATTAGCCTTCGGATCGAGGCCCGCATTGAGCTCCCTGCTTTTCGGGGAGCCTGCTTCTTCTCTCCCTCTGCCTGCCCTTCCCCCTGCTTATGCTCTGTGTATCAGTCAAATAAATAAAATCTTTAAAAAATATATAAAGGAAATTTTAGGTCTGTTTATAGTTGTTTTATATATGTAGGTATTCCTGTGTTAGCTTTAATCTTCTATCCTCTTATTGGATTGACCCTTTTATTATGTAATGTTGTTCTTTATCTCTTATTATAGTCTTTGTTTTAAAGTCTGTTTTGTCTGATAGAAGTATAGTTTCCCCTGCTTTCTTTTGGTTTCCATTTGTGTGGAATATCCTTTTCCATTCCTTCACTTTTAGTATGTATGTGTGTGTATCCTTATACTCTGAAGTGAATCTTTTTAGGTAGCATATAGCTGATGTAGGTTTTTTTTTTTTTTTTTGAAAAGGGGTTTTTCTTTTTTTTTTAAGATTTTATTTATTTGTCAGAGAGAGAGAGGGAGCAAGAGCAGCACAGGCAGACAGAATGGCAGGCAGAGACAGAGGGAGAAGCAGGCTCCCTGCCGAGCAAGGAGCCCGATGCAGGACTCGATCCCAGGACGCTGGGATCATGACCTGAGCCGAAGGCAGCGGCTTAACCCACTGAGCCACCCAGGCGTCCCCTGAGTGTAGTTTTTAATCCATTAAGCCATCTGTCTTTTATGGTAGAATTTAGTCTGTTTACATTTAAAGTAATTACTAATAGGTGTGTACCTACTGCCATTTTGTTAATTGTTTTCTGGCTGTCTTGTGCTTCTCTGTTCCATTTTTGTTCTCCTTGTGCTTTTTAAATGAAATTTTAAAATAGCTTTGTTTCTTATTTCACCGTTTAAAAGTTTGTTTTTCTGTTTGATTTCTGTAAATAAAAACACTTTTCCTTTTTATTTTCAGTACTCTTAATGTCTTTCCTTATTCACTGATTGGGACATCCAGTACAGTGTTGAATAGAAGTGATGAGAGTGGACATCTTTGCCTTGTTCCTAATACTAAGTTCACCATCAGCATGCTGTTATCTGTAGGTGTTTCACAGATGTCTTTTATCAACTTGAGGATGTTCCCTTCTATTCTGTTTGCATGTGTGTGTGTGTGCGCGCATGCACATGCAGAATATTTAGGTGTTATATTTTGTCAAATGGTTTTTTTTTTTTGTTACTATGATGAAGACATAAATTTTCTTTTCTTTTTTTTTTTTTTAAGATTTTATTTATTTATTTGACAGAGAGAGATCACAAGTAGGCAGAGAGGTAGGCAGAGAGAGAGAGAGGAGGAAGCAGGCTCCCTGCTGAGCAGAGAGCCCAAGACATTAATTTTCAAATAATACACAGCTCTGAGATAAACCCTGCAATAAACCCTGTAGGGTTGTGATATATATAACCCTATGAATAAACAGCAATATTGTGATTTATAAGAAATACATATTTGGTCATTGGAATGACCAAATACACATTTCATGTTTTTATTTGCTCTTCATCCACGGTTCCTGAGTCAAAGTTCCTAAAACCCTTGGAATTTCATGCGATAGAGCAAGGTTAGAAATGTCACTTTTGGATGGGGGTTGTAGCCAGGAGAACCACTTATGTGATTAGGTTTGGAACTTTTAGTTCCATACACCCTCTTGCGTGACCTCCAGGGTAGATAGAAGTGGCCTGGGGGTTGAATCAGCCAGTGGCCAATGACTTAGTCATGACTATGGAGTGAAACTTCTATAAAAACCCAAAAGGACTCAGGTCGGTGAACTTCCAGGTTGGGGAACATGTGTAGATGTCCCTAAATAGATGTTCCAGGAAAGTGTGCTCCTGGATAGAAAGGGCATGGAAGCTCTTTGTCCTTTGCTTACATATTTCTTCATCTGGTTATTGATTTATATTCTTTAATATATTGATAAATGTTAAGTAAGTGTTTTCCTGAGTTCTGCGAGCCACTCTAGCAAATTGATCTATACCAAGGAGGAAGTTGTTGGAACCTTCAGTCTGAAGCCTGTTGATCAGAAGCACAGGTAACTGGGCTGGAGCTTGCTACTGGCAATTGGGGGCTGGAGGGCAGTCTTTGAGGAACTGAGTCCTTAATCTGTACAATCTGATGCTATCTCTGGGGAGTGTCAGCATTTAATTGAATTCCCAAGACACCCTGCTAGTAAGAATTGCTTGCTTTGTGAGTGGGAGAGCCCCCCACCATGTTTCTGTGGGATGTAGGAACCCCAAAAAAGTTCCTCTTGGTAGACTATCATTTGCATATATGTTCATGAAGGATATTGGTCTACAGTTTTATTGTAGTGTCTTTATCGGGTTTTGATATTAGTGTGATGTTCTCTATTTTTTTACTGATTAGTTTGCTAGCAGTCTGTCAGTCATACTGATGTTCTCAAAGAACAAGTTTCTGGTTTCATTGATTGTTCTCTGTTGTTTTTTTTTTTTATTTTCTATTTTAGAATTTAGATTTAGATTTGCGGGATTCATTTGATCTCCTTTTTCTAGTTTTTTAGGGAGGAAAGGTGAAGTCATTGATTTGAGACTTTTCTTTTACTAATACAGGCATTTAGTGGTATATATATATGTTTAATATTGCTGTAGCTGCCCCACAGATTTTGTTTTGTGTGACTTGGTATATTTAGGAAATGCTTTTGATATGATTTCAAAATATTTTGATATGTTTTGACATGTTGTTTGATTCAGATTGCTGTGTGGCATTATTTTTCCTTCTTCCCGAAGAAACTCCTTCACAGTTTATGGTAGTACAAATATCCTGATGACAAATTCTTTCAACTTTTGCATGTCTTAAATACCTTTTACCTTGTCTTTGGAAGATAGTTGCACTTATAGAATTATAAATATATTATAAATATAGAATTCTGATTCTTTTAAGAGTACCTTTTGACTTGTATAGTTTATGACAGGAAATCCCCTTTCCTCTGCAGATAATGCATCTTTTTTACTTGGCTGCTTTAAGATTTTATCTTTATCAGTGGTTTTAAGCAGTTTTTGGTGAGGCTTGATGTAGTTTTTTCATGTAGTTTTTTCTTGTGCTTTGGATTTGTTTTTTCATTGTTATGGCTCCTCTTCAAGGACTATAATTAGGATTACATTAGGCTACTTAAAGTTGTCTCATGATTTACTGATAGTATGTTTTTTTGTGTGTATACTATTTTGTATGTTTCATTTGGGCCTTTTCTAATGCTGTATCTTCCATTTCATTAATCTTTGCTTCCTCATTGCCTATAAGGTCATTAATCCCATTCATTGCATTTTCATCTCATACTATATTTTTCCTTGTTAAAAGTTTATCTGTGTGTGTGGTTTTTACTTTTTATTTCCCACATCTCTGCTTACTACTTAACTTTCTTCTAGTTTCTTTTTTTTTCTTTTAAAGATTTTATTTACTTATTTGAGAGAGAGAGCACACGGGCATGGGGGAGGGAGAGAGGGAAGCAGATTCCCCCCCCACCATCAGAGAACCTGATATGGGCTTGATCCCAGGACCCTGAGATCATGCCTGAGCCGAAGGCACTTAATTGACTGAGCCACCCAGACGTCCCTCTTCTAGTTTCTTGAACATACGGATTACTGTTACATCTGTGTTACTTCATCTGTTCTGATTGACTTTTCCTTTCACTGTAGGTCAGTATTTTCCTGCTTCTTTGTGTATTGCTCTGGTGGGATGTTTGGCTGTTTTTAAATTTCATTACTGTTTTGAAGCAGTTTGGTTATGATGTGACTTTACATAGTTCTTCTCAGGTTTCTTATGCTTGAGTTTGATGGCCTTCTCAGATTTGTATGTTTATTATAGTTTTCATCACATTTGAGATACTTTCACCTATTTTTTATTTGAAACATATCCCTTCTTCCTATTCCTTGGGGACTCACTTAAACTTCTGTCATGCCACTTTAGGTTGTCTCACAGCCCACTTATACTCTGTTTCTTACTATTTTGTTTTTTGGAGTTGATTCTTCTTCACTTGGACACCTTTTCTTGATAGGTCTTAAAGTGTATTTATCTTTTTTCTGCAATGTCTAATCTGTTTTATTTTTATCCAGTGTATTTCAAATCAGACATTGAATTTTTCATCTCCAAAAGTTTGATTTTGGTCTTTTAATATTTCCCAATGTTTAATGTTTTCTTGCTACTTTGAAGACTTCCCGTTTGTCTTTGTTATTCAGAGTTTGACAGTGTTTCCATGTGTACTTCTTTTTTACTTTTTCCTGCTTTCGTTCATTGTGCTTGTTGGATCTGTAGATTTATATTTTTTAAAACAAATTTAGGAAGTTTTCATTGTATTTTTTTCTTTTTTTTTTTTTTTAAAGATTTTATTTTATTTATTTGAGAGAGAGAGACAGTGAGAGAGAGAATGAGCGAGGAGAAGGTCAGAGAGCGAAGCAGACTCCCCATGGAGCTGGGAGCCTGATGTGGGACTCGATCCCGGGACTCCAGGATCACGCCCTGAGCCGTGTATTTTTTTCAAATACTTTTTTTTTTTCTCACTTTGGAACTTCCAGTGGGACACAAGGTTCTCTATGTTTTTCTTCTGTTTCTTTCTTTCAATTTGATTATTCTTTCTTCATATTTACAGACATTGTTCTGTCATCTCAAATCTGCTCTTGAGCCCATCTCGTGAATTGTTCCTTTCCGTTATACTTTTCATCTGTAGTGTTTTCATTTATTTATGTTATAGTTTCGGCTTCTCTGTTGTGATGACCTGTTTGTTTAATAATTAGCCTCTACTTTTTTTTAAATTCTTAGAACATGGCTTCCTTCCATTTTTTTGCACGTGTTTCTGATAGCGGCATTTAAGTCTTTGTCTACTAAGTCCAACATCTGGACCAACTAAGAATTAGTTTCTCATGACTGCTTTTTTCCCTGAGTATGGATCATACTTCCCTTTTCCTTTTTATATCTTCTAATTTTTTGTTCAGAAGTGGACTGCTATTTAATATATTATAGCATCTTTATATCCTTTTCTGTTTCATACCTATTTCTTGAACTATGTATTTGACCATGTTTCGACACTTAATTATTTATTTCACTATTTGAGGAATATGTTTATACAGCTGTGATGAATGTTATTTTTATTTCTGCAAATAGGTTATAAGCCTGTCATGGGCCAGAATTATATTTTAAACAAGGAAACTCTACCACAGTGCTAAGCTTAGTTATCATTTCATGGTCTTTATTTAAATACTTAATAGAATTTACCTTAAAAAGAACTGGGGCACCTGGGTGGCTCAGTGGGTTAAAGCCTCTGCCTTCAGCTTGGATCATAATCCCAGGGTCCTGGGATCGAGCACTGCATTGGGCTCTCTGCTCAGAGGGGAGCCTGCTTGCCCCTCTCTCTCTGCCTGCCTCTCTGCCTGCTTATGGTCTCTCTCTGTCAGATAGATAAAAATCTTTTAAAAAACCTACAAAACTACTGTATTTCAGTTTGCTAATAGTTGTGGAAGATCTTTTATAAAATTAGAACCAGTCATAATTCACCGGCAAGGAATGATTTGATAATTATTACATGTGGGGAAAGAGTACATATGGATGAACTTATTTTTGAAACTCAGTAGAACAAAATTTTATTTTCCCATGTTTGCTAATTGTTTATATATGTATAAACTGATGGGCAGAGGCTCTCAACTTTTTTATAGAATCAGAAGTGTTTTACTTCCAAGAAATAGGGTAACCATCAGTAACCTATTGGTATTAGCAGTTTAAGTACATTTATTCCAATAGACCATAGTTAAATATTCTTGTTTATTGAGACCACTACATTTCATTACTTTATTAATTATTATTAATTATTACTTTAATAGCTTGTCACTAGTAAACAGAACAAGATATTTCTGTTCTGCCAAGTCCGTTTAAGATAAGTAATTACGGGAAGTTGGGACATAATTTATATATTAATAGAATTTTAAAAATTATGTACTTTAAAGAAAAGGTTTTAGATGCTTTATTCTTAATTGGTTTTACATTTTTAGATATGCCATTGCATTGGCCTTAAGGGAAAAACAGCGTGTAATATTTACCAGCCCAATTAAGGCTCTGAGTAACCAGAAATACCGGGAAATGTATGAAGAATTTCAAGATGTTGGATTGATGACTGGAGATGTTACTATTAATCCTACAGCGTCTTGTCTTGTTATGACTACAGAGGTAATTTATATGGTGCCTCATCCAATTTTTCCCTTTTAATTTTAATTAATGTATCTACGATTTGAATATATAAGACTTTATCAGTTGCTCTATATAGATAAAATGTAATACTTTATTTTCTGAGTGCTTTAGTAATTCCATAAATTTAGTTGTAAATTACTAATCCTGTTTCTTGTCATATGACATAGATAGAATTTTTTCCCAAATATTTTTAAAGACTTATTGTCAGTGACATGGAAATACATTGACAGTTCTGCATACAGTTTCATGTAAGGAGGGGCTTTTCCTTCCATTTGATTTTTTTTTTTGCATTTTAGTTGATACAAATACATAAATAACTTTTTGAAAAATGTCCAAGCGAGTTAAACTTCTTCCCATAGTCATAGTTAAATTTTACTTAAAACTTAAATACTTAAAATATCTTCTGTTTTGAACACAGTTAGCTGTCTTGGCATACCAAGTACTTTTATACATTCTTGTATTATATCCCTGCATTTTACAAGGACATGGTACTGTAGGGAATATAAACTAACTTCTGGCCTGCAGAGCCAGCCAAAAGCATTGCTCACTTTTCATTTTGGTGCCCAAAGTAAGTTTCCATTCCCAAAATTTCTTTCCATGTATAGATTTACTTTAAGTCAAAAATCAGGATATGGTTGCCAGAAAGTATCCATGTTGTGAGAGGAAGTAGAAAAAAATCAGTAAACAGTATAAAGTACCATATGTTGGATAGAAGATAATTTTAAGTTATTCTCATATCCTAGATAGTGTGGATCTTGTGATGAGTGTTATATTACAGTGAAGTGGCTTCATACTTAAGATATATGTAGATAGAGGGGATAATAATTCTCTCCATGAATTGTGCCTGAATACTAACTGTTGAGAAGTCATTTATATTGGTTTCATGAGAGAAGGACTATTACTTGATTTATGAGATATATTTAAGATAAGTAACCTAAATTATTTTAATGTTTCCATTAAAGCATTTCCAAAATTCTTCACTAGAGAGAACTGCCAAATTTTGCCAAATTATTTATATTTTTTTAGATTTTGAGAAGCATGCTCTACAGAGGTTCAGAAGTTATGCGAGAAGTAGCGTGGGTCATATTTGATGAAATTCATTACATGAGAGATTCAGGTATGTTCTTCTGTGTTGCTGAGATGTGTGCCATTTATTTTCCTTCAAAAGGGCATTGGGAATTTTGAGTAAGTAGTTGTTAAATTTTGCTTTCACTATTCATGTGGCTGGAGTTCTAATAAACTAAATTGTGGGTAACGTGGTACAGTATTTCTGATGGGTTTTTAACTTCAGCTTCTGATGGGTTTTTAACGTCAGCTTCTTTTAACTAGTAACTCTGGGTGTGAAAATGCAAATTTATAATAAACAATTAGAACTAAGACTAGTTTAATTTTTTTTAATTATATTTTTAAAAGATTAATTTTTTTATTTGGAAGAGAGAGAGAGCATTAGCAAGCAGGGTAGCGGGAAAGAGGCAGGTTCCCCGCTTAGCAGGGAGCCTGACGCTGGACTCAATCTGGGATCCGGAGATAATGACCTGAGCCCAAGGCAGACAGCTAACCAACTGAGCCACCCAGGCACCCTTAAGCTGGTTGGATTTTAATAGAGAACTCTCCAAAATAAGTAAAATAAGTGTTAAGGAAATTTTTAAAGCTTTTAGCCTAGAGTTAACTTGTTTTGTTGTTGTTGTTTTTAAGATTTTATATATTTATTTGACAGAGAGAGACACAATGAAAGAGGGAACACAAGCAGAGGGAGTGGGAGAGGGAGAAGGAGAGAAGCAGGCTTCCTGCTGAGCTTGATCCCAGGACCTGGGGATCATGACCTGAGCTGAAGGCAGACGCTTAATGACTGAGCCACCCAGGCGCCCCAGCTTACTTGGTTTTATTAGTATTTTAGTTTTTAAAAACTAAGAAATGCAGGTTTATGATTAAAAATACTAAATAGGGATTACAAAATACAAATGAGAAAAAAATATTCTTTTACTTGAACTATGACACTATTGTAAGCAAAAGTAAGTATACTTGGAATTTTGAGTGGAACTGGGAGGGGTACTGTTAACATTTAAAAGTTAAATGTTTAACGTGTCCACACTTAAAACTTAAATTTTTTTTTTAAAGCCCTGAGTTAGCCTATATTTATAGTGAAAGTAATAATAATTTATGAAATCATGTGCCCTTTAAACATTTCACTGCTTTCGAATTCATAAAATTAAATTAAGTTCTGACCAGAGTTGTTTAGGTTTTGAAATCAGGAATCCTGTATTCATTTTTTTTTTTTTTTAAGATTTTGTTTATTCATTTGACAGAGACAGTGAGAGAGGGAACACAGGCAGGGGGAGTTGGGGTGGGGAGAAGCAGGCTTCCCGCTGAGCAGGGAGCCCGATGTGGGGCTCAATAATCCCAGGACTCTGGGATCATGACCTGAGCAGAAGGCAGATGCTTAATGACTGAGCCACCCAGGAGCTCTTGATTTTTTATTTTAGTTTTTCCCATTAAATAAAAACTGGCATACTTTTGCTGCTAATGAAATCTTTCAGGTGTAGAGATCATGAGGGTGATTTGGATGAAAGATGTTTTATGGTATAGTAATGGTGTGTCTTTAAAATTTGTTGCTGTAACTTTTCTACAGCCATTAACTTTTTCTTTTTTTTTTTTAAGATTTTATTTATTTGACAGAGAGAAGGACCACAAGTAGACAGAGAGGCAGGCAAAGAGAGAGGGGGAAGCAGGCTCCCTGCCAAGCAGACAGCCCAATGCGGGGCTTGATCCCAGGACCCTGAGATCATGACCTGAGCCGAAGGCAGAGGCTCAACCCACTGAGCCACCCAGGCGCCCCTTAACTTTTGTTTCTCAAAGTGAGATGGAAATACTGTTTACAATGTCATGGGACTCTTGTTATGCTGTGTGAAAAGTATTCGGTCTGGAGCTGCTCTTTGCAGGCTGTTGTTTCAGAGTACATTGTGGTTTTAGTGGTTTAGTTTACTATCTATTGGATAAATTCATCATAAGAAAGAAAGTAGTTTTCGTTAAGGGTCTATGGCTAAAAATATCTTTGTGGAAAGTGGTCTACATTTCTAATTACTGAGCTTGAGAGGTAATAATTTTAGATGACTTGTAAAAAAGTGACTCTGAATTCCAAAGTGTGTACATACATATTTTTTTTTTTTCCCAGAGCGTGGTGTTGTATGGGAAGAAACTATTATTTTGCTTCCTGACAATGTCCACTATGTGTTTCTTTCGGCTACTATTCCAAATGCCCGACAGTTTGCTGAATGGATCTGCCATTTACATAAGCAGGTATTTTCTTTCTTTTCGATGTCTTCAGTATTTAAAACATTGGAAGTTGACTTTGCTGTCTTTTATACTTTGTTCTTAATGCTGCCTAGGATTAAGAAGACTTTAATGTGAAACTATGTCTCACATCAAGTACAGGCTTGTCAGAATCACCTGACTAGCCTCTTACAAGTGTGTATTTTTCTTTTTCTTTTTTTAAAAAAATATTTTATTTATTTATTTAATAGAGAGAGAGAGAGAGATCACAAGTAGGCAGAGAGGTAGGCAGAGAGAGGGGAAAGTAGGTTCCCTGCTGAGCAGAGAGCCTGATACGGGGCTCAATCCCAGGACACTGAGACCTGGCTGAAGGCAGAGGTTTAACCCACTGAGCCACCCAAGTGCCCCACAAGTGTGTATTTGTAAGTGCCATCTTAAACCCAGTATATAAGCATGTCTGAGAGTAGGGGCTTGTAAGCTCCTAACCTGATCTTGATTATTTGCCAGGTTTGGAAATTACTGCATTTACTCATTGAGTGAGGCCTTACGGTAGAGAATTTTCTCTAAGACCTCAGTACCAGGAAAAAGCTGTGCATCTCCTGAGCATGTGATTTGATTCTTGTTATGTTAACATAGTCAGCCTTTTTACTGTGTTTCCCTTCTGTTTTTGTAGTCCAACTTTCCTGCCCTTTTTCCCCCCCCTTTTTATCAGTATTCTTACCGTTATCTGTTTATAAGCTCTCTAATGGGATTTTGTAATATCCTTGTTGCTTCTGTAGGATAGAAACCTATTTGATCTTCTGGAGGAGCTAGATCAATTTAGTAAAGCTCTGAAAAACCTTTGTGGAGCAAAAAAATCCCATTTTATCCCAAGGAGTATTCTCTGTCACCATACTACTGCTGTGTAGGAATATGCGTTGTCTTTAATTATGGCATCACAGGTCTAGGGTATGAATCCAAGATCATTATTGAAACTCATATCATGTTTTTGGCCCTGATTAGGGAATAGATGGTAGTATAATTTAATAGACCTAATTCTTCCACATTTTTCTCTTGCCCGGTTTTAATATTTTTTTAAGTTTTTTCTCTTTTTAAAATGTTGAATTCAAAAGTTTATTTCTTCAAGGTTTTCTAGGTAGGTTAAATATTATTTTGAAGAAATAAAATTATGTGTTTAATTGTTTCTCTTTTTTCTTTTTTTTTTTTTACAGCCTTGTCATGTAATTTATACAGACTATCGGCCTACTCCTTTGCAACACTACATTTTTCCAGCAGGGGGAGATGGCCTGCACCTTGTGGTTGATGAAAATGTAAGGGAGTAATTATGATTTTTTTTAATATTATGTTAGTCACCATAAGTACTTCATTAATTTTTGATGTAGTGTTCCATGATTCATTATTTGTGTTTAACACCCAGTGCTTACTGCAATACTTGCCCTTATTACCCATCACTAGGAGTAATTGTGATTCTTACCTATAATGTCATCCTTGCTTGTTCCTACCTATTTTTACTTAAACTGAAGTAAATGGTAGAAGTCCATTTTTTTTCTTAAGTAGTTTTGTGGTCAAGAATTGTTGGGTTTGTATGTAGTTTTATTTCAAAAATTATATTTAAAACTTGTGTTTGTCTTATGCATAAATGAAGATTTTTCTTCTTTCCCAGTTTTTTTTCCTTCTTCTTTCCTAGTGTTTTAAAATTCCTGAAGAATAGGGACTTAGGACATGTTTCAGATATCTTATGTTTTGCTTTTCCCAGTTTTAATATCTCTCCCTCTTATGACCTATTATACACAATATTTTTTAACTCTTTCAGTGACCTTTGTAATAATTTTTACATTATTTTTATTTTTGAGGAAGCTCTGTTTTGAGGTATGAAAAAAATGTTTGTATTCTGGTTAAATATTAGTGAGGTTATTTAGAAATCTGATTCCAGGGTGACTTCAGAGAAGATAATTTTAATACTGCAATGCAAGTACTTCGAGATGCTGGTGATTTGGCAAAAGGAGATCAGAAGGGACGGAAAGGAGGAACAAAAGGTAATGTGGAACTTTGTTCACTTTTCCCCTTGGGAAGCTATATAAAGATCTAGATAATACAAGATAAAATTGTGTAAATAAAGGCACATCTCTTTTTTCTTATATGACATTGAGATATAATTCATGTACTATATAATTTATTCATTTAAGTATACAATTTCATAGTTATTACTATGTAACAGAATTATGCAGCCACACTTCAGGTTTTTTTATTGAAGTTAGTACACCATAAAAATTGCCATTTTTCAGTGCATAATTCAGTGTATTTTAGTGTATTCACAAACTTACGCAACTACTAATTCTAGAACATTTGCATCAACTCAAAAAGAAGGCCTTTATCCCTTAGCAGTTATTTTTCATTTCTTCTAACCTCTTCCCCTGCCCCTCAGCCTTACACAATACTAATCTACCTTCTGTCTCTTATTTTCCTTTTCTGAATGTTTCATATAAATGGAGTCATAATTTGTGTGGTCTTCAGCATCTGGCTTCTTTCACTTAGTTTGTTTTCAAGTGATGAAAACAAAAACAAGGATGAACCTTGTTTTCAAGGTTCATCCATGTTACAGCATGTCAGTCCTTAATTCCTTTTATAATCAAAAAACATTGTATTAAATGAATGTATCATATTTTATTTATCCATTCATCAGTTGTTGAACATTTGGGTTATTTCTCTTTGTTGATTCTTGTTAGTGATGCTGCTGTAAATATTTGTAATCTGCCAGTTTTTATGTAAATGTTTTTTTCTCTTCTCATTGAATGTATACCTAACATTGGAATTCTGAGTCATGGTATTTCTGTGTTCAGTCTTTTGAATAACTGCCAAATTATTTTCCAAAGTGGCAGCCCCATATTACATTCCCATCAAAAGAATATCAAGTTTCCATTTACTCCACATCCTTACCAGTACTCACTGTAATCTCTTTTAATATAGTCATCATAATGGTATGAACTGGTATCTCAGTGTAGTTTTAATTTACATTTTTCTCATGGCTAATGATGTATCTTTTATTGTGCTTATTGGCCATTTGTGTGTCTTATTTGGAGAAATACTTATTCAAATCTTTTCCCCATTTAGAAATGAAATTGTCTTTTTTTGTTGTTGTTGAATTATAAGAATTTTTTATATACTCTGAATAGTAGATCCTTACCTACTTTTTCCCATTCTTGGGTAAAGGTTCTCTTTTCCCTTTATTGTTGATGTCTGTTGAAGTACCAGAGTTTTTAATTTTGATGAAATCTAGCTTATCTGGTTTTTTTTTTCTTTTGTTGCTTGTGCTTTTTGTATTATACCTAAGAATGCTTTGCCTAATAGCAAATCGTGGATATTTATTCCTCTATAGTTTTTAAGAGTTTTATAGTTAAAGATTTTATATTTAGGTCTGTAATCCATTCTGAGTTAATTTTTGGGTGTGGTTTATATATTCTTTTTGTAGGACCATCCAATGTTTTCAAGATCGTGAAGATGATTATGGAAAGAAATTTTCAACCTGTAATTATTTTCAGTTTCAGTAAGAAAGATTGTGAAGCCTATGCACTTCAGATGACCAAATTAGATTTTAACACAGGTACTATATAATTTCAACACAGTTTTAATGTTATGTGAAAATAAATATAAATATTTTAATAAGAAGATTAATCTTACTAATCTGTTATGTATTGCTAGGATATGCAGTTCACATTACAGTTACTGGAATGTACTCATTACAGTTTTATAAAAGACCTTGTTTTATCATTTCCTTCTTTTTCTTGTTTTATTGTAATGTTTAATTACATTGCTTTGTGTAAAATCCAAAGAGCCTACTGAAAAATACTAGGAATATACCCTCTTGTACTTCATTGCCATAAACTCCTTTGTTACTGTGGCTCTCTGTGTGACAACTTAAGACTAGGTTACTTGGTCAAATCACTTTCTGCATAAATAGTACTGTGCTTCATTCTTCTAAAAATCCAAACCGGAAGACCTGCCCTTTACCTAATTGTGGTATAACCTTTAAATAAAGTAAGATGGGGCGCCTAGGTGGCTCAGTGGGTCAAAGCCTCTGCCTTCAGCTCAGGTCATGGTTTCAGGGTCCTGGGATCAAGCCCCGGATCAGGCTCTCTGCTCAGCGGGGAGCCTGCTTCCTCCTCTCTCTCTCTGCCTACCTCTCAGTCTACTTGTGATCTGTCAAATAAATAAATAAATAAATAATAAAGAAAAAATAAAGTAAGATAACTTGTATTAAATTAATAAAATTTTCTCACATATTATCTGTGAATGTAACTCACTTAAAGTTACACAGCAAGGTAGTAGCATAACCTAGCCAAAAATTTGGCATACTTTATACAAGCCCATTTATTATTCAGTTCATACTTTTACCTATGTAATCCTATATAATGAGAAGTAAATAATATCCTTGATCACCCAAAATCAAATATCTGTTGTATTGCTTTCATTATCAAAGTGTTATTAATTAAACCCATGCATTTTAGAGCTAATTTTTACTTCTCCGTTGGCAAAGTAAAAACAGGTATCCCACATAAACTCCTGAAGCTAGTAATATTTTATTTTTCAATTGAGTGAATTGCTCTACTTAGATGTGTTTCCTTATAACCACCGGTGCTGCATTTGCTTAATGTTGTAAGGTCATATATTGATTAATTGAACAAATATTTATTGACTACCTGTTATTAAATAGACATTGTACAGTAAGGCAGTATAATAGTTAACGGCATAGACTTTGGCATTGCTCCTCTAACAGTTAATAATAGCAGCCTCTATTATTTGCTGTAAATCTCATTTTCCTCAATAGCGGGTATAAATTATCCCTGTGATCTGTAATTGTAAGACTTAGATATATGGCACTTAGTGTAGTTTTTGTTAATTTTATAAGATAGTAATTTTATTCGTAGATGAATTCTGTTGGATACATTTTGAAAGGCAGTGAATTTTATTAAATAGTAATTTTAATCTACTTTTGTCTTTATTAAATACTCTACTTTTATTCTTTATAAACCTATACTCTTGGAAATCTGTCAAGTTTGGTATATCACTGATTGACTTAGATATTTATGTACCTTTGAATTTTTTCTTAGATGAAGAAAAGAAGATGGTTGAAGAAGTATTCAGTAATGCCATAGACTGCTTGTCTGATGAGGATAAAAAACTCCCTCAGGTTTGTGTTTAGTATCACTAAGTAAAATGTGGATATTAAGTGTGATAGCCTATTTTTACTTGCCTTTCTTGGTTTTGTTACTACATATTGCATTGTTTACACACTTAGTAAATATTTTTAAGTCACTAAATTTCTTTTTTCTTTTCTTTTCTTTCTTTCTTTTTTTTTTTTTAAAGAGAGAGAGAGTGTGTGTGTATGTGTGTGTATGAGCAGGGGAGGGGCTGAGGGAGAGGGAAACAGAACCCCAATCAGGCTCCATGCTCAGTGCCCAGCATAGGGTCCAGGGATCCAATTCCATGCCAAGTTCCCTGCTCAGTGGAGAATCTGCTTCTCCCTCTTCCTCTGCCTTTTCCCTCTGCTTGTGCTCTCTCCCCTTCTCTCTCAAATAAATAAAGTCTTTGAAAAAAAGTCAGATGCTCAACTGTCTGAGCCACTCAGGCACCCCAGAGTCACTAAATTGCTTAATTCAGAAGTCTGCCAAACAAAACATCTAATGAAAATCCTGTGTTCAGTGAGGAATTTAATGTCTACTCTACTTTTACTCCAGAGAATTTTTTCTTCAACTATTAGAATTGCTTGGGGATTTCTAAAATATACTGGTGACTGGGTGCCACTCCCAGAGGTTCTGATTAATTGGTCAGATGTGTTTTGTGGTCATTAGAATCTTTCAGAAGCTCTCCAGATGATTCTAATGTGCATCCAAACCTGAGAACTCCTGTATTGTGACCTAAGACATGAAAATTTTGTTTTGTGAAATGAAAATTGAGAGATTATATTCTGCTTCCAAATGATTACTCTCATATGTAAAGAATTTATGGTAAAAAGATAATAGCATGTTTCTCAGTGTTTATTTTTTATTTTTTTTAAAGATTTTATTTATTTACTTACTTATTTGACAGAGAGAGAGAGAGCGAGCAAGCACAAATGGGCAACAGTGGAGGGAGAGGGAGAAGCATGCTCCCTGCTGAGCAGAGAGTGGGATTTTTTTCTAAGGTTTTTACTTAGTTATTTCACACAGTGAGAGTGAGCGAGAGAGGGAACACAAATGGGCAACAGTGGAGGGAGAGGGAGAAGCATGCTCCCTGCTGAGCAGAGAGTGGGATTTTTTTCTAGGGTTTTTACTTAGTTATTTCACACAGTGAGAGTGAGCAAGAGAGGGAACACAAGTAGGGGGAGTGCGAGAGGGAAAAGCAGGCTTCCCGCTAAGCAGGAAGCCTAACTCGAGGCTCAGTTCCAGGACCCTGGGATCATGACCTGAGCTGAAGGCAGATGCCTAATGGCAGATCCACCCAGGCACCCTAAAATACTGTTTAACTTAAAAGATCTTCTTGTAATTTTTCTTCCCAGCTGAATTAGTATTTGAGAGCTAAGACATGTCTTTATACATCTTTGTTATTCTAGTTTTCTATAAAAACTAAAAGTAGACATGTAATTGCATTTGGTAAAGTGTTAATGAGGATGAACTCTTCAGTAATTCATTTGTTTTTAGACGAAGTACCTATTTATGTTAAGTAAGCTTTATACTTACTTATTTTTAGTTGGAGCTGGTTAATATTAAGTTTATTAAGTATATTAAGTTTATTTTACTTTGTCCACATTTCTTTAGTAGTTGCCAAGATGAAGTGATGCTGGAAAATTTGAGGCAGGAGTGCATATATGAATTTTATTTAAAGTATATTTTTCATATTAAGGAAAGCTAGGGCAGAATTGAATTTTGAGTTAATCTGTGGGAATACGGGTTTGGATTTGGCTTTTATTCTGAAAAGTTATAACATGCCTTTAAACAGCTTTTCATTGCCCATTTTTCTTAATTTGGTTAATTTAACATACTCTATTTTCCTTTTTCGTACATCACTGAAAAATACTTCAATCACAGGTTGAACATGTACTTCCTCTCTTGAAGCGAGGAATTGGTATTCATCATGGCGGTTTACTTCCTATTTTGAAAGAAACTATAGAAATTCTCTTTTCTGAAGGATTAATAAAGGTATGATTTTATTTATTACGCCTTCGAGTTGTTTTGTATGAATAGTTTGAAAGTTATTATTATTGTTATTTTTTTAAAGTAGGTTCCACACCTGATATGGCCTATGAACTCACAACCCTGAGGTTAAGAGGTGCATGTTTTATCGACCAAGCTAGCTAGGTGCCCAGCAATTTGATTTTTATGTATCGTGTTATTACTTTATACATTTTGGGCCATAGGTAAAATATCATTGGTTTTCTTTCCAGTAATAAAAGAAAGAAATGGTAACACTACACAGTGTGGAATTTTGCTGAAGGTGCTATTTAGTTTTCAAAAGTGGAGTTGATTCTATGAGTGGACTCATCTATATACAGAATAAAACGATTAGAGAAGACAAGGAGAATTGCTGGTAGTTATAAAAAAGAGGTTTTTTTAAAAAAAAAAAAGGTTTTTTTAGGATGTGCTTATTCAAACTACAGAGAGTCTAATTTAATTTTAAAGTTTATATTGATATCCGTACTCAGAAATGGGGTATTAGAAATCAGAAACAACTTCAGAATGTAGTCTTAAGTCTATGTATGATTTATAAATGATTTTATTTAAAATCAGGTTAAAATTTTAAAAATCTGATTTATCATGAGAATCTGAGCACTAAATAGGATATTTAAAAGAAGTTTACTCATTTTAAAGAATATACTTGAGATATTTTAGATCAAGAATTGGTCACTAGTTACTTTCTACCTAGGTCCTGGTAAGGCCCTCTTCGAGTTCCCTTGTAGATTATTGTTGAGGCTCATTTTAAAGAATCTTTTCTTAAAAACATAAATGATACTTAATGGTGGTAAAAGTCAAATAGAATGGTTGTAAATAAAGTAAAAGATGAAAGACCGTCCTTTTCATTTCTCAGCATTCACTAGCAAACATACAAATAATTCTTGACTTACTTTGTAAAGAAAAAAATTATACTACCCATGTAATTAATCCAGTTTTGTCATATGTGTAACTTTTCATTCTTTTTAGTAGGTGAATAGCTTTTTATTGAGTTGATGAAATAAAAGATGTTTTTCTCTTCTTCCCTACTAGTGAAAATTTAGATTAATAGTACTTCACTTATTTTATTTGTATATATTTACACCTTTGTGTGCTTAAGCCAGTTATTTGTGTAGTCAGTTTCTTGTTAGTAAGATCTTAACAGTGAGCTTAGCCACTGATTCTGTTCTCCCCTCAGAGATCCTGAGGGTAGCTCCAAAACTGTTGTATCATCAGTAAAAAAGGCAGGAAATGTAACTTTCAGTGTTTAGAAAAGTAATCTGCAGCCTCATGCTTTACACATTAGATCAGTAGTATCCTCTTTAAGTTACCACCGCTGGAATTTAAAAAAAACTATTTTCCCAGAATTAAAACATTTCTGGGATACAAGGGACATTAGATATTATTTGGTAGTTTTATATATAAATACTGAATTACATCTGAAACTAGCATGTTGTCTTATTTTTGCATTGTTTCATTAACAACTGATTTTAAAATTAATGTTTATATTTGAAAATTACAAAACTAGTTTTTCAGCTTAATAAAATACATGTTTAATCATATTTTTCAATTACTTAGGCCTTATTTGCCACAGAGACTTTTGCTATGGGAATTAATATGCCAGCTAGAACTGTTTTATTTACAAATGCCCGGAAATTCGATGGGAAAGATTTCCGATGGGTAAGTAAAATAATTACTATACTTGGAATAATTTTTATCTTTACTTGTTTTACCTAAGGTGTTTGGGCTTACATAATCTTTGAGATTTTCAATTCTAAATACTGAGGAACTTACACATAAATCAATAAACAAGTTCATCAAGGTGTAACTTCAGAGCTGTCATTTCTATCTGTTCGGGTTTGGGGCTTCTTGTTTTGTTTTGTTTTGTTTTTTGGCTAACCTAAAAAGAAAATTCTCCCTCGGTAAAATATTTGATGAAGAGTGTTAAGTGTGTAGATGATTTATGAGTGCTTTAAAGTATTTTAAATATATCTAGAATGTTCATTTCTTAAAGTTTAGGGTATTTAAGGCACCAAATCTACATTGGCTCCAGTTGCAGCTATTTTATCTTTCAGGTTTAAAATAGAAGTTCTAACAGGTTCACACATAATGTTTTTTCTAAGGCAGAAGGAAGGAGAGAAAGTTGTAATTGCTGGTAAAGTGGTAACTTTGGGTAGAAAGTAAATTCTTAGTCCAGAGATTCAGTAATGTTACCAAATTTAAACTTTGTTAAACCCAATCTCTAAAGAAACTTAGTAGCAGATGAAAATTGACAGATGTGCAATAAAATACTGTATAATGGATTCTGAGAAGTATGTACAGAAGGATAAAGCATAAAAAAAAGAAGTCACTTATATAAGAGGGGTCATGGAAGGCTTCATTAGAGAAAGCAGTCCTCAAACTGAGAAACAACTGCACATGGGTATTTACTAGGTTGACAGTGGAGCTTCACAGGGTGAAAAGGAAGTAAATTTCTACTTTATCCATGACAAGGCAAAGACTCAGTTAAACTGATATTTGGGAGACATTTTTAAATAGCCAGCTATTCTTCAGTTAATCTAATCCTTGAAAGTGGTGATTCTTTCATACACAGAGAAGTTGCTGGCAGTAATTACTAATAATCGAAACACTGAAAAGCCCTCATGGTAGAGTTATAAAGGCAAAGCATTTTTTCTTGATTTGTTTTATTTTAAGATATTTTGGTTGCTGTACAAAAGAGAAATACAAATACAGTGAGGCAGTTGCCATTTGTCTTTAGAAATTTTACAATCTTCAAAAATTTTCTGTAACCTATAACTTTCTAAAATTGAACTATTAGGGGCCTGGGTGGCTCAGTTGGTTAGCAACTGCCTTCAGCTCAGGTCATGATCCTGGAGTCCCCAGATCAGGTCCCACATCGGGCTCCCTGCTTGGAGTCTGCTTCTCCCTCTGACCCTTTCCCATCTCATGCTCTATCTTACTCTTTCTCAAATAAATAAAATGTTTTAAAAAATGAACTTTTAATAATTTAATTCATGTAGAATGTGATTCCTGTTTATAACACAGTAATAGTTTCAGGTTTTACATTTTAAAATATTGTAAATTTAAAAAATCTTTATGTTGGGCCCCTGGGTGGCTCAGTTGTTAAGCGTCTGCCTTCAGCTCAGGTCATGATCCCAGGGTCCTGGGATCGAGCCCTGCATTGGGCTGCCTACTTAGTGAGGCGCCTGCTTCTCTCTCTCCTGCTCCCCCTGCTTGTGTTCCCTCTCTCTCTCTGTCAAATAAATAGACAAAATCTTCAAAAAAAAAAAATCTTTATGTTATCTATCAGTTTAAAATTACTTAATTTTCTGAATAAAATTGATGCCATTAGAAAATAAGTCTTTTGTGACTTTACATACTTCTTGGCATCCTGAGAACCGTAGAGTAAATCTGCAGAGTATAGTGGATAATTGAACTTAAGAAAGCAATCTTTTCTTGATGATTCAGTATCATATTATTAAACTTAAAAACCATAACGTCCCATACTGTTGTAATGATGCCCTTGGGCCCTGTTGAGGTTCTGTTGCTTTGTCTTTTTGAAATGTTGTTTTTAGATCTTTTTTAGGATTAGCTTTTCTGTTGTTTTTTCTAGTGCCTTTGTTTCTCCCAGGTTGTTAAGTCTGTTTTTGATGCTATCAGTAATATGCATCCTTACAGCTTAACCTTCTTGTGTCAGGTATGTTTTGGGAATCTGAGAACTGTAGACCCTTTCCCTCACCAAATAGTACAGAAGCACTTACAGATAAAACTTTGCCCAGTGTCTCAGTGGTTGAATGTCACCCTGAAAAGGCTTACAAATCTTTTTTGACTACATTCTTCTTAATGATGAATGGTCTCCGCTGAACTCCAGGGATGTATACCAAGAAAACAAGAGAATTGTACTTTAAAAATTAAAAAAAGTTTATTTTATATTCATTTCACTTGGCAGAATAAGAAAGTCTATTATCACGTCAGAATTGGTATTTTATAGAGTTTGACTCCTTCTTTGCTTTCTTTTAGACCTTTCCACAACATCTGGCTCAAAGATATTTTATGTCAGTTAATTAACATTCTTTCCCTTTACCTTTGGTGTATATGATCATTTTGGAGCTAAAATTTTGTTTTATAACTATTCTTAAGTGTTTTGCATTTTTGTGTTTTTACTTAAACCCCTAAAAGTTGATGTTTTTAGTCATATTTTCTTCTTGGGAATATATAACTTGTGCTTATGTATTTTGTGATAAAAATTTAAGAATATATTTTTCACCAGGTTTTCTCCTAAACTCTGGATTTTTAATTATGTTCACCCAGATTTCTTCTGGTGAATACATTCAGATGTCTGGTCGAGCTGGAAGGCGGGGAATGGATGATAGAGGAATTGTAATTCTTATGGTGGATGAAAAGATGAGCCCAACAATTGGAAAACAGTTACTTAAGGTAACCAAGTTAAGATTCTGCTCTCACCAGCAATTTGAGAAACATACTTCAGGAGCCACTTTGAAATTAGTTGTGTGAGCTCAGATACCTTTTTAAGTAGATGAGTGAATTTACTAAACTATCTAGGCTTGAAAGGTAGAAGAGGGTTACTGCACAAAGTGCTGGTATTTTGTACCCTACTTTCTGTTCTAATAAGTGAAGTGTATCTCATGTGTTGAAGGACATGTAAAGATCCTCAGAGAGGGCAGAAATGTCTACTTTGCCCCTCAAATTTGAGACAATCTCTGTAATTGCCTTCTCTACTGAAGATTGCTCTTCAGCTATTATAACAGGAAGTAGGGCACATGGTATCAGTGTTTTGGGCAGTTACCTTCCCCTCCCCTTGCAAGCCCGTATAGCTTAATTAATTCTATAATCTACCGTTGTAATACTGCCTATTGATGGATTGTAAATAGCCCAATAAGTTAATTTAAATTTTTTTTTTAAAGATTTTATTTGACAGAGATCACAAGTAGGCAGAGAGGCAGGCAGAGGGGGTGGGGGGAAACAGGCTCCATGCTGAGCAGAGAGCCTGATGCAGGGCTCCATCCCAGGACCCTGAGCAGAAGGCAGAGACTTTAACCCACTGAGCCACCAGGTGCCCCAAGTTAATTTAAATTTTTAAGCTTTATTTCAAATTAGCCTATTCATTTTACTTGTTTAGTACTTGTCTTTCAGATTGTTTTAAGGGTTTTATTTTTGTTTTGTTTTGGAGAACTTTTCAGGGAAGTTAGGCGCAGTTGCTTTCTTTCTCCTTCTCCATGCAGTAAGAAGTTTTTAAAACAAATTCCTAGAGAAAACTCCTAGTAAGATGGGAAACTTAACATTAATTAGAAATTGCCTGGGGGATGCCTGGGTGGCTTAGTGGGTTAAGCCTCTGCCTTTGGCTCAGGTTACGATCCCAGGGTCCTGGGATCAAGCCCCGCCTCGGGCTCTCTGCTCAGCAGAGAGCCTGCTTCCCCCTCTCTCTCTGCCTGCCTCTCTGCCTGCTTGTGGTCTCTCTCTCTCTCTCTCAAATATATAAATAAAATCTTTAAAAAAAAAAAAAAAAGAAAGAAATTGCCTGGGTGACTCAGTTGGTTAGGTGTCTGCCTTCAGCTCAGGTCATGATTCCAGGGTTCTGGGATTGAGTCCTACATTGGGCTCCATGTTCAGCAGGGAGTCTGCTTCTCCCCCTCCCTCTCAGCCCTGCTTATGCTCTGTCTCTCTCAAATAAATGAATAAAATCTTTTAAAAAATCAATTAAAAATATAAAATTAAGTGCCAAATCATTAGCAAAGAGCTCTAAAACATGTCAAATCATACACAGGTCAGTATCTCTGAAACAGACTGTTTTTAGTTTCAGAAACTTGGGAACTGATGGAGAATGTGAGAGATATGGTTGTGGGAAGTCTGGTATGCTAAAGCAAGAAAGTAAAAGTGTCTTTTTTTTAAAATAATGTGGTTAATGTGAGTGACGATGAAGCTTATCTGTACATAATCATAATGATCATATGGTGTCTTATTTTCACTTTTGAAGATTAACACTTGGAAAGCTATTTTTAAGTGTTCATGTGAAGAAAATGATACAAGATTGAAAATTGGTATTTTTAGTCTTCAAATCGTGCCAGATATAATAAACCCTGTTTTTCTTTCCTTGTGCTCTATGTATGGAAAAAGTCGAATTAGGTTGCCAATAGTAGGAGGTAATATTTTAATGACAGCATCTGGTTTCTTTAGGACAGATATTTCATTATATTTACTTAACATTTCTGAATATAAATGTACCTGTTAAGTGCAAAAGTTCTATTGGCTTTTATTTTAAAAAATGTTATTGTGGTAAGAACAGTTAACATGAGATCAACCCTCAACAGATTTTTTTAAATTATAAAATACGTTATTGTTGACTGTAGGTACAATGTCATACATCATATCTCTGAAGTTTATTTATCTTGCTTGACTAAAACTATATGACCTTTAATTAGTAACTAGCCTTTTACATTCCTCTTCAGTTTCTGGCAACCACCCATCTAATCTTTGATTACTTGAATTTGACTATTTTATAAAATTCATGTAAGTGGAATCACACAGTATTAGTTTTTCTGTGACTGATTTATTTCACTTACCATAATGTCCTCAAAGTTCATGTTGTCATATTTTGCAGAAT
The DNA here is from genome assembly GCF_020171115.1 of Neogale vison. Classification (NCBI taxonomy): domain Eukaryota; kingdom Metazoa; phylum Chordata; class Mammalia; order Carnivora; family Mustelidae; genus Neogale; species Neogale vison. The sequence continues at coordinate 231,549,677 of NC_058091.1, read as the reverse complement.
TTTCTTTAAGGTTGAATTGTATTCCATTGTGTATATACCATATATATATATTTATAATCCTTCACCTACTGATGAACATTTAGGTTGTTTCCACTGTTTCCACATCTTGGGTATGTGACTAGCACTGCGCTAAACATAGGAGTGTTATTATCTGTCTAGTGTCTTGGTTTTTATACTTTTGGGTAAATACCCAGAAGTAGAATTGCCAGGTCATATGTAGTTTTTGTTTTTGTTTTTGTTTTCAATTTTTGTGAAATATCCATACTGTTTTCCATAGTGGCTATACCATTTTACTTTCTGACCATCAGTGTGCAAGGATTCCGATTTCTCCATCATTTCTTAAATGAATTTTTAAGAACAGCTTTATTTGGATAGAATTCATATTATATACAGTTCACCCATTTTCATGGTTGCTAATAAATTCACAGAGTTTTGCCACCATCATTACAATCAATTTTGGAACATTTTTATCAGTCCAAAAAGGAACTTTATATCCATTAACTATCACTCCCCATTTCCTTCCTAACTCTTCCCTTTCCCGAAAGCCCTAGACAAACCACTAATCTCTTTCTTTCTATAGATTTGCCTGTTTTAGGCATCTTATATAAACTTAGTCAGATTATATATAATCTTTTGTATCTGGCTTTTTTTTAGCCTAATATTTTCAAGGTTCATCTATATTTGAAATACGTATCAGCACTTCATTCCTTTTTATTTATGAATATTGCTCTATTGTGTGGATATATTACAAGTTATTTATCCATCAGCAGATATATATATTTAGGTTATTTATACATTTTGGCTGTTGTGAATGATGCTGCTATGATTGTTTCTTTACAAGTTTTTATGTAAACATGTTTTTATTTTGGGTATATACCTATGAGTGAAATTGCTGGGTCATACATAATTCTATGTGTAACCTTTTGAGGACCTACCAGACTGCTTCTCATCATCAGTAGTATACCATTTTACATTCTCATCACCAGTGTATGAGGGTTTTCATTTCCCTATGTTCTAGCTAACGCTTGTTATTATCTGTCCTTTTGATTTATAATCATCATCCTAGTGAGTGTGAAAATGGGGCCTTCACTTTGAATGCTGCATGGTTTGACTTGTTTAAAGGATATAGTACCTGCCTGTTGATGATACTGCAGTTATATAAGCAAATACATGTGTATCTATATTTCTTTGTTTCTAGACACATTTCTTTTATTGAGACTAACTGCACTATTTTTGTTCTCTGGAATTTTTTGCAGGTAATTTCACTTATTACAGAATTTGTAGGCACCTTATTCAGAAAAATAACAACTAATAGTTATCAAATATTCAACATGTCTTGGGCTTTGAAATAATTACTATTACTATCCCAGTTTTATAAATAAATAAGACGTACAGAGGTTAAAGAATTTTTCTAAAGTCATTGTTGTTAAATGACAAATTCTGATTTTAAGGTCATGCAGTCTGGTGTAGGAATGCATGCTTCTAACCACCATATGTTGCTGCTTCTCAGTACCTCATGCAAATAGATTTTTCATTTACTGGCTCAAACCAAATTTGGCTTGACAGCACTTTGTTCTTTTGACATATTTCTTAATACACCATATGAACTAATCATCTTCAGTACAGGACAGAACTAACTTTAAGAGAAAAGGTATATTCTTCCTAAAGTTCCAAAGCTTTTAAAAAAACGGGAAAGTCAAAACTATTTTCCTTCAAATTATTTTCCTTAGCCATTAAGAATATAGTTCAGGTTGAAATGAACACACAACTCTTTCGAAGCAGAAAGCCTGTAGAGTCTCTTAGGAGTAGCACTTCATTCCCTGTAAGAAACCATTAAGTTTATTTAATCATTTCAGAAATTATGGAAACAGGTTTACTTTGATAAAACGAGTAATGACGTTTCCTCAAAGTACTGTGATGGTTTTACATTCTTTTGAAAATATGGGTACTATACTGGAAGGCATATTTCTTCTGATAATACTGGAGAGATGTAAATGATCTCTTAACTGCTGAAGAATAAAAGATGCGTTCACCAGTCTTTATCTAGACTTTTTTTTGGAGAAGTGAGAAGACCCACATTTGTCCATAATTCTTCTGTCTTCTATTGTAACAGTTTAAAATGCAAAAATATTTAGACTGGCAGTTTTTTAAATTGCTCACCTGAACAAACCATACATCTAAAACTTCATTAGAAGTAGAATAGCATTCAAAGGGTAGTAATACAGATTTTCTTTGGAAAATTGATCTGTATAGCTCTCTGTCTTACTAGCTGAACAACTTGAGGACTAAAAGAAACCCTAAAAGTTTTTCTAGAATGAAGCTTAAGTTTAAAATCTTAGCACTGGCTGCGTTTTGTTCCAAGTTAAATTTTAGGTGACCCTTTTTAAAGCATTCTGTTGATATATCATTTAAAAATTTTATAATTTGGCTGATCAAATTAAATATATAAAAAGTTGAGAAGTACTTGGTCAACATTTGAGGGTTCCTTTAAGTTTAGTAATGTGAATATTGAGAAACAACGATGTGAAATAAGTTACATTTTGAATTTGCCTTCTGGAAGAACTTTAGCCCAGAGATGCTGTGAAATTTATCTCTTACCTCTTTAGCCTGGGCAGGTCTCTTCACATCTCTGTACCTGTTTCTTGTTTAAAATTAAGATAGTAAATCAGTTTTGCTAGGAATATTGTGAACTGAAAATTTATTTAAGCATTAGTACAGTGATTGGCACATACTTAGTAAATGTGGTCATTTTTAAACTTGGGGAATCTATTTACATACATATCTAGAACAGAAAGTAAACAAGGAGCAGCAAGCATATGGCACAATGGCCATGTGCTCCAATATGGTCATAACTCCAAATTGGCCATAACTTCAATTTGGGAAAATCTGTGATAATTCTAGACTAGATGATTGTGATTTAAGGCTTTATGGAGGAAATTGATCCTGCTGCAAGCCCTGAACGGTTGGGTATAAGAATAGGGGTTGGATTTTGATTTCCAGAGCTGAAATGATCTAGACCAGATTTGATGAAGCTTTGAAATAGATGATGGCAGTGGTAAAGAAACAAAAGAACTGGTCTAAGATATACTGAGGAAATAATCTGCAACCGCCATTTGATTAAAATTTTAAAAAGGGATAAAGCAAAAGAAAGAAAAGCCTCCTAAATTATAATTTAAATGGTAATTTCATTGCTCATTAATCAAATTAAAATTGAACTCTCATAAGTTCACCCTTTACAGAGCCATAGACATTAAATCAGGTATAATTTTCACACAAAGGATTTTATTTGTAACAAATAAGGAGATCACAGAACAACTTCCAAAGTTGTGATTCCCTGAGCAAAGGTGAATGGATTCCTTTTATTTAGGGTTAGGATGAGTATTTAGCCTTGTCATCGTGTATGGAAGTAGGCATAAGCACACACCTTAATGAAACATTGCCTGTATATACATTATAAGTTACATAAACAAGGCTTGGGTTCTTCCTTGGGCAGAGATCTTAGTGTTAAAATGAGCTAAAGTAACTGTTAGTCCTTCTCCGGTTCATCTGTGCCCATGAAAGTCTGGGATTGAGTTCAAACTGGCCTGGGTGGTCTGGGAGCTCCTCATCAGGGCAGTTATGCTTGAGAGGTTAGTTTTTGGTTTCCCTCACAGGATGTTATGCCTTGCGGTCTTTGCCTCACTTAAGAGATCAGCTAGAAGGAAGAACTAAGGAAGACTGTGGGACAGAGGTCATAGAATGTAAGTAGGTAAGCAATGAAGGTTAGGGCTTGGGGTTTAGCCGGTGACAAAATCAGTAATGCCTCTAAACATTAATCTTTGTAAGGGTAAAACTCAAGAATGGAAAAGAGTAAGAGAGATAAATTTCATTTTAGATAGTGTAACCCTATTATTACTATTTATCACTCAAATTAGGTTACTGTAGGAGTGGAAAAGGCGCTTTTAATAATTATACCAAGACAGCAGTTGTAGGGTGGGACTATCTTGGGCTCACTTAGTTACAGTGTCAAAATGCCAGGTTAAGTTTCAGGTAACCAAGAATTCAGAGGTGTATTCTACAGCTGTCAAGAACATAGAAGCAGAGCTTGAGCTTAGAAATAAACACTGGTAATATTGAAGCCCCAAATTTCTGAGAGGAGGTAATAGTACAAAAACATAAGAGAAAAGTAAGGGGTGTGTTTGCAAAATTGTAAAATAGCTGAAGTTGTCTTTAAATTCCTCTCTCCTCCAAGAATTTGGTTTTCATACTAACTTTACATCCCCCTTTGGCCTTATTTTCAAGGAAAGTTCATAAACATCAATTTTAGGGACTTAGTAACATGCCCCTAAGGTGAATGGCTCTTAATCTTTCAGGAGTTAAGGAGTACTTTCATTTAAGAGTGTGATGAAAGCTCTCCTCATAAATCCTATGTGTGTACATTTAGAATTATGCTATTAGATTGGTCTGTGAAACTCAATTTAAGAGCCCCTGACCACCCTAAGGGTATTTTATGTATTTTACTGTGCCATTTAGAAATACATAAGCATACTTTGTGACACTTCACTTCTTTAAATATTTCAGTATGCATCTCCCAAGAATTTAGTTAATTCTCCTATTGTATGTGGGGCATAGAGGTCCAAGAGCAGCTGGCTCTGGGGTCCCAAACAGCAGGTTTAGCCACTCATTGAAGGCTTGTTTTAAAGAGAAACAAGGGGTGGTGAACCAAAAAAGGAATGTATTTTAGTCAGGCCAATACCGGGAAGATAGAGAACTAGTGTTTCAAAGGTTGTCTCCAAAGGGCCAAAATCACTTCACAAATTTCTGTAAGGAAAATGTGGGACAAAGTTCCCTGGATACATGCAGGTGGGCATTGCTGGTCAAGTTATTCATCCTTTTGGGATTAGTTATCAGTGGAGTCTTACTAGCTCAAGGAAGTCCTCCCTTCAGGGGCTAGTTTTGGTTCTCAGGAGGGGATGCTTTGTGCACAGGGGTCTTTTGTCTGAGTTAAGAGACTCAGATACGTAGACAAAAAATGATCTGTAAATTGGTAGGGTGGGGAACACTTCTGTTTTATGTCACTCCAGGCAGCTGAGTTTTAAGGTGCTAATTTTTATCTAAATATCTTTCTGAAATGAATTTAGTGTATACTTTGTCAGCACAGGCTAGATTATGTTACAATAACAAACCTAAATCTCAGGTACTTAAAGGTTTATTTCTCTTACTTGTTCAATGCAGGTTTATAGAGGAGGTTCTGCTTACTCTTGTTTAAGGATGCAAGATGATGAAGAAACCGGCATCTTGAACATGAATAGTCACTGTGCTGGAGGGAAAAGATAGCTTTTCACACCAGCAATTAAATACCTGCCCAGAAAGTGACACATCATTACAATTTATTTGCCCCACCCACCAGGGATCCAGAAAATGTAGTCTTACCAAGTGCCAGTAAGGCAGAGAGCTAAACATACTTGGCAAACAGTATTAAACAAGTACTATTGCTACTTAGTGGACTTTTTCCTTTCACTTTCCTAAAGATTAACTATTCATTACTTTGTATTGGTCTTTTAAAAGAAAGAACTTAATACATTTGTACAGTATTCTTTAACATGGATTAAATTATTAAGCAGTTTAACAGGTATCTATGTAAATTTTATTTGAAAAAAATCACATTGACCTTTTTTTTCCCCCTTAGGGCTCAGCTGATCCTCTAAATAGTGCTTTTCATTTGACCTACAACATGGTTTTGAACTTACTACGTGTAGAAGAAATTAATCCTGAGTACATGTTGGAAAAATCCTTTTACCAGTTTCAGCATTATAGAGCAATTCCAGGAGTAGTAGAGAGTAAGTATAAAATTATCATAACAGAGCCTTCTTAGCTAGTAGAGTAAATAGCACAATTCCTGCATTACTGGCCGCCTAGGCCATTGTTTATTTTGGTTAGCCAAATACTGATTTTTGACCAGAACTGTGATCTGGTCATTATAACCGACTAGAATATTTTAAAATAAAAGAAAACCCTGCTCTAGTATACCTTTCAAGAGTTGGTTCAAATTTAATGTAATTTATTGTTATAGGTATACTATGTGATAGCTCATGTTCATGAGTCATAACAAAAGAACCTGGTATATTAAATTTGACCTATAAGAAGCATGTGTATATTAGTCTTGCCCTTGTACTGTTCTCTCATTATAAAAGAGTGCCAGAGCATAAGTTTATAAATAAGGAAATTTAATACTCCAACTGGGATTTCAGTTCAGCCTTTTTAGAATTTCTAGCTCCTATTATGGTAATGCTTTCTAAAGTTTAGAAAGTGTTCGGTGGTAACTGTTCAAGTAGAATTGTTTATTGATCCTTACCTTAGAGGATATTTTGGTTGATCATCATGTAAAAACTGATTAAAATCTAAAACAGAGGCAAAGACTGAAAATAATGGTTTTGGTAGATCTTAGAAAAATAATTCATAGTCATTTTTCCAAGGAGAAAAACTGGAAAACTGAACAAAAGATTCAGAGGAAAGTTAAAATCATTTGTAACCTTACACAGAGCCAGCTGTAACACTCCGTAGCTCTTCTAACATTTTTCTTTCTCATACAAAGGTATTTTTTTTTTTTAAGGTGGGATTAAATACGTTAGTTTTGCCTTACCCACGATTATGTGTCAAGATTCCCAGTGGATACCTGAAATCACAAATAGTACTGAGCCCTATATATACTATGTTTTTTTCCTATACATACATTCATTCCTTTGATAAAATTTTAATTTATAAATTAGACACAATAAGAGATTAACAACACTAACTAATAGAAAAATTATAACCATATATTGTAATAAAATTTATGTGAGTGTGGTCTCTTTCTCTCTAAAAATATCTTATACTATACTCACCTGTTTTGTGACATGAGATGATAAAATGCCTACATAATAAGGTGAACTGAGGTAAATGACATAATCATTGTGATGTAGTATTAGATTCCTATTGACCTTCTGACAGTATGTTAGAAAGAAGGTTGTCTGTTTTTATACTGTATTTGAACACAAGTAATTAAAACCACAGAATGCAAAGCTATGGATAAGAGAGAGGACTACTGTATACAGTTTCTATAAAAGTAATGATGATACTTATATTACTATCTTTTGTTAAATATTTACCTTATGCCTACCCTTGTGTTAATACTTTGCATTTATTATTAGCCCAGTGATTTTGGCTTTTTCAAATTTTATCTGAAGCAGTCTTTGGAAGTATGATTTTTATGATTATACAGTATTTCTGTTTTATAAATGTACTATTATTTATTTAAAAATAAAGGCAAATTTGAGATACTTTTCTATCACAAGTGTTAGTACACTCAACTCAATTTTTATGTAGCCAAAAGTAAATGAATTATAATAATATGCCTTAAAAGAAAAAGGCTTAGAACGTCCAAGTGTCTTAATTTTCTTTTTTTTTTTCTTTTTCTTTACCCTTATCCAAGTGATAGATCATAGTTATTTTCTCTTTAATTTCTCAGGTCGTAAGAGAGCCTTCTTCATTACCAACTATAGAGTTGGAAGGAGCTTTAGCATCATTTTACAGATTTTTTTTCTTTTTTTTTTTTTTAAGATTATTTATTTATTTATTTATTTGACAGACAGAGATCACAAGTAGGCACAGAGGCAGGCAGAGAGAGAGGAAGGGAAGCAGGCTCCTCCCCTGAGCAGAGAGCTCAATGCGGGGCTCGATCTCAGGTCCCTGGGATCATGACCTGAGCCGAAGGCAGAGGCTCCAACCCACTGAGCCACCAGGTGCCCCCAGATTTTTTTCTTAAAGGCTCAGGACTCCTTCCTCCTTGAATCCCCACACCACTCATTGCTAAATGCCATGGCTTCCCCTTCAGATTTTGATTATACCTTATCAGCCATGTAGGAACCAGTCATTGGCAAATAACTGGAAGATTGAACTCTTAAGATACTTCATGTGTCCTGTCCTCAGCTGCTGCAGTTGCTGGCCATAAAGCAAATCTGGCTTTGGGTGATACCATTCCATGTCTTCAGCCAGAGACACCGAGATAATAACTTTTCAAATACTGACTTACAAGATGACTGTCACTGTAAAACAATATTTTGTCAACAGGCAGTGAACAAGGAGCAGTATCATCTTGCAGAAACCTGTAGCTTTGGTGTACCTTGATTTGGGTGAAGGTAGGGCAGAAACTGCATATCTGGAATGCAGTTTGGAAACTCTGGGGAAAACTAATCAAAAAGAAATGGAATCTTGATGAGCTACCCAAATTTGAGAATTTTTATCAAAAACAGCTTGATTTGGCTAGATGCACAGCATAAGAGATGGAGATGTACAGACGGAGTAAGGAAGGAAGTTACAAAGGTCACAACTGTCCAAAGCCAGTTCTGACTTTATGAAGCAAACTTCCCTGGAAACGTAATGGATGTGACTGCAAGACAGAATTTTACTGAACTTAACTGTTATTCAAGCTCAAGGATGGTCATTGCTTGAAGTGGATTGGATATGGTTGGAGTAGCATAGACTGGATGTAGGAAAACATTGCCTTATTTGCTTGGTGCTGGTACCAACTTGGAAACTGGTCCAACAGTATGTATAGCAAGTAGCTGCTGAATATAAAGAGTATGTGGCTAGAGGTCCACTTGCGTCTCTGGTTGTGTTCCCAAGGGATCACAAATTTGTGATTTGGAGAGAGATGTGGAAATCTGTATTGCAACACCTGAAAGACTGTTGGACTTTTTAGAGTGTGGGGAAACCAATCTGAGAAGAACCATCAACCCATCTTTAATGAAGTATATGGAATGCTTGTTAGCGGCTTCAAACCCAAACAAGGAAGATTATGGGTTAGAAAAGACCTGATAGGGAGCCTGGGTGGCTCAGTGGGTTAAGCCGCTGCCTTCGGCTCAGGTCATGATCTCAGGGTCTTCCCTCTCTCTCTCTCTCTGCCTGCCTCTCTGTCTACTTGTGATCTCTGTCTGTCAAGTAAACAAATAAAATCTTAAAAAGAAATCATTAAAAAAAAAAAAAAAAAAAAGACCTGATAGGCAAACCCTCATGCGGAGTGCAACTTGGCCAAAAGAAGTAAGCTTGATGAAGATTAATTCCTTAAAGACTACATTCATAGAGTGTAGTGCACTAGAACTGGGTGCAAAACTACAACATTCCTCAGATTGTGGATATGTGTCATGATGTCGAAAAGATTGAAAAACTTACTCATCTAATGGAAGAGATCATGAGTGAGGAGTAGAATAAAACCATTGTTTTTGTTGAAACCAAAAAAGATGTGATGAACTTACTAGAAAAATGAGAAGAGATGAATGGCCCACCATTGATACTCATGCTGACAAGAGTCTACAGGACATGACTGGGTTCTAAATTATTTCATACGTGGATAATCTCCTATTCTGATTGCTACAGATGTGGCCTCAAGGGCTAGAAGTGGAAGATGTGAAATTTGTCATCAATTATGACTACCCTCACTCCTCAGAGGATTATATTCATCGAATTGGAAGAGCTACTCACAGTATCAAAACAGACAGCATATGTATTCTTTATATAACATAAAACATTCTTTAATAACATAAAAGAAGTGAGCTATCTTATCTGTGTTTCATGAAGCTGATCAAGAGCAGTTAGTTCCCAGTTGATTCAGTTTGTCAAAGACAGGTTCAGGTTGTTCAGGGGTGGAGGAGGCTTAAAGGATGACAATTGGGATAGATACTCTGCGCAAGAGGGCTGACTTCAATACCTTTAGAGACAGGAAACTATGGCAGAGATTAGTTTGCTTAAGAGAGATTTGGGGGGAAAACTTAGAATGGTATCTACTGTGCTGCCATCTACACCAGTGGGAGCTTTGGAAGTAATTTTGTGTGCTGCTGGTCTAGAGACCAGTTTTAGAACTGGTAATTCAACAGGCACTTAATGGAGTGGTTATGATAGCACTCAGTAATGTGGAAATGAGGTCCAGAGATGTACAGTGGTATGAACCAGCAGGCATATGTATACCCTGCTACTGTAGCTCAATATTTTTAATATTTTTAAAAGATTATTTATTTATTTAAGATAGAATGCAGGGGAGAAGCAGGAGGGAGAGGGACAAGCAGACTTACACTAAGTACTGAGCCCAGCATGAGGCTCAAACCCCAACCCTGAGATCATGATCTGAGCCAAAACCAAGGGTCTGAATCCCAACTGACTGAGGCACCCGCTCACCCCAAGTCACCTTAATACTTCAGATAACGATTTTTAAGCTTACAGTAGTTCTAAGCAGTTGTCACTGGGTCATTCATGACTAGGGTAATTAAACACACACACACACACCCCAAGCCAGACACACACGCGCGCGCGCGCGCGCACACACACACACAGACACCCTCAGCCAGCCAGCCAGCAGTTAGACTGGTTTTGTGACTGAATAACCAAGAGAAACAGAATGCATATTGGTACACCAAAAACCTTTGATGTTTTTTCCTTCTTTGTAAAAATAGCGCATTCTAACAACCAATAAATTACTGTTTAAACTTCACTTTATATTATTCTTCTATAATTCCATAGAAAATATCTCAGATATGGTTGGGGATAGAGTAAGAAACAAGTGTTTCCCCATTTCTTTAAACCCTTTTTTTATGACTTCTCACTGGACTCAAATTCTTTTTTTTTTCCTCCCAATTTTATTTATTTGACTGAGTGAGAGAGCACAAGGGGTGGGGAGCAGCAGAGGGAGAGGGATTGCATAGGGCTTGATCCCAGGAACCCGGGGTCATAACCTGATCTGAAGGCAGAAGCTTAACCATCTGAGCCCCCCAGGTGCCTCTGGACTCAAATTCTTGAGTATGACTTGGACAAAGACTCGGCTACCTGCTCTGAACTGAAACATTACCATCATTTCCCACTCCTCTGTCCTCTGTCTCTCCAGTCCCCAGCTGCTGCTGTATTCAGGGTGGTTCTGACTGACTTAACTTTTAAAAGGATTGTGAATAACATAATCTGCACTTCCTGGTACTGCTACTATACATTTGCTTATTCTTCTGCTTGAATCATCCTGCTTTTCCTCCCTATGTTTTTAAAGGGCAAAGACCTTTTGAAACTCATAAAAAAATGAACTGTCAAGAGTAGAACAGACATTTTAATGGGAAAAGATAGAAATTAAAATGATGAAAGAGTTAATGACAGAATTGCACCACCTTTACTACAATTTGCAGGACTGAGTGGTATAATAGTGTAGAAGGAAATGGTTAGAGGTGATAAAAGGCTATCCTGTATGCTTTAAAAATGCAGAATACATCTTGAATGCAGTTTATTCTCATTTTTAGTTATTATTAAGAAAGGTTTCATTCTTTTTGCTCTTGATACTACTAGAACTTCTTCAAGAGAGCTGGTACTATTTTCACCTTATTAGTATATCCAAATTAAAATGTAGACTGTTGGGGTGCCTGGGTGGCTCAGTGGGTTAAAGCCTCTGCCTTTGGCTCAGGTCATGATCCCAGGATCCTGGAATCAAGTCCCACATCCCCACATTGGGCTCTCTGCTCAGCAGGGAGCCTGCTTCCTCCTCTCTGCCTAAGTGTGATCTCTGTCAAATAAATAAATAAAATCTTAAAAAAACTAACAAAATGTAGACTGTTGTCTTTGGAATTATAGAACTAATCTCTATAACTTATAGTGCTTTTATGTTTTACAACAAACTTGGATGGCTGGCATACATGAGATGTTTTTCGTTTTGATTTACTGAATCCACATTAGATTTTCCAGTGAGCTATGGAGTAAAACTTAGAGGATTTCACTGTTTCTGTTCTGAAAGGAAATATGCAAAGTTAATTTTAATCTTTTGTTTGTGTTATTAATAGGTAATGCCATGGTTAGTAGCAATAGGTGTGAAATTAAACATGGGTTTGATTCAAGACTGTCTGAGCTTTAGTTGGCTCATCTAAACTAGGATAATAACTAGTTCATCTAGTTCATGAAAATTGAGATAATTAATGTTGTATGGTCACTGAGTACTTGTTGTAACTACTGATAGTATTGCTGTAGATCAGGAAAGCCATTTAAACTTTAACCTCTTAGAAAATTTGCTCAGTACTTGGAATAGCAGTCCATTTTTCCCATCACTCCCAGGTCTGTATCTGCGCACATGTTATATATTAATACATCTTTGGAACCAGAAACTTCCTTCTCCCTCAAAAAGTGGAAATTGTTTGCAAACTCTTTTAAGAGTTTATTGGAGTATCTCTCATCTGGTGTTTCCTAAGATCTTGAAACTTTCCCATCGTCTGCACTACAGTGAAACCAGCTTCTTATACAAAGGTTTCTCTACTCTTTAATTGACTACACTTACTTTTCTGGAGTTGTGTATAGCTGTAGTTAGAATCCTAGATATAAAATACATGTAACTTCTTAAAGCGTCTTAGACTTTTGACTCAGTAGTAAAATGGTTTTAGTACAGAAATGATTTGGAGAGAGAACAGGGAGCAGTACTTAAGTCATCCTACAGGTGTTTATTGTCTCCTTGAACTCTTGTCAGTGCTTATTGTTTCACTGACTCCTGCAAACAGTGTTACTTTGTAATTTTAGATGGGGCAGCTTATTAACATTTCTGTGTGGTTTTTGTTATAAAACTTCCTACTGACTTTAGCCTGTCAAATATTCTTTTATAGTTTTGTAATTGTTTCTCTTTTTGGTAATGTCAGTTGCCGTAATATGTATTAAGAATAGCTTTCTAGTCTTCAGTGAATGGAATTCATTTCCTATAAGAAGACTTGTAGTTCATTTAAAAATAAGGTGATGGGGGCGCCTGGGTGGCTCAGTGGGTTAAGGCTTCTGCCTTCGTCTCGGGTCATGATCCCAGGGTCCTGGGATCGAACCCCACATCGGGTTCTCTGCTCCAGGGGGAGCCTGCTTCCTCCTCTCTCTGCCTGCTTCTCTGCCTACTACTTGTGATTTGTCTGTCAAATAAATAAAATCTTAAAAAAAAATAATAAGGTGATGTATTATGCCTAAGGGAATGCAAAAGATCATAAGTTTGAGGGAGCAGTCTGTGAGAATGTTGAATATGATAATAAAAATAATAACAAGATAGTTGTAATATCCTCCCTGAGTGTTTACTATATGCTATACTCTTAGCTAAGTACTTTCTGTATCTTTAATCTCTAATTATACTCTTAGGAGTATGAATATTTTTGTTATTTTCATTTTGTGGATAAAGAAACTAAAACACAGATTTAATAGAGGATTTGATCATTGGAATAGAATTGAGAGTTTAGAAACAAACCCAATCACCTGTGATCACTTGATTTTCAACAGGTGCTCTTGGGGCAGTGGGCTAGCCATATTTAAAAGAATGAATTGAACCTTTAGTGTATATATAAATTATTTGAAATTGAGTGGAAGTCCTAATTATAAAAGCTGAAACCATAAAACTCTTAGAAGAAACCATCAGTTTAAATCCCTATAACCTTGGATTTGGCAGTGATTTCTTTTTCTTTTCTTTTCTTTTTAAGATTTTATTTATTTATTTGACAGAGAGAGATCACAAGTAGGCAGAGAGGCAGGCGGAGAGAGAGGGGGAAGCAGGCTCCCTGCTGAGCAGAGAGCCAGATGCAGGGCTTGATTCCAGGACCCCAAGATCATGACCTGAGCTGAAGGCAGAGGCTCAACGCACTGAACCACCCAGGTGCCCCTGGCAGTGGTTTCTTAAATAAGACATAAGCAACAGAGGAAAAAGTAAATTTGTTATAATCAAATTGAAAACTTCTGTTTCAATCAAATTGAAAACTTTTGTTGTTAGGCACCAACAAAAAAGTAGAAAGAAAGTCCATGGAATGGGAGAAAATAATTTGCAAGACACATATCTTATACAGGTCTAGTTTCCAGAATATGGAAAGAACTCTTAAGAAAAAGACATATAGTCTAATTTTTAAATGGACAAAGTATTTGAATAGATATTTCTCCAAAGGAGATAAACTATTAGCCAACAAACAAGCACATGAAAAAGATGCTCAACATTTCCACTCCTGGGTATATAACCAAAAAAAAAATTTTTTTTCACACACAAAAACATGTGCATGAATGTTCATAAAAACATGATTCACAGTAGCTGAAAGGTGGAAATAATTCAGTCCATCGCCTGGTAAACAGATCACTAAAATGGTATACCCAAATAGTGAAATAATATTCAGCCATAAAAAGGAGTGAAGTGCTGATACATGCTATGCTGCTATGATATGGATGAACCCTGAAAACATGCTCAGTGAAGGAAGCCAAACACAGAAGGCCTTGGTATACCGTGACTGCATATATATGAAATATCTAGAATAGATGAATCCATACAGATAGAAAGTAGACAGGTTGCCAGGGGCTGGGGGAAGGAGAAAATGAGGAGTGTTTGCTCAGTGGATATAGAGTCTCCTTTTGAGGCAGTGAAAATATTTTACAACTATGTGGTGGGGATAGTTGCATATTTTGTGAATGTACTTTGAATGTGTTGATGGTGAGTTTTATGTTTTGTGTATTTTACGCCAGTTGAAATAGTGTTTATTCACAATGGGATGTGGGCATAATGAAATGAGTAAGGAAGGGAGGTCAGCACTAGATGCAAGAATTTGAGCAGAAAATGCTATCATATATGGTTAGATGAGCTAAGAGAAAAATTCGGGGAAAGAGTTTGTGTATTGGTTACTGACTGAGTAGAGAAAGAACTGTGGTTGAATTGCCTGTTCTCAATGTTAGTGACCTAGACCCTGATGGTGGTGGAGGTCTCAGGACAATAGCAAGCTGGATTCTTTCTGAAATTTAAAACAACTATACTTAAAAAGTCCAAAATAGTTCCGTCTAATTGGACTTTCTGCAGTGGTGGAAATGTTCTGTATCTGAGCTATTCAAGTCCAGAAGTCAGTAACCAGTTGAGTTACTGACAGTTGAGTATTTGAAATGGTGCTAGTGCTATTGAGGAACTAAATATTTTATTTAATTTTCATTAATTTTGATTTAAAAAGCCACATATGGCTGGTGTCTGCTGGTAGTATATTGGAAAAACCTGTTGTAGCACATTTCTGCCAATACAGAGAGTTTGACTGGACAATGAGGTGTTGAACAATGTAGGCCTAGAATTCTTAGTTAATACCCTCTTCCACGTCTATAGGGAGAGTAACAGCTCACCAGATAGGAAGGATCACTGTCAGTTCAGACTCAATTTGACGATTCACAATTAGTGACTCAGGGAACTTTAATGTAGGAGCTTCATATAGAAAGAAAATACTCAGAACGACGTGCAGTTATCTCTGAAGTCTTTCCACAAAATTTCTAGTCTATGCAAGCTTTGTTTCCTACATTGGTAGAAGAAAAACAGATGTATCTTTGTATAGTTTACATAAAGTATTTTTTTAATATTTTACTTGTGTTTTATTTACAGAGGTAAAGAACTCAGAAGAACAGTATAATAAAATAGTAATACCAAATGAGGAAAGTGTCGTCATCTATTATAAGATCAGACAGCAGCTTGCCAAACTGGGTAAAGAAATTGAAGAGTATATTCATAAACCAAAATATTGCTTACCGTTTCTACAGCCAGGTCGTTTGGTAAAGGTATGTCATTTTGAGTAAAGATTCTAATTGTTGTTCTGTATTAGTTACATTGTTTTGCACTATTCACTTGGAATTGATTAGGGGTGAGATCATGTGTGAAGGCCTCTTTATCTCCACTGATTTTCATTTTGGGGGTATAAATCGAAGGAGATACTTTTGGTGTGGACATATAAAGTATTTCCAGTTATGAACTAAAAAAATAGAAGCAGTTTTGTGTACAGTATTCAGTCTTGGATGAATTCATTAGCTATAAAATATAAAAGATTTCATATAGTCTCAGAATAAATACATCATATCATTTTAGAAATTTGTTTGCCAGGGACACCTGTGTGGCTCAGTTGATTGTCTGCCTTTGGCTCAGATCATGATCCCAGAGTCCTGGCATTGAGTCCCACATTGAGCTCCTTGTTCAGCAGGGAGCTTCTTCTGCCTCTTCCTGCTGTTCTCCCTGTTTGTGCTTGCTCGCTCTGACAGATAAATAAAATTTAAAAAAAAAAATTTGTTTGCCAACTGAGATACTCCTCTTGTTACTGTTTTAGAGGCCTATTTGGTGGTGATTTTTTTCTTTAGGCTTTATATCTTTTTCCTTAAGTTTAACTGATCTTTCAAAAAATATGTTACTAAGAACTCTCAAAGTTTTATTAGCCTATAATGTGGGCATGGAAGTCTATAAAATTGCTTTTGGAGCATAAATGTTTTTATTTACTTGCTTCCCTTTCTTTTTAGGTAAAGAATGAAGGAGATGATTTTGGCTGGGGAGTAGTGGTGAATTTCTCAAAGAAGTCAAATGTTAAGGTAAATAAACCATTGCCCTTAAGGTA
This sequence comes from Neogale vison, assembly GCF_020171115.1. Lineage (NCBI taxonomy): Eukaryota > Metazoa > Chordata > Mammalia > Carnivora > Mustelidae > Neogale > Neogale vison. Next base: position 231,533,301 of record NC_058091.1, on the reverse strand, counting down.
GAATCATATATAAATTTTTAGTAAAAAGTTTTTTCAGACTCCTGAAATTGATCAAAGTAGAAATAGCATTACATTAAGAGAAGCTATAATAAATTCTTCCATAGGAATTAGATTTTTGAATAATCTTAAATTTTGTCTTCAAAATGCAGTTATTTTCCAAACAACAACAAATTTTAATTTCATGACAGTTCACCTGTCTTCTCTGAATTCATCAATACTTTTTATAATTTTACTCTTTAAATTGAATATTAGAAAAAATTAGCTTCTGATACGGAAAATTAGAATTTTGATTTAGGTATATAATAGAGTTGAAGAAAAGGTATTAGAGGAGCTAGTCAGTTTTACTTATTCTCTGTAAGGGAGAACAATAATAAAGTTGGCTTTGGCCATTATTTATATAAATATTTTGAGGAAAAGATAATATGTAAAGTTAAGGAAAATTTTATTACTTTGTTAGATGAGTGACTATCTTAAAATTAAGTTAGCCACCCTATTATATTTTTGTCTCCCAATATATGACCTCAGGCAGCATTTTGTATCTCCATGTATATTTTTCTTTATCTTTAAAAATGAATAGGTTGCAGGGCACCTGTGCAGCTCAGTCCGTTTTGTGTCCAATTCTTGATCTCAGCTCAGGTCTTGATCTTGGGGTCATGAGTTGAGGCCCCACACTGGACTCCACACTGGGTGTGGAGCATCCTTTAAAAAAAAAAAAAGAAGAAGAAGAAGAAGAGTTTGCATAAGATGCCTGCATACTCATAAAGCTGACCATCTCATGATTTTTGTTGTCATTGTTTGTTCTACCTGGGTATAGAGAAAGTAGAAGTTAAGCTTTGGGACTGGAAGTTACTCCTGAAATATGTAAATAAATTTAGAGATAATAAAGCCATTTCTTGGGAGAAACAAGTTCATAGGTTTGGGGGTACCTGAGTGGTGTGTTTGGTTCAGCGTCTGCCTTCAGCTCTGGTCATGATCTCAGAATACCCTGGGTTCAAGCCCTGTATCAGGCTCCCTGCTCAGTGGGAAGTCTTGCTTCCCTCTCCTGCCCCTTTCCTCCTGCTTGTGCTCTCTCTCTCCCTCTCTTTCAAAAAATACATAAACCCTTTAAAAAAAAAAGTTCATAGGTTTGTGATCGGTGTTTTTGTGAATGATCTGTGATTAATCCCACTGAAGAACTTCTTAAGGATATTTAGTTTGTTATTACCATTTTGATACATTACCATCTTCATTCGTAATTATAAGTTTTGTCTTTTAAGTATTGCCCCACTTGTTATCTCATTTGATCCCAATTAGGTAAGGATTCATTGACCACAGACAGAAAGTTTCTGTGCTTACTCATTTGATGAATAGCAAAAAGCCAATAATGAAAAAATAGAAGGCAGAATAGTATGAATACTTTAGTAAAGATATAAGTAAAATGCATTTGGAACTCAGAGGAGGAAGAAATTGTATCTGAGCTATTCGAGATGGTATCTAATTAGGAAAATAATTTAAAATTTTTAAAGGAACCTTGGAGAATGAGTAGCATTCATTTGGTGGATATTTATTTACTGCTGAAGGAGCAGTGATACGTAGCAGGCCCAGAACATTTCAGGTAAAGAGTGAAATCTTTTAGAAGTATTGAAGTTACAGAAAATGAAGAATGGATTTGAGTATATTCAGTCTAGATACCTAAACATTTGAAAGCACTGGTAGGTGTTTGAAGATTAGTTGGTTGGTTGATTGGTTTGCTTGGGTTTAGTTTGGTGCTTTTTTAATCTGTTTATTTTTGAGGGAGGGATTGATCTGATCAGAAGTTACTATATTGACAGTGTTTGAAGGATATTGAAAGAGATAGCATAGTAGATACAAGTTTCTCTATTAAGGAAACTTACTGTTTTGGGTGAGTCAGAAGGAAGATGGTAATAGTAATAAGGGTTCAGGTGGAGGATACTGAAGAACTAGAATGGACACTCTTGAATGGGAGTGTTTTGCTGCAACTGTCTTAGCCTAATGTTTCCAGGGTTTAAGCATGTTGTAGTGTATATCAGCACTTTGTTCTCTTTTGTGACTGAATAGCATTCCATTATACAGATACATGACATTTCATTTATCCGTTCATGAGTTGATAGACATTTGGATTGTTTCTACCTTGGGGCTATTACAAATAATACTTCTATGAACATCCATGTCTGAGTTTTTGTGTGGACATATGTTTTCATTTTTCTTGAGAGTGAAATTGCTGGATCCTGTGGATACTGTATGACCATTTAAAGAACTGCCAGGTTGCTTTCTAAAGTGGCTGCACCATTTCACATTCCCATTAACAATGTATAATGGGTTTTATTTCTTCACATCCTCATCACACTTAATGTCTGACTTTTTTGTTACACTCGGTATATAGTGCTATCTCATTGTGGTCTTGATTTGTATTTTCCTGATGACTAATATTGCCAAGGATCTATTTAGTGTTTATTGGCCATTTGTATATTCTTTGGAGAAATGTCTTCAGCTCTTTCACCAACCCACATTCAAATTGAGTTGTCATTTTATTACTAAGTTTTATATGAGTTCTTTATCATATTTGATTTCCAGATATTTGTCTCCCATTTTGTGGACTATCTTCACTTTTTTTTTTTAAGATTTTATTTATTTATTTGACAGAGATCACAAATAGGCAGAGAGGCAGGCAGAGAGAGAGGAGGAAGCAGGCTCCCTGCTGAGCAGAGAGCAGGATGCAGGACTCAATCCCAGGACCCTGAGACCATGACCTGAGACCATGACCTGAGACCATGACCTGAGCCGAAGGCAGAGGCTTTAACCCACTGAGCCACCCAGGCGCCCCTATCTTCACTTTCTTGATAGTGCCTTTTGATGCGCAAGTTTTTAATTTTGATGTAATCCAAATTAAGTCTTTTTTTTTTTCTTGTTACTCACGGTTTTGATGTTATATATAAAAATTACTGCCAACATCAAGGTCATGAAGATTTACCTCTGTGTTTTCTTCTAAGAGTTTTATAGTTTCACCTATTATATTTAGGTTCCTGATCCATTTTCAGTTTTCTTTATGTGGTATAAGGTAAGGGTCTACCTTCATATTTGTCCTAGCCCTGGTTATTGGAAAGTTTTTTCCTCATTAAATGATCATGTCATCCTTGTCAAAACTCAGAAGATCATAGACACATGGCTTCACTTCTAGACTCTCAGTTCCATTTCATTGACCTCTGTCTATTCCAATGCCAGTACCATATGATCTTCATTTACCATATCTTTATAGTTAAGTTTCAAGAAAAAATAGATTTATGAGTTCTCCAGCTTTGTTCTTCTTTTTCAAGATTGTTTTGGCTATTCTGGGATCCTTACAGTTTCATATGAATTCGATTATTTGCTTGTCAGTTTTTCCAAAGAAGTCAGCTGGATTCTGAGAGGGCTTGCACTGAATCTGAGCATGGAGAATACTGCTGGCTTAACATAATTGAGTTTTTCAGTCATGAACATAGCATGTTTTCTTTATATTTACACTTTTTTAAAAAATTTATTTATTTTAGAGAAAGAAAGTGAGAGAGAACAAGCATGGGATGAGGGGTAGAGGGAGAGAATTCTCAAGCTTCTCCCACCTAAGCAAGAAGCCCAGCATGAGGCTAGATTACAACAACCCTGAGATCATGACCGGGGCTGAAATCAAGATTCAGTTGCTTAACCAACTGAGCCACAGAGGTGCCCCTTATTTAGATATTCTTAATTGGTAACTTACTGTTTTTCAAGTATAAACTTTTACTTTTTTTCTATATATAAACCCATGTTGTATCTGCAAATAGAGATGTTTTTCTCCCTTTTCACTGTGGGTGCATTTTAGTTCTTTTTTTTTTTTTTTTGCCTTGTTGTTATGGCTAAACCCTCAGGTACAATATTAACAGAGATGATGAGAGCAGATATCCTAGTCTTTTTTCCAGATTTAGGGAGGGACCATCCAGTGTTGTCCATTATGAATGATGTTAGCTCTGGGTTTTTGTTAAGTGTCCTTTACCAAGTTGATAAAGTTTCTTTCAGTTTGTAGTTTGTTGAGTGTTTTTGTAATGCAAGATTGTTTTGTTTTATCAGATGCTTTTTATGTACCTATTCAGATAATTGTGTGATTTTTTTTTTAAATTTTTTTTTTTTTTAATTTACTTGACAGAAAGAGATCACAAGTAGGCAGAGAGGCAGGCAGAGAGAGAGGAGGAAGCAGGCTCCCTGCCTAGCAGAGAGCCAGATGCAAGACTCAATCCCAGGACCGTGAGACCATGACCTGAGCTGAAGGCAGAGGCCTTAACCCACTGAGCCACCCAGGCGCCCCCATGTGATTGTTTTTTAATTCTGTTTTGTATTTGTTCTGATGTGGTATATTAGATTAATTGATTTTTTTAAAAATTTTTTTTCCAATTTATTTATTTTCAGAAAAACAGATTAATTGATTTTTAAGTGCTAAACTAACTTTGAATTCCTGGGTAAATCCCACCTGGTGCTGCATTATTCATTTGATTTTTTGCTGGATTCATTTTGCTAGTATGTTGCAGAAGACTTTTGCACCTACATTTCTTGTGATGTCTTTGTCTGGGTTTTGTAACAGGTTAATGCTGGCCTCATAATGAGTTTGGAAGTATTCCCCTTCTTTTCTGTTTTTTGATGAGTTTTTGAAGAAATGGTATTAATTTTATTTTTTTTTAATTGGAAGAATTTGGCAGTGAGAACACCTGAGCCTTGGCTTTTATTGAGTGTAGTTTATGATTATTAACTCAGTTTGATAGGGTCTGTTCAGATTGTTTATTTCTTCTTGGGTTAGTTTCAATGATTTGCTTTCTTAGAAATTAGTCTATTTCATCTAAGTTACCTAATTTACTTGTATATAATTGTTCATGGTATTACTTTATAATACTTTTTATTTCCAGAAGGTGGTTTAGTAATGTCTTCTCCTTCATTTCTTATTCTTATAATTTGAATCTTTCATCTAGTTAAGTGTTTGTCAATTTTGTTGATCTCAAAGAACCAGCTTTTGGTTTCACTGATTTTTTTTTTTTCTACTTTCCGTTATCATTAATTTCTGCTCCATTTTTGTTAGTCCTTCTATGTGCTAGCTTTAGTTCTAGTTTTCTGGGTTTTTTTTTATTGTCTTAAGGTAGGAGGTCAGGTTATTAATTTGAGATGTTTTTTCCATTTTGATCCAGGCATTCATGCCTGTAAATTCCCCTCCATGGAGATATTTTAACTGCATCCCATAAGTTTTGGTGTAGTTTTCTTCATTTTCATTTACTTCCAAGTATTTTCTAATTTCTCTTTTGATTTCTTCTTTGATCCACTGGCAGTTTAGAGGCGTGTATTAATTTCCATCTATTTGTGAAATTCCCAAATTTCTGTCTGTTTTTATTTCTAATGTCATTTCTTTGTTGAGAAATAATTGTCATATTTCAGTCCTTTCAAATTTCTTGAAATTTTTGTTTAATGGCCTGACATATGGTCTGCCCTCAGAATGTTTTATATGTGGTTGAGGAGAATGTATATTCTGTTTTGGGTGAGATATTCTATAGATGTCTGTTAGGTCTGGTTCGTTTGTGGTGGTATTCAAGTCTTTTGTTTCTTTTCTTGCAAATCTTTGTCTCTTTGTTCTGTGCATTAAAGTAAGGTACTGAAGACTCAACTATTTTTCAATTGCTCTATCTCCCTTCATTTCTGTCAATTAAAGTCTGTCTCCTATACACTGCATAGTCGGATCTTTTTTTATTCTGTCTGAAAAATCTCTACCTTTTGTTTGGTTTCCTTAATCGATTGGTTAATCTATTCACATGTAGTGTTACTGATATCACTAGATTTGTGTCTTTCATTGTGCTTTTTTTCTTTAGTCTCATTTCTTTTTTTTGTTTTTCTAGTTCTCCACTGCTTTCTTTAGCATTAAGTGCTTATGTTCTAACATAACATTTCAGTTTATTTTAATGATTTCTTTCTCTACTTTTTACATTTTTTCTCTACATCTCTGTTTTTTGTTTTTTTCTTAGTGGCTGTTAGGGTCTCTCATATTCAGTATTTCCATATTAACTTAATAGAATAAATTTCAGATTTATACTGAATTCCACTGAGAAGTAGAAACATTACTCCCATATACACTTGTTCCATTTTCCCTCTTGTTGTATAATCTATAAGTGTTACAAATCCAACAATACATGTTATAATTATTACTTAATATGATTTTATTATTTATAAAGAAGCTTAGAGAAGAAAGAGCAAGTATTTATTTATAGCTTTTATTACATTAATCTCATTATTTATCATTTCTGGTTTATTTTATTGGATCCTGTGGATTCATGTTACCATCTGGAGTTATTGCCTTAGCTCAGTACAACTATGCTCCTAACCCATTATTACCAACATACCCATTATTATACCCATATTAAGTATGTTGCAGACTTAATAATTTACTATATATGTATAGTTTCATTTATAAATCATTTAGTAGAAAAAGAAATAATTTTTATACTGTCTTTTATAGTTACATAATTACTGTTACCAGTGCTCTGATTTTTCATGTAGATTGACTAATGTCTAGTGTCACTTGCTTTCAGCCTCAAGAATTTCTTATATTTTTTATAAAGTGGGTTCTGCTAGCAACAAATTTTCTGTTTTTATCTGGGAATATCTGTTTTTGAAAAACAACTTTGCTGGATTTATAGATTCTTGGTTAATAAGTGTTTTTCTGTGAATATGCCAATCCACTGCCTTCTGGTCTCCATTGTTTTTGCTGAGAGGTTTCTGCTGTTAATCTTACTGCGGTCCACTGTAAGGAGTCTTTTTTTTTTTTCCCCCTTGCGGATTTCAAGATTCTCTGTTTTGGCTTTCTGCATTTTTACTATGATGTGTCTCTGTTCATCTCTTTATACTTATTCTACTTTGAGTTCATTGAATTTCCCAAGTATGTAGATTAATACTTTTCAGTTAATTTGGGACATTTTCAGCCATTATTTCATCAGATATTTTTTCATCTTTTTCTCTCTTCTCCTGGTACTCACATTATGGGTGTATTATACTTATTGGTATCCTGCATTCGTCTAAGGTTCTGCTCATTGTCCTTTTTTTCCCCCTGCTTTTTGGGTTACATAATCTCTATGTACAAACACTTTCTTCTGCTACTTCAAATCTCTTGAGCCCCTTCAGTGATTTCTTTCATTTCAGGCATGCTTGTACTTAAGAATTCAAGAATTTCCTTTTTGGTCATTTTTAATCATACCTGTCTCTTTATTGATACTCTGTATTTGATAAACATTGTTATTTTTCCTTTCTTTACTTAATTGGTATTCCTTTAGTTGTTTGAAAATATTTATACTGGCTACCTTTTAAGTCTTTGTTTAATGCGATATCTGGTCATTCTCATAGGCATTTTATTCTGTTGCCTGCTTTTTTCTGGTATCTAGGTACTGGATCATACCTTTCTATTCATGTCTTACAATTTTTTCTTTGAAATTGAATATTTTAAATAATATAGGTAGCCCTCTTGGTACTGGTTCCTTTTTCCCTCCCCTCACACAGTTATATTGTTATTTCTTGTTTATTAGTTTAGTGATTAGCTTGATGGAGTGAAGTCTGTTCCAGTCCCACTTATAAACTTCTTTGTTCTGAGTGACACTTCAGGACTTTTGGTGTATGTGAAGCATGGAAGCAGTATCCTCAAATCTTTTTTTTTTTTTTTTTTTTTTTTTTTGAGATTTTATTTACTCATTTAGAGACAGAGCATGGATAGGCAGGGGGCTGAAAGAGAGGGAGATGAGCAGACTCCTGTGGAGTGGGAATCCTTCGTGGGGCTCAGTCCCAGGACCCTGAGATCATGACCTGAGCTGAAAACAAGAATAGGATGCATAACCAACTGAGAGAACCAGGGGCCCTAAGCGTCAGATCTTTATGGTTTGTCTCTCCCAGCATGACAGCAGTGCCTTAAAGGTAGGATAGACAAGGGTAGTTGAGGCCTCAGTGTTCTCAGCAGTACTACAACTAAGATAGAGCCTCGGGCCAACCATTGGTGGCTGGCAGAAGAAGGGTGCCCCCAGCACTCAGCCTCATTTGCCTAGAACTTATGCTCATCAGTGGGTTGGTGGGAGCAGGATAAGCAAGCAATGCTGCCATCCTATGTCTTTTGGGAAGATGGCCCTCCAACTGAGAGCTGCAGGGAGAGGGAGCCCTACTGTATTTTTGGATTCGCTAGTCTGCAGTTTTTGTCTTGCTGAACTAGGAGAAGTGAGGTGGAAATGATCTTGGTTTAGAGATTAGACTCATGTTACTTGTAATAAATTTTGTGGATTTTCTTGAATAGATGTTTTTTTACCTCCTGTGTGCCCTGAGAACCATTTCCAGAGACTTTACATGGTTGGTTTTTTATAACTTTGCCAGGTTTTGCTAGAGAGCAGGGTTTGTGATGCATTCTTCATGTTGTCATGCTGGTGATTGATGTCAGGTTTTATATTTTTAGGAGAGAAAAATTATACCTAACATAATTATAATTACATTTGCACATATATACATAGTGAACAAGTTTTTAAATGATTTACTTTTCTTGGTCCTTAATCCATGTATAAAAGTAGTGCCAATTGAGGAGAATTCTTTTAGGCAAATACGGAATGGGAACTAGAGAAGAACACATTTCAGTTTTTTTTCTACTTAAGTTGGTGGTGAAACTCATTTCTCCACTGAGTTACTTAATTTGTTTGCTAAAAACATGAAGTACTTACTTTATTGATTTTGTAATCTAGGTCAAAATACTAATAACAGAGATTTTTGTGGTTAATAGGTTTTGGTAGAGAGAGGAAAAATACACAGTAAGGAAGAAGATATTAGAAGCATTTTAAATAAATAAAAATGTAATTGTCAACATTGTCAAAATTTATTTTAAATTTCTTTACCTTCTACAAACTTGAAATTTTCATCAAAAGTATATTTTAATCTGATAATTTCCATTTATAGTGTGAAATTAGCCACATTTTTTTTTAAGATTTTATTTATTTATTTAACAGACAGAGATCACGTAGGCAGAGAGGCAGACAGAGAGAGAGAGGAGGAAGCAGGCTCCCCGCTGAGCAGAGAGCCCGATGTGGGGCTCGATCCCAGGACCCTGGGATCATGACCTGAGTCGAAGGCAGAGGCTTTAACCCACTGAGCCACCCAGGTGCCCCTGAAATTAGCCACATTTTAAAAGTAATGAAAAGTTAGGAAAAAGAAAGTTCAATTATATGATTAAGAAGTTAAAAATAAGGACGTAGAAGTTAAAAATAAGGACATTTAAAAGAGTGTATACTAAGACCATCATTAAGCCAACTAGAACATTTAGTAACTATTCTCTTATGTAAAGGATGACATTGTTGATCCACCTTTACCACAGTATAGAGCTTAGAAATAGTTCAGTGAGAACGATTTTATCATCTTTATTTTTAGAGAGAGAAAGAGAGAGAAGCACACAAGCAGTGGGGAGGGACAGAAGGACAGGGAGAGTCTTAAGCAGGCCTCATGCTCAGCACAGAGCCCAACTCTGATACCGTGATCTGAGCCAAAATCAAGAGTCAGACACTTAATCAACTGAGCCACCTGGGTGCCCCGAATTATTTTATAATCTTTAAGAAATACTTTTAACAGAAGATTTCCATCTAATGCCTCAATAAAGAAGTCTTTGAAGGGTGTTCTCATAGTACACTTAAGGATATCTCTGTAATGTGAATGATTTTGGTAACTTTACAAAGAAAGATGACGTATATATACTTGAGTTCCAGTGGTCACTTCTCTGATTGTTTTGCTTACAGAGGAAGAATATTAAGTTTAGGGGCGCCTGGGTGGCTCAGTGGGTTGGGCCACTGCCTTCGGCTCGGGTCATGGTCTTGGGGTCCTGGGATCGAGTCCCGCATGGGGCGCTCTGCTCAGCGGGGAGCCTGCTTCCTCCTCTCTCTCTGCCCGCCTCTCCGCCTGCTTGTGATCTCTGTCTGTCAAGTAAATGAATGGAATCTTTAAAAAAAAAAAAAGAATATTAAGTTTAAAAATAAAATCCATAGGATTGGAACTAAACACAAAAGACAGTTTTAGATTATCTAGATACAGTACAGATTGTTCATAAATCTTAGATTATTTTTGTTTGAATACTCACTTGTCCCCTAATCCTTTGGAGTTCATTCATTCATCAAATTTGGAATGGGTCTTACCCAAGAGGGTAATTGATTTCCCAATTAACAAATACATTTCCAAATTCAAACCAAAAATACAATCATAATTATTTTAAATTACTGAATTCAAATTTCTGAAAGCATTAAAGATAACAGTCATTGATTCTCCTTACAGTCTTTTGTCCTCTGGAAGAATTTAATAGTTATGTTATAACTTCGTAGTTCATTGTTTCATAAAATCATTTTTTTTTTTTAAAGATTTTATTTATTTATTTGAGAGAGAGAGACAGTGAGAGAGAGCATGAGCGAGGAGAAGGTCAGAGAGCGAAGCAGACTCCCCATGGAGCTGGGAGCCCGATGTGGGACTCGATCCCGGGACTCCAGGATCACGCCCTGAGCCGAAGGCAGTCGTCCAACTAACTGAGCCACCCAGGCGTCCCTCATAAAATCATTTTATCTTGACTAAGCTTTACATAAATATATAACTTTTGCAGCTACAAACTTAATTGAAAATACTAATCAGGGGGTGCCTGGATGGCTTAGTTAGTGAAGCATCTGCCTCCTGTTCGGTGGGGAGTCTGCTTCTCTCTCTCTCCCTCTGAAGCTCCCCCTACTTGCACTCTCTTGCTCTCTCTCTTTCTGTCAAATAAATAAATAAAATATTTTTTTAAAAAAGTAAATACTATTTAGCTTTGGTTTGTTTCTATACCAAAATGAAGACTGTTTTGATGAAACATCTTTAAAAATAAGAAAAAAAAAATATTTGGAAAAAAAAAGTAGTACATGGAGGAAAATACTGGGTTTGAGGAATGGAGCTTATGCTTTCAGAAATTTGAATTCAAATTTCAGAAATTTGAATTCAGTAATTTAAAATAATTATGATTGTATTTTTGGTTTGAATTTGGAAATGTATTTGTTAATTGGGAAATCAGTTAACAAGTTTATTGTGGAAATCAATCGTAGCTATGGGTTAATTGTCATTTCTTGAAAATTTTTCAGTTTTAAAGAATAACTATGCCTAGGGCGCCTGGGTGGCTCAGTGGGTTAAGCCGCTGCCTTCGGCTCAGGTCATGATCTCAGGGTCCTGGGATCGAGGCCCGCATGGGGCTCTCTGCTCGGCAGGGAGCCTGCTTCCTCCTCTCTCTGCCTGCCTCTCTGCCTGCTTGTGATCTCTCTCTGTCAAATAAATAAATAAAATCTTAAAAAAAAAAAAAAAGAATAACTATGCCTAGAGGATACCAAGCACTTAGTTCTTTGACATGTTTACTCCTCAATCAAAATAACTTTCCTTTTTATCTATTTTATGCAAAAGGGACCATTCAAAAAAGACCAAGAAAATATCTTAATGCTCTTTGAAGGATACTGCTATCAAGCAAATTATCATAAATTACAGATATGATTAATTAAGCCTTGGATCTTGAGAACCATATTTTTATTAGAGAATATAAAAGACAAAAGTCTTTTAATAAAATGATATAAAATCACATTAATGAGGTGCCAGTGTACTAAGCAATAAAGTAATCTACTTTAGTATAATTTACATGTTTAATTAGGATAATTTGAAGACACAGATTTATTTTCTGAAACTCTTCATTTCTTATAGTTTCTTTTTCTAATTCTATAACATTAAATAAAATTACAAACTAATCATTGGAAACTTAAAATGGCATTTTATGTCAATTAACGGTTCGTACTTTTTTTTTTTTTTTTTAAGATTTATTTTAGAGAGAGAGAAAGTGTGAGCAGGGAAATGGGCAGAGAGGGAGGGCAGCTGATTCTATTTAAATTCATAAGTATCAAGTCTATAGTCATACCACCCTGAACATACACACACTCAATCTCATTTGAATTCATAAGTGTCAAGTAATTTCTGTTTTTTTCATTTAGTGGAATGTGTTGAAGGATGAAGGACAGCCCTCGTTGCATGAAATAAACTTTTCCTGTGCTATATGTGCCATTCATAATGCTAAATACTGAGAACATAGTCCCTGTACCTTTGGAACTTAAAATTTGTGGGCCAGGATTTAAGAAGTAATGAGCTTCTTTTATCTTGTTTTTTTTCCTAGCCTAATTCCGGAGAACTGGATCCTTTATATGTAGTTGAAGTACTTCTGCGCTGTAGCAAAGAAAGTTTGAAAAATTCAGCTACTGAGGCTGCAAAACCAGCTAAACCTGATGAGAAAGGAGAGATGCAGGTTTGCATTTTATTTTCCATCTTCAGATTTCAAATACTTTTTGAATTATTTATAGTCGCTAGATTTCCTGAATATGATTATAATGAACATACTGTCTTGATTTCTAAATGGGAAGATTTCAAGGCTTTTAAGGTTATGTTAAAGTCATCTAGTATATCAGAAGGTTGGTTAATGAGATTTAAACTCTGTTTCTAGGGGCACCTGGGTGGCTCAGTTGGTTAAGTGCCTCCCTTCCACTTTCTGCTCAGGTCATGATCCCAGGGTCCTGGGATCGAGCCCCGCATCCAGCTCCCTGCTCAGTGAAGGGCCTGCTTTGCCCTCTCCTTCTTCCTGCTGCTTTGCCTACTTGTGTTCTCTCACTCTCTGTCAAGTAAATAAATAAAATCTTTAAAAATAATAATCTCTTTCTATTATCAAATTTTGGTCAGGTAAATAATGATGAAGTAAAAGATAAAGAGAATATAATAATATAAATTTTCACATGAAGTTGGATTTTACTTGAACTGCAATGATGTTTTATTTTTGTGATGAAATAGCATTACAGTTTTACTTCATCCTATTTACTGTATTCCTATGAAATACTGAAGCAGGAATTTGATAATTAAAAATCCTGCATAAGTTTCCTTAGTTGAAACCATTTAATTTACATGTGCTTTTAACAGAATTTTAGTTGAAGTATGGTTGACATAATACATTAATCTGAGGGTTGCAATATAGTGACTCAGCATTTTTATATATTAGAAATGCTCACCACAGTAAGTGTAGTGACCATCTGCCATCATACAAAGTTACTACAGTATTATTGGCTGTATTCCCTATGCTGTACTTGTCATCCCTGTGACTTATTTGATAACTAGAAGTTATCTCCTTCTTAATCCCCTTCACATGTTTCATCTGTCACCTCACCCACCTAGCTTCAGGCAACCTCCAATTGTTCTCTGTATTTATGAGTGTGTGTTTGGTTTTGTTTGTTTGTTCCTTTCGTTTTTTTAGATTTTACATATAAGTGAAATCATGAGGCATTTATCTTTGATTTATTTCATTTAACATAATAACCATGGTGTTGCACATTTATCCATGTTGTTACACATGACAAGATTTCATTCTTTTTTATGCCTGAGTAATATTACTCTATGTGTGTATGTGTAACACATTTTCTTTATCCATTCATCTGTTAATGGACAATAGATTGCTTTTTATCTTGGCTGTTATATATAATGCTGCAATAAACAAAGAGGTGCATGTATCTTTTCAATTTAGTGTATTTGTTTTTTTAGGGTTGATACCCAGAAGTGGAATTATTGGATCATATGGTACTTTTGTTGCTAATTTTTGAGGAGCTGCCACATTGTTTTCCACTGTGACAGTATGCATTTATATTCTCACCAACAGTGCATGAGGGTTCCCTTTTCTCTACATCCTTACCAAGACCTACTTCTTAATTTTGTGATACTAGCCATTCTTACAGGTGGATGGCGATATTTCATTGTGGTTTTGATTTGCATTTCCCTGATGGTTAGTAATGCTGAGCATCTTTTCATGTGTATGTCAGCTCTCTGAATATCTTCTTTGGAAGCCTGTCTTTTCAGGTCCTCTGCCTATTTTTTAGTCAGATTTTATATATGTGTTTAGTTTTAGGAGTTCTTTTTCTATTATTATTATTAACTTCTTATTAGAGATATCATTTTTAAATATCTTCTCCCATCAAGTAGATTGCCTTTTCATTTTGTGGATGGTTTCCTTTGTCCTGTGAAAGTTTTATAGTTTAATGTAGAACCTTTTGTTTATTTTTGTTTTTGTTGTCCTTGCCTGAGGAGCCTGATCCAAGAAAAAAAGTATTGCTAATGCAACAGTACCTATGTTTTCTTTTAGAAGGTTTTAAAATTGTTGTTTTGGTTTTTTTGTTTTTTTACAGAGAGAATGTGAGTGGGGGCGGGGGAGGGACAGAAAGAGAGAATCTGAAGCAGGCTCTACGACTAGCACAGAACCTGACATGGGGCTCAATCTCAAGCTGAGTTGAAACCAAGAGTCAGATGCCTAACTAACTGAGCCACCCAAACGCTCCTTCTTCTAGGAGTTTTATGGTTTCAGGTCTTGTATTTAGGTCTTTAATTCATTTTTTTATACGGTATAGGAAAGTAGTCCAGTTTAATTCTTTTGCATGTGACTGTCCAGTTTTCTCGGCACTGTTTGTCACTTAAACTCTCTTTTCCACATTATACATTCTGATTACCTCATTTTTTTTTTAGATTAATTGACCATTTAATGATGGGTTTATTTCTGAACTCTGTTCTGTTCCATTGATCTGGGGGTTTTTTGTGCCAGTACCATACTGCTTTGATTATATAACTTTGTAGTGTAGTTTGAAATCTGAAATTGTGTTGAGCTCCAGCTTTTTTCTTCTTTCTCAAGATTGCTTTGGCTATTTGACTTGATGATTCTGCATCAAGATCTTTGTGTTTAAGGGACGCCTGGGTGGCTCAGTTGGTTGGACGACTGCCTTCGGCTCAGGGCGTGATCCTGGAGTCCCGGGATCGAGTCCCACATCAGGCTCCCAGCTCCATGGGGAGTCTGCTTCGCTCTCTGACCTTCTCCTCGCTCATGCTCTCTCTCACTGTCTCTCTCTCTCAAATAAATAAATAAAATCTTTAAAAAAAAAAAAAAAGATCTTTGTGTTTAAGATTGTGTGTGTTTTAAGATTATGTGTTTTAGTTCTTCAAAAAATACAATTTGAATTTTGATAAGGATTGCATTAAATCTGCAGATTGTCAGGAGTGGTATTCCTTTCCTTTCCTTTCTTTTCTTTTTTTTTTTTTTTTTTTAAGATTTTATTTATTTGAGAGAGAGCACAGGCAGGGGGAGGGGCAGTAGGAAGAGAGATCAGACCCTGCTCTGAGCACAGGACTCCATCTCAGGATCCCAGGATCATGGCCTGAGCTGAAGGCAGACATTTAACCAAACTGGCCCACTCAGACACCCTGAGTGGTATAGACATTTTAACAGTATTCTTTTAGCCCTTGAGTATGGTATATCTATCCTTTATTTGTGTCATCTTCTCTCTCTTTGATTGCTGTGTTATAGTCTTCAGAGTACAGGCACTTTTCACTTTTTTGATTAACTTTATTCTTCTAGATGTTTTATTCTTCTTGGTGCAATTGCAAGGGATTGTTTTCTTAATGTGTCTTTTATAGTTTATCTGTGTGGAGAAGCATAACAGATAATATTGATCCTGTTGCAACTTCACTAAACTTGTTTATTCTAACAATTTTTGTTGACTATGGCTTTCTGTATATAATACTGTGTCATTTGCAAATGGTGACAGTTTTACTTCTTTCTTTCCAATTTGGATGCCTGTTATTTCATTTTTATGTCTGATTGCTATGACTAGGATTTCCAATACTATGTGGAATAAAAGTGGCAACAGTAGTCATGTTTCCTTCTTCCTAATCTTAGAGGAAAAGTTTTCAGCTTTTTACCATTGAGAATAGTATTAGCTGGTTTTGTTATGTGTATTATATCACTTTGAGGTATACACCAGTTTTGTTGGGTTATTATCATGAACAGATGTTGTATTTTGTTACATGTTTTTTTCACCTGTGTAAATGGTATGACTTTTATCCTTTTGTAAATGTGGTATACCATGTTGGTTGATTTATGGATTTTTGAACCATCCTTATATCCCTGGAACAGATCCCACTTGATCATGGTGAATGATAACTTTTTTTTTTTTTAATTTTGTTTATTTATTTGACAGACAGAGATCACAAGTAGGCAGAGAGAGAGGAGGAAGCAGGCTCCCTGCTGAGCAGAGAGCCCGATGTGGGGCTCGATCCTAGGACTCTGAGATCATGACCTGAGCCAAAGGCAGAGGCTTTATAACCCACTGAGCCACCCAGGTGCCCCGGTGAATGATAACTTTTAATGTATTGTTGAAGTCAGTTGCTAATACTTTGTTGTGGGTTTCCGCATCAGTGTTCATCACAGACACAAGCTTGTAATTTTCTTTTTTTGTAGTGTCTTCCTGTGTTTAAGAATTAGGATTATGCTGGACTCATAGAATGAATTTGGAAGCATTCCTTCCTCTTCAATTTCTAAATAATAATTTGACAAAGAATAGATACTAACTCTCATTTAAATATTTGGTATAATGGGGTACCTAGGTGGCTCAGTTAGTTAAGTGTCTGCTTTCGTCTCAAGTCATGATTCCAGGGTCTTGGGATCAAGCCCCATGTCAGTCTCCTCGCTCATAGGGGAGCCTGCTTCTCCCTCTACCTCTGCCTGCTGCTCCCCCTGCTTGTGCTTTCTCCATCTCTCCCTCTCTCTCTGTCAAATAAATAAATAAAATCTTAGAAAAATAAAAATAAGGAAATAAGTATTTGGTATAATGTGCCTGTGAAACCATTTAGTCTTAGACTTTCATTTGTTTGTAGTTTTTTGATTATCCATTCAGTTTCAGTACTAGTAGTTGGTCTGTTCACATTTTTTGTTTCTTCTCGATTCACTCTTGGAAGATTGTATGTTTCTAGTTTATCTGTTTATTATAAATGGTCCAATTGGGGGCACCTGGGTGACTCAGTGGGTTAAAGCCTCTGCCTTTGGCTCGGGTCATGATCCCAGGGTACTGGATCAAGCCCTGCATCCGGCTCTCTGCTCAGCAGGGAGTCTGCTTCCTCCTCTGTCTCTGCCTGCCTCTCTGCCTACTTGTGACCTCTCTCTCTTTCTCTCAAATAAATAAAAAATATGTTTTAAAAAATGGTCCAATTGTTGCCATGTAATTTTTGGACTACTCTATTATCATTATTTTTTGGTGTTGGTTGTAACTTCTGTCTTATTTCTGACTTCATTTATTTGAATTATCTTTGTTCTTGATGAGTCTGGCTAAAAGTTTATCAGTTTTGTTTATCTTTTCAAAGAACCATCTCTTAGTTTTATTGCTCTTCTCTATTGTTTTTTAAAGACTCTATTTCACTTATTTCCACGCTGACCTTTTTTTTCCCCTATTAACTTTTTTCCTATATAACTGTTTACTTTCTTTCTAGTTCCTTTAGGCATAAGGTTAGATTATTTTGATATTTTTCTTGTTTCTTCTGTATCATACTATAAACTTATAAACTGCTTTAGATGCCTCTCAAAGATTTTGAATTGTTGTGTTTCTGTATTGATTTGTCTCAAGGTATTTTTTAAATTTTCTCTTTGATGTCTTTGTTGACTCATTAATTGTTCTGTAACATGTTTGGTCTCCTTGTCTTTGTTTTTTCCAGTTTTTCTTTGTTAATTGAATTTTAGTTTAATACCATTGTGGTTGGAAAAGATGCTTGGTATGATTTCTGCCTTCTTAAATTTATTGAGACTTGTTTTGTGGCCTCACATGATCTGTCCTGGAAAATATTCCATATGTACTTGAAAATTATGTTCTATTCTGCTGTTTTTGAATGGAACATTTTGTATATGTCTGTCTAGTCTGTGTTTTCAAAGCAACTGTTTCCTGATTGATTTTCTCTCTAGATGATCTATCTATTGATGTAAATATTAAAATTCCTTACTATTATTATATTATTGTCACTTTCTCCAGTTGTGTCACTTAGTACTTGCTTTATATACGTAACTGCTCCTGTGTTGGATGCATAAAAAATTTATAATTGTTGGGCTGCCTGGTTGGCCCAAGTTGGTTAAGTGTTTGACTCTTGGTCTCAGCTTAGGTCTTGACTTAGGGTTGTGAGGGGTTTATTGGAGAAACTCTTGCTCTCGCCTTCAATTCTGAATCATGGTCTTCCTGGGAATAATATTCTAGGTTTTGGGGTTTTTTTCCTTTCAGCACTTTGAGTATATCATGCCACTTTCTTTTAGCCTACAAAGTTTCTCCTGAAAAATTATCTGATAGCCTTATGGGGTTTCTCTTGTATGTTACTAGTTGCTTTTCTCTTGCTGCTTTTAAAATTCTCTCATTTATCTTTAATTATAGTAATATTTTGCTTATTGTCTGTCTTGATGTGCACCTCCTTGAGGTCATCTTGTTTGTGGTTTTCTGTGCTTCCTAAACCCTCATGTCTCTTTTTCTCTCCCAGGTTAGGGACATTTTAAGCTATTATTTCTTCAAATAAGTTTTCTGCTACTTTCACCTTTGAGATGGCACATAAGTATTTGAAGGCTGATATACTGGAATTTTGTTATTCTAAAACAATGTTTTAGTTTTCTGCTGCTTTCTCTCTTGAGATGGCACATAAGTATTTGAAGGCTGATATACTGGAATTTTGTTATTCTAAAACATTGCTTTAAGTATGTGGTGTATTCCTAGATTTTTTAGGAAATGTCATTGTAATCATATATGTCATAATAAGCTTTGATTTATCAAAATTAAAAATCTGCCACTGCAGAGTCAGAGGGCTGCTGCTTTGGATTAGTTCAGATGACAATGGAATCCAGAATTGACAGTATTTAAGGAGACTGTTCATTATTAAATGTTTTAAAATAATAATTAAGAGTATAATTTTATACTTCTGAATCCCAGCTATCCCTTAGTTTCTAGTCCTCCGTCTTAAAATTTGTTCCATAGAATTCCAGCACCATTGAAACTTGTATGATTTTTTCCATAATGTTTATTTTACAATTGACTGCTTAACTGTAAATAAGAGTAAAACTCCCACAATTTAGCAGATAGTCATTGTACTCAAAGTTATTACAACTTGGAATGGCAAATACGTGGCATACATGTCAGCATTCTTTTTCTCTCATGGCAGACATGATAAATCGTGGTGTTCTTTTCCAGTGAATGCTTAGATTCTTCCAAGAAAATGATCTAATGACTAATTCATTAGAATTAGCATTTTAAGGAAAACGTGTTTGTTGTCTGTCTTGCCTGTTCCCATTTTACTTAAAGATACTAAGAAACTTTATAGTACTTCACAATCATGATTTGTCTCAGTTTAATAGCCTGTGCAGGTTAGACGTCATTGGATCCTAGACAAACTGTGTCTATAGCATTTTTTTGATTGAGGTATAATTCACTTATACCTCACTTATAATTTTTTATTCAGTTTATTTCAGGAAATTAAGGGGAGGTGTGTTAGCATGAAGTATATATATATATCATACTGTCTCTGGTTTCAGGGGGTTTATAGCTTAATGAGGGAATATTTTGTGTTCCACTTGCTGAACATCAGAAATGCATCCTCTGACTGGGGTAGAGTGTGTTTGAGTAGGGAGATCAGTAAAGGTTTTATAAAAGAAGTATTAAGAAATTCACCTGATTTGTAGAAATATTTTCAGACAAGAATTGCATTTGTGGCAATGGAAGCAACATATACAGAGCATGAAACATTCCTTTTTTGTTTTTGTTTTTTAAAGATTCATTTAAAGATTCATTATTTGAGAGAAAGAGAGAGAATGAGTGAGGGAGAAAATCAGTCCAGACTCCCTGCTGAGCTTGGAGTCTGCTTTCAGGACCCTGAGATGACCCAAACCAAAACCAAGAGTCAGACACCCAGCACACTGAGCCACCCAAGCACCTCAAAATGTCCCTTTTTAAAAAGAAGTAGGTTCTGTTATATGTGGTTAAATGATAAAGGTACAAAAAAGAGAAGGACTGTAGCATAAGAGATGGAATACATATATATTGATTGCTTTTATAAATTAATATCTTGAATAGGAATTCTGGACACAGGGAAATCATTCCACAGATAATTTATAAGGAAATTTTATCTCTCAACTGTAGTTACTATGTAGCCTGGGTAGGTTTGAACCAGACTTCCTTTACATGAGATATGAGTAGGAAATGGGATTTCCACATTTTCTTTCCTTTAACTTGGGAATGTTTGTGATACCAAATATAGCTTTTTAAATGCTTTTTAGATTGCTGCAAGCTTTTGGTTAATTTCCAGAGTCCTGGAAAGAAAATTAGATCAAGACACACATTTAGTTTTTAAAAATCTAAAATTTAATAAAACACATCAGTTTAAATAACTTTGCCTGGACTTGATTAAAATGTAGTTGGTTCAAAAAATACCTTTCATTGGTTCATTGGTTCAAAAAATTGGTTTTCATTGGTTCAAAAAATAAAATAAGATAAAAATACCTTTCCTGGATGAAAAGTTTAAAAATCACATTTTAGTTAATAGTCTTGATTTGAAGAAATGGCATTGCCTGAAACTCGTTTAGACTGTATTCACTTAAAGTTTCCAACTTCTCTTATATCTTCTTACCTTATTATTTGCTTATCTTAAAAGGGGAAATTGATTTATTGGGAGCTTGAAAAGATTGGAAAGGTCTATTCCTGCTATTGGTATACTCACAAATTTGCAATAATTACCCACATGATTATTTGGATTTATATAAACCAATCTTATATCATGATGAATCTGAATTCTGAGTTACTTTATAAGGTTCGTAGGGCTAGAAAGTTACATGAATTACACTATACAAGTATTATGTTTTTAAATGTCTATGTATAGAGATTTATCATGAGAACTATTCAGTTGGTTTTTAAGCATTTAACTTCTTATTTACAAAACTTAAGTTGTAGGATCTTCCTTTCCTTATACTTAAGGAGACTTTTGTTGGAGGACTTTTATGGTGTCTTTCTTGTCATTAATGAGAATGACCATTAATGAGAATGAGTTGACCATTTTTGGATAATGTTAATTACAGGAAACATTAGAAATTGAGCAGTTTCTGACTTGCTTCTGAATCAAGTCTTTTCTGTATGGTGTTTATTTTGTTTTCAAGGAAATTCTCAAATACTTGTGCTAAATGAATTCAACTTGAAATACACAAAGCGTATACTTCCTGCCTAAAGCCAAGTGAATTATTTTGAGGTTTTCTGCTATTTTGGATTATGTACATTCACTTCAGTGTTCTCTTTCCACTGAAACAGAGCATCTAGGATTTGCATGGGTCACAAACTGGTGGTGTAAAGCCAGTTTAGCCCTTCTAATGTCTCACTTAAAAACAAATTTGACAGTTTGAGAATTTTTAAGTTATATTAAAGGATTATAATCAAATGAAAGTAAGCGTCTACAAATCCATACTTAGGTAGGTAGGTAGATAGATAAAATATAGAAAGAATGAATCTGTTAGAAAAGTCACTGTTAGGCAGCTACCACAAATGAACTCAGGCAAGAATAATCCATGGGTGCTGAAACTTGTGAGTTGGAAATTTAGTGAGTTATGGGATATTTACAAAGTATGAGTCTACCCCTGAATTTCTTATTAATTGTAAAGGGGAGAGTAGTAACTTTATAGTAGAAAATGCTAGAGATAACCACCTGAATTGAGTAAGAATTAGTATCACCAGTAATGTTGATCAGTGGATGAGAAGAACAGAAAACATTACCTCTGCCAAAAATGCGTACCCCGAATCTGATGATTCCTTATAAGACAAACTCAAATTCAGAGGCATTCTACAAAACAGCTAGCTCATTCAAAAATGTCAGTAGCCTGAGCAGCACAGAAAAACTGAGAAGTGTTCCAGATTAAAGTAGAATAAAGAATTATGACAGCTGAATTTAATTCATCATCCTAGTTTGGATGCATGGAATGGTGGGAGGGAAGGAGGGTAGTATAAAAGATAGTATTGGGGAAGTAGGTGAAATTTTATTATGGACCATAGATAAGACAATATCATATCAACATTAAATTTCCCTCTTTAATACTTGTACTGTGACTGTGGTGTGTGTGTGTGGAGGGAGAATGATAGAGCACATGGGGCAAATGTAAATAAATGGTGAATCTGAATAAAGGCATATAGGAGCTCTTTATTCTGTTTTTGTAACTTTTACCTTTGAAATTATATGACTGTGTAAAACCCATAAAAACAAAAAAGGTGGGGAATATTCTGGATTTTAAAAGATTAAGGAGACCTGACAGCTAAATGCAATAAATGATCCTTGGCTGGATGCTAGGTCTGAAAGTGGTGGTGGTGGTGGTAGTATCCATAAAGGACATTAATGAGCCGTTTGGGGGAATTTGAATATGAACTATATATTAGATGGTACTGTATTATTGTTAAATTTTTATGATATATGTGGCTATGCAGGAGAATGTGCTTGTTCTTAGAAGACACATGATAAAGTATTTGTTGGTAAGGTGAAGTAACATGTTACCTGAAAATTAATTTCAAATGGTTAAATTAAGAGGAGGAACAAGGAAGGCAGAAAGAAAAAACACACCCTCCAAAACCCCCCAAAATCTTATCTGGAAAGAGAAAAAGCACATATGGCAAGCTGTTAACAGTTGAGAAAATAAAATGGACAGTTTGTTGTATTATTGTTTTGGTCATTTTCAAATAAGTTGTGGTTATCCCCTTTAAATGGCATTCTCTATTTTTTCATTCTTCATCTTTTTCACTTATTAACACTTAACAGATACCTTTTCTCTTTGGTTATTGAGTATGATCTGTGCTAATATTTTAGTTTGGGTATATACAGATTTGTTGACACTTGTTTAATAGTTAATATTCATTAATATTTAATAATATTTAATAAATAGTATTTACTAAAGTATGAATTTGGACTTTGAAATTATTAACTTCTCAGTGTACAGATGCCCTCATTTAAAGGAAGCATACTTAAAGGAAGCAAAATGTCATATTTGATGGTGAGGGAAGGGTATTTTTGTCAGGAGAAAGCATTAAAGTTAGTTTGAAGATAGGTGATTCTTTGTTATGTCTAATGGAGTATACTATTTCTTCTGGTTGAAATACTTTTTTTCATCTGCTCTTCATTCTGGCCCATCCAGAGCTTACATGAACCTTACTTGGCCATCTAAAGCTAAACCAGGAGTCTTTCCTTCCTTTGTAGTGCTGTTATACTTTAAGGTGTTCAAAAAATGCCAGTAAATGAGGAGGTGAAAATGAATTCTGTATTGCAGGAATAACTTATGTTTAGGTACCATTTATTTGCTTGTTATTTAGAGGTTGAATTACTCTTTAGTTTTCAGTTATAGCTTCTAATAAGATAGAAGCTTCCACAGTGATTATTATTATCAACTATTATGTGTGTCACAAATTGTGAATGCAGCTTCATTTTAAGGATTCAAGCTAAATTTAGGAAATAGCAGAGATTGAAAATGTGCATTTTTAATTGTAGTATTCTTTGACTTTTTCTTGGTAGGTTGTTCCAGTTTTGGTACACCTTCTATCTGCCATCAGCAGTGTTAGGCTTTACATTCCTAAAGACCTTCGACCAGTGGATAATAGACAGAGTGTTTTAAAATCAATACAGGTATGTGTGTTAATTTTACAAATTTAAATATAAATTTTATGTAAATATAAATAAGATTTATAGCAAGACAACTTAAATGCTTTAAAATGTATTGCTTTCTTTAAAAAAAAACTATAAACACTGCTGTCAATGGCATTTTTAATAAAGTGTCATTTTAAATAAAATATAATAGCAGATCTTTGTGTAGATTGTTCACTTCTTGAATATACCAACAAAGCAAGTTACTAAAGGAGATCTCATGGAGGAAAACATGGCTACTATTTTGTACAAAATATATTTTGCTTTATTATTTGTTGAGTGAAAATAACTAGACTGTGTTAAGAATATTATGTATAAAATCATATGCCAGGACTTTTTTAACCATTTTTTAGTGTAGCTAATAAATTAATGAAATTGTTTTATTTTCAGTAGGAAAAATTATGACATTCTAGAATTTTATTTTCCAGTAGGGGAAGAAAAGGAATTTTGTCATTTATTTAGTCAACAAATACTTGGATTAATATTTACTGTGCTGCAAAGGCTCTGTACTAGAATTTGAGAAAACAGATAGATAAACAGGATGCTTTCATTAGGGTAGGAATAAGCTGTGGTCCATAGATAGCCAGGCTATCTGAATTGAAGAATTCTCCTGACAGTTTTACAGAACTTTATGTGGATAACCTTTTTTTTTTCATCCCTAACATACTAAATCCTATTTTACCTTTAAGGCCTATTGAAGACCCTGAAGGGGTCTCAGGGGGATACTAGCCTCTACAGTGAGCTATCCCTTCTCTGAACTCACATGCTCGTTATAAATCATGTTAAAAAAATTTTTTTTTTGTTTTTATAGGGATCTGGAACCCTTTAAAAAATTTATGTCTTTCCACTCCATAGTGCACCCTTAGGAAGCAGCCAAAGAAATCATGAGAAAATTAAAAACATTTTATAGTTGGGTTGTTAAATACAGCATTATTTATAACAATAAGAGGTTATAACAACCTAAAGATACAATTATGTGTTTATCCATAAGTTGTGCCACATTCAGAACTATTGAATTCTAAGTGCTGGAGTTATTAATAAATTTTACACATCCCTATATCAGTAAATCGTAGTACAGCAATTTAGAAGGAATTTTCAAAACATATGCATGTAAAATTGAGCTCCACTTGAGGTGCATTTTTAAGTGCATGTTTCTCTTTGTGCATAGAAAAGCATAGAAGGAAATAATTTATTTACTCTTAACTAATCTTGTCTATTAAATGAAAAAAATAATTTTAAATTTTTTGTTTTAGGAAGTTCAGAAACGTTTTCCTGATGGTGTTCCTTTATTAGATCCTATTGATGATATGGGCATTCAGGATCAAGGGCTGAAAAAAGTTATCCAGAAAGTGGAGGCTTTTGAGCATAGAATGTATTCTCATCCACTTCACAATGACCCAAATTTGGAAACTGTGTATACGCTTTGTGAAAAAAAAGCACAGGTATGGCAGAAATATTTTTTATCATAAAATCGTATGCATGTCACTAAATTATTGAATATTTGTTTTTTTTATTTTATTTTCCTTTCCTACTGGTTTCATCAGCTAAAACAGGGAAATACCTTATCTTTTAAGGAGACTATCAATTCTTACCAGCAAAATAAGATAAAAATCATTTTAATTTGGTATTTGTGGGTTTTCTTCACAGTTTTTTTTGTTTGTTTGTTTTGTTTTTTTTTTTAAAGATTTTATTTATTTATTTGACAGAGAGAAATCACAAGTAGATGGAGAGGCAGGCAGAGAGAGCGAGGGAAGCAGGCTCCCTGCTGAGCAGAGAGCCCGATGCGGGACTCGATCCCAGGACCCTGAGATCATGACCTGAGCCGAAGGCAGCGGCTTAACCCACTGAGCCACCCAGGCGTCCCTCTTCACAGTTTTTTTTAATGTAATACAATTCATATAGCAATAGATTCACTCTTTTAAAATGTACAGTGGTTTGTAGCATATTCACAAAGAACTGCAACCATACCACTGTCCAATTCCAGAGTTTCCATCACCCCAAAAAGAAACCTCATACCAATTAGCAGTCACTTCCTATTTCTCCCATCTCACAGATCCTGGCAACTATAAATCTTCTTTCTGCCTCTGTGGTTTTGCTTTTTCTGGATATTTCATAAAAATAATATCCTGCAGTATGTGGCCTTTTGTGTCTGTTCTTTTTACTACATGTCTTCAAGGTCCATCCATGTTGTAGCATGAATTAGTACTTTATTCCCTTTTAAGGGGGAAAAATATTCCATTTATGGATATTCTACATTTTGTTTAACAGTTCATCAGTTGATAGACATTTGGGGTTTTTCCACTTTTTGGCTGTTCTGAATAATTCTGCTACCAACATTTATGTACAAGGTTTGTGTGGATATGTTTTCATTTCTTTTGGGTGGAATTGGGTAGAATTGCTGGGTCATATAGTAAGTCTGTGTTTAACCTTTGAGAAATTGTCAAGTTTTTTTCCAAAGTGGCTGTACCACTTTATATTCTCACCAGTGATTTATGAAAATTTTTATTTCTCCATATTCTCACCAATGCTTATTATCGTCTGTGTTTTTTATTATAACGTTCCTAGTGGTAAGAAGTTGTAACAGTTTGGCTTTTTTTTTTTTTTTTTTAAGATTTTATTTATTTATTTGACAGACACACAGCGAGAGAGGGAACACAAGCAGGGGGAGTGGGCAAGGGAGAAGCAGGCTTCCAGCCAAGCAAGGAACCCATGCAGTGCTGGAGGCCAGGATCCTGGGATTGTGCCCTGAACCGAAGGCAGAGGCTTAACAACTGAGCCACCCAAACGTCCCAGTAGTTTAACTTTTTAGAGTAATTAGCTGTAGTCTGTAACCAGAAAAGCATTCTTAGAGCCATGGTGAATAGTGAATTTAGGGAAAGTTTTTCCAAGTGAACACATTCCTTTCCATTACCCACTTCTCTTCAACTAGAATCTTTTGTACTATAGAAGTGTTGCTTTCTCCCTGAAACTTAACATCTCCTTACTATTAGCTTTTTCAGCTTTTATCTTGAACCACTTGAACCACCCTTGTTTTTCTGTTTCAAATATCATTATTTTAAGCTCCTTAGGGTCAGGTATTTCATTTTAGCTTACTTATACTCTCTCATATCCCAAATGATCGCTGCTACTTACTGAACATGCTTGGGAGTGGAAACTTGTTGGTTTAACAGAATAGGGTGGTTTAATTCACAGTTTTACAGCATTCTTTCTAGCTTTCTGTGAACTAACATAATGGGGCCTCTTAAAACGTGGGCAGCGAACATATAGTGCACCATGGTCTGGTCCACCAGGAAGGAAATAGAGACACAAAAAGCTTTAGTGACTTGTACAAGGATCCTCACTTGGTATCCTGGCCTTTTCATCTCTCACTGAGACCATTCCATTAGCTCCTTCCCTGCTTCATTTACTTCTATGTTGCTGCCAGAGAGTCATCCTGAACAGGTCCACAACACAAGAACAGACTCATGAGCTTGGCTGAATTGGTGAATAGAAAGCATCCACAGAGAAGGCCGTATGAAGCCACAGAGAGTGACATTATCTAAGTTACTCAGACATAAGTGAAAAAGGCTTTAGTGTCTGGCCAAGGGACTGACTAAATAAGCTTGCTATGAAAACTCAGCAGTACATAGAAAAATGCTTGTGTAGGTGCATTAAATGCTGATATCAATGTGGAATGTGATTATAATTTAGCACAAATAAAAACATATACCAAAAAGACTAAAAGTAAAACCTGAAGTGGTGGTATGTGGGGAATGAGATTATAATAACTGTTTTTTCCTTCTTTTTTTTTTTCTCCCCAGTTGTCTGTAATGTACTTATAGAATATTTTACAATGAGAGAAAACTACAGAGTTAACAGGGGGAAAGGAGAGCGGAAACCAGTCTTTTTATGGCCTCCAAGTGACTATAGGATAAATTTCACATCCCTTAGCCCTACCTAAGAAGGCTTCAAAAATCTAATCCTTCAACTCTAACCATTTTAAGTACTCATACCTTTTGAGCAAGCTTTCCTCCTTCTAGGAATTAAGATTCCAAAGTGTGAGGTGGTACATGCATGTTCTTGTAGCATTGTCCGAAAAAGTGAATTTATATAAAAATAACCTCAGCATTTCATCAGTAGGGAATTAGATGTGTGACTTCTACATATCATGGAAATCAACATGGACATTTAAAAAAAAAAAAAAAAATGGGAAGCACCTGGGCTGAGTGACATCTGACTTCAGCCCAGATCATGATCCCAGGGTTCTAGGATCAAGTCCTGCATCTGGCTCTCAGCTCAGCAGGATGCCTGCTTCTCCCTCTACCTCTCCCTGCTGCTCTGCCTACTTGTGCTCTCTCTCCCCGGCAAATAAGTAAGTAAAATCTTATAAAAGAAGAAATGAGGTAGGGGCACCTGGGTGGTTCAGTCAATTAAATGTCTGCCTTCAGCTCAAGTCATGATCCCACGGTCCTGGGATCAGGGCCTGCATCAAGTTCCCTGCTTAGCATTCAGTCTGCTTCTCCCTTTCCCTTTGCCCCTTCCCCTACTTGTTCTCTCTCTCTCTCTCAGATATCTTTAATTTAAAACAATCTTTTAAAAAAAGAGGTCATTTTACATGTAGTCTTTGCAAAATGTATAGCAAATGTGTGCAGATGATTTATTAGGGAGGAGAAAAGGAAACTGATCTTACTTCTGTGGGAGAAAAGCTCCTATTACTATGTAGTTATGCTTTTACAGACATGAATATATCTGTTCTTTTAAAATTCTGTGGGAAAAGATTTAAAACGGCATTATCTAACAGAAATATAATGTAAGCCACTTACGTAATTTTAAATTCTAAAGTCACCACATTTTAAAAAGTGAAAAGAAATGGGTGAAATTGATTTTAATAATATTTTCATTTAACTCAATATATCCAAAATACATTTTAATAAAAATTGAGGGAAAAAAATCCTTCACTAGCGGGCCCTCTTCTGCTAACCAGTAAGTTTTATATGCCTCTGAGTACTTAGCAGTCTGCTTTGCTCTGCTCCTGTGGACATCCTCAATCAAGAAAACTTCAGAAAACAACTTTTTTTTCTAATAGACCTGGTAAGTTATGCTAGGTAGCAGAGAGTTATCTAGAAAGTCTTCTTATCCTCATAGCATTATGACAACACATTTGATTGTAACAGTATAAATAACCATTAAGAGGGGCACCTGAGTGGCTCAGTGGGTTAAAGCCTCTGCCTTCAGCTCGGGTCATGATTCCAGGGTCCTGGGATTGAGCCCCGCATCCGGCTGTCTGCTCCCTGGGGAGCCTGCTTCCCTTCCTCTCTCTCTGCCTGCCTCTCTGCCTACTTGTGATCTCTCTCTCTGTCAAATAAATAAATAGTATCTTTTAAAAAACATAAATAAATAAGTAACCATTAAGGGATTGGATTCTGAAGGCTGTCAGAGTGGTTTTGAATCCCATCTTTATTACTCACTAGCTCTGATCTTGACCAGTATACTTAGTAATCTCTGTCTCAGATTTTTATGTTGGTAAACATTTAGTGTTAGTTACCTACCTTACACAATTGCTATGGGAATGAAATGAAATAATGTAAAGCACCAGAAGTAGGGTACATAGTTAGCTGTCTGTAAATATCCATTACTGACCATGGTCATTGCCTTTATCATTTCTGCTCAATTGAAGCCTAATAAATCATGTGTAAAATTCTAGAGTCTTTGAATTTCAACTTCTAAGTCTCTAGAATTTTCTTTTTGTCAGTGTTTTTCTGAAGTTAAGCCACAGTCTTAGGAATTCATTATTTTCTTGCTTCTGTACTGTGTGATATTCTTATCCCAGTTAGAAAATAGGTAGTATTTACTGATTAACTGAATTTTAAAACTTACCCATTCTGGAGCATGACCTAAAAATATGTTTTCCTTTTAAAGTATAGAATAAAGACCTTATTCTCTTGGCTAAAGCTGTTTGAACAGCTTTGTGATACAATTAGAAGGCAAAGAGAAGAAATGCTTCTCAGGATGTCAAGGGGGAAATATTGGTAAACAAGAAATAAGACTCATATACCCTCATCTTTGCTGTTCTCTAAGCTACCCCCTGATTTCCAAAGGATGAAAAGCTAGAGCTGATGCTGCTTTGGAAGCATGATTACTTGTCATATCTTGTCTGGGAGAGCCTATCCTAATTTACCACTGACTTTCTCAACCTCTAGCAGGTTACCTTATCTAGCTGATGGCTATCCAACTCACTCCTTCTTGTAGATCTTTCTCTTTGCTCCTCATTTAAGCAAGAAAACCATGCTGTAGTCCCCAAGTTCCTAAACTTCTAACAACTCCTAAATTTCCTCCCTGCTTTGCCTTAAATTTTTCACCTGGATGTTTTATATTTCCATATATATAACATTTTTACTGGTGTTTAATTACTATAGATACATATATCATTCCTCTTGTGTAATATCCTACAAAAGTTAAGAAGCTCCAAGTATCCTTGCAAGGTATCCTTATAAAATATTTTCTAGGGTGCCTGGGTGGCTCAGTTGGTTGAATGCCTGTCTCTCTCTCTCTCTCTCTCTCTCTCTCCTCTCTCTCTCTCTCTTTTTTTAAAAGATTTTATTTATTTATTTATTTATTTGATAGAGACATAGCAAGAGAGGAAACACAAGCAGGGGAATTGAGAGAGGGAGAAGCAGGCTTCCCACCAGGCAGGGAGCCTGATGCGGGGCACCATCCCAGGACCCTGGGACCTTGGCTTGAGCCGAAGGCAGACGCTTAACGACTCAGCCACCCAGGTGCCCCAGAACACCTGTCTTTTGATTTTGGCTTGGGTCATGGTCTTGGGGTGATGGGATCAAACTCTGCATTGGTTCCATACTCCGTGTAGTATCTATTTGAGTTTCTCTTTCTGCCCCTCCCCCCACTTGTGCACACATTTTGTCTCAAATAAATCTTCAAAAATACATTTTTTATAATTTTTAATTATTTTAGTATTTTATATTTTAACATTTTTTAAAAAGATTTTTTATTTATTTGACAGAGATCATAAGTAGTCAGAGAGGCAGGCAGAGAGAGAGAGAGGAGGAAGCAGGCTCCCTGCTGAGCAGAGAGCCTATTTGGGGCTCGATCCCAGGATCCTGGGATCACGACCTGAGCCGAAGGCAGAGGCTTTAACCCACTGAGCCACCCAGACGCCCCTATTTTTATATTTTAAAATGAATAAATCTCATTTTACTTTGTTTACTTTATTGAACTAACGTTATACTTTTATGTGCCTTAGATTGCAATAGATATTAAATCTGCAAAGCGAGAACTAAAGAAAGCAAGAACCGTCCTACAAATGGATGAGCTCAAATGTCGCAAACGTGTTTTAAGGAGGCTGGGATTTGCTACTTCTTCTGATGTCATAGAGATGAAAGGACGAGTGGCTTGTGAAATAAGCAGGTAAAAACTGGTTGTTCTAGAAAACTGATTTTTTTTTTTTTAAAGATTTTATTTTATTTATTTGAGAGAGAGAGAGACAGTGAGAGAGAGAATGAGCGAGGAGAAGGTCAGAGAGCGAAGCAGACTCCCCATGGAGCTGGGAGCCTGATGTGGGACTCGATCCCGGGACTCCAGGATCACGCCCTGAGCCGGAGGCAGTCGTTCAACCAACTGCGCCACCCAGGCGTCCCTAGAAAACTGATTTTAAAATTGGATGATATTTTTATACAAGGACTATAAATCTTTCAGAAAAAAAGAGCTGTCTTAAAAAGTTTTGGGGGTGCCTGGGTGGCTCAGTTGGTTAACTGTCTGCCTTTGGCTCAGGTCATGATGTCAGGGTCCTTGATCGAGCCCCATTGGGCTCCCTGCTCATCGGGGAGCCTGCTTCTCTCTCTCCCTCTGTGTGCCGCTCCCCCTGCTTGTGCGTGTGCGCACGCACGCACGCTCTCGCTCGCTCGCTCGCTCTCAAATAAGTAAATAAAACCTTAAAAAATAAATTTTAAGTTAGTAAAGTACCTTCCATAGTAAATGCAGTTTTTGATGATACAGTTAGGAAAAGAGCATTAAAAGAATCTCTTCCATCCCACTTTAATACAAATGCTATTAGCATTCGGATGCATTTTCTTTTTTCTTTATTTTAATGCATTGAGTATTTTTACATATTCATGATCAGAGTTTTGTATACTTAATTATTTTTTACAATTTTAAACATTTTCCCACTTTTATTAAACTTAGTCTAATAACCATTATCCTTTGTATAGGAGGTGTTATTAAAGTTTTGGGCTAAGAAATATGGAATTACAGCATAGCATATTATAGGCCACGGCATAAAACTGGCTATAAGATATTGTCCATTTGGGTGATCTTTTGACATAGTACAAATGACCTTAAAACTAAATGACTTGAAACCACAGCAGTCATTTCATTATTTCTGCTGGTTTCTGTGGGCCAGAAATTCAGGAAGGGCATATTGAATGGTTCTGGCTCAGGATTTTATGTGATTTCCGTTAACCTGAAGATACTGTTGTTTTGTCCATAGTTATAACCATTATTCTTACTGAGTTCATAAAAGATGTTTTTGAAACAGTTTCTTAGGTTTTCACCATGGCCCTAATGGATGGGCCTGGGGAATTATAGGCTTGTATATGGTTTCAGACGTTTTTGGGAAAGACTTACTCATATTATTCTTATTGATACTTTAGTTCATATGTTAAGAACTTATGTCCCCAGGGGCCAGGGGGAGATTGTGTGGTAAACTAGAACAATTCTTTGTCACCAAAAGGGGGCAGCAACTACTCAGCCCCAATTATTACAGAGCAATGTGATCACAGATCTTTAGAAAAGCCAGAAATCCAGAATTTTAGGTGAAATCCCTTGGTTTTTAATTGTTCACAAACTAATTGAGAATATTTTTTTTAAGTCAGTGTGTGAGCCAAATATATCATTTGTTCAAGTTAGATTTGGCATGTCAGCTTCCTGTTTTCCTTAAACCTGCTTTCCTACTTTGTAATTAAAGAATTATAGGCACCACAAGGTTAATAATTTACCTAGGTTTAAAGTTAGGCCACAGCACCAGTTTACTAATTCATATGCTAAAATTACTGTTATTGGAATTACTTCTTTGTGATATTATATACTATTTAACAATTAACAGAAAATTTGGCTATCTGCAGATGGATTTAGTCTTGGGAGAATAGTATTGATTTTATTCTAATATAAGACTAGAGAGAGAGTGAGAGAGAAAACATGAATAAAAGAATGTTACCTTTCCCCCAGTATTTGCTTCTCCCTCTGCTGAATAAGACCCAGCCACCAACAGCAAAAACATCCTAGACTCCTCTCCTTTCTTTCTCTCTTACCGTCTTCCTGTTTCCTCTGTCTCTGCCCTTTTTAATCTTCCCACTGACTAATGTGCCTTCATTATTTCTTGCTTAGAGTACTGCAGAAACCCTCTTTTTTGATTATAGAGATTATGAAGACTCAAGATAGAGTTCTTTTTACTGCTTTCCCAGTATTCTTTTCAAAGCACAGATCCTGTAATTTCATTGTTTTGGTGAAAGTCTCTGTTTTTCCCTCTTGCTTTTAGAATAAATGCCATAATTTAATGTGTTACTGCCCTTTCCTCTCTAGCTACATCCCACACATATTTTTCTCTCAGCAATGACCTTTCCTCACTCCTACCCCAAATCCAATTCCTACATATTTTTCCCTACATCTTCTGAAACTTCCTATGAATTTCTCTAATCTTATTTTAAGCTCCCCAGCTTTTTTTCATAATTGCCCGTATAACCTGTTAGATCACTCTCCTGCGATTACTGTTGTTTCTTCTCTGCCTCCCACCTTAGTGGCGTGTATGTAGTAATATGTAGTTCTTGAAGTACTCTGGCATTATTTGTGTTGTCCTCTTTGACTTAACTCTCATTTTACCACCAGGAACCCAAATTGAGTTTTTTACTCTTAAAGATTGATAGCTTGTGACTTTATTCTTTTTTTAGAAGTCAAAAAATAAAAGTTAGCTTGTTTTTTTTTAAATAGCGGTAACACCCTCGAAATTATCAAATGGGTCTATTAAACCCTTTTATAAATGTAAGGTACATTGTGGAATCTTGATTACAGAATTCTAGAAACACTATCTTTGTAGTCTTTTGTAGCTTCCATTGAGCATAGTTGAGCATTCAGATTTTTTTGTTTCCCATCTATGATGGCAGAGAGAAAACAGTAAAGATATTTTGCGATTATTACACAAATCAGAAGATAACAGTGATGATGATGAAATTAATCATACAGCAAAATCTTAGACTGTAAGGTAAATTCTCGAACTGTGAAGAATCAATGAGTGAATAATGTATCTCTAAAGACAAAAAGAAAATTTTAAGATTATTTTACTTTCCTTTCTGTTCAGAAAGCAGGAATTATGTAATGTTTTGTGCTAAGAACTTGGACCATTCCATTTTACTAAAAGGACTTGTGACGATAGTCTTTTATGATTTGTTTGCTAAGTTGTCCTTGATAGTTTTCAAAAGACAGTTGTAAATACAAGGAAATTGTTAAGAAATAGATGGAGAGATTTAAAAAAAAATCTGTTGGATTGATCATTCTAATCTTTATAATATAAGCCTGAATATGAAAATGTTGTACAGTTATAGAGCAAAGAGGATGGCCTTCCTTTTCCACAAAATTACAACTTGTGAAAGTTTTTTAAAATAGTGTATTTTGGTGATTCAAAAGAGGAACCAAAAATAATGATTAGCTAGAGTCTTTAAAAGAGATGTATTTAAAATCTGCAGCCAGTATGCTGGGATAATGTTAAGTGCAGGAGAAAAATGGAAGTAATAAGCTAGTACCTATTGGAGATGTATTTGAAATTTGGAATTGTATTTACTACATGGATATTGTCCAGATTCACAGATGACAGTTGATGAGCAGCATTGCATTTAAAGTTGCATTTAAAGACCATTGGCCATCTTGGTAATATACATTCTCAGTGATGGAAATGCAGTGTGTCTCTCCTGTGGTTACATGTAAATTCTTAAGATTTCTAATGAAGTTGTTTTTCATTATCCCTTTGTGTTATAAAGTATTAAGCAACTGTTAAATGGATCCTTGGACCCAGAGGAAAAATGGTGGTGACTATCTTTCCTGGAATACTGAGAGTTAAGAAGGAGTTTCTTTTTCATTAAATATTTGCATTTTGGTGTTAACTAGAACGGGATTTTTACATGAAATAACCATTTTACATTTATTATTGATACATTGGAAAATATAAAGACCTGCCATTTTCTTAAATAAATCTGTCCCTCCTCATTGATCCCTCCTTATGGTCAAGTAATAGATTTTATTTTAAAATTTTCTATATTTTAAGCACATATGTATACATTTTGTATTTTTATATTATGACTTTTAAAAATTATTCTCTTTTTTTTTTTTTTGTGGTGATCTAGTGCTGATGAGCTCCTTCTAACTGAGATGATGTTTAATGGCCTTTTCAATGACCTGAGTGCAGAACAGGCAACAGCACTACTTAGCTGCTTTGTGTTTCAAGAGAATGTGAGTTAATAGATTTAACATACCTTACTTATTAATTCACACATCCTATAATGTAAATATTGTTATGGATATTTTTAATTATAAAAGTTTCCTATTTACATATTATGGCTAATGTTAGAAATCATTATTTTAACACAAATATCTAAGAGAATATTAAATAATTAAATACATATTATCAGAAGGAGAGTGAAATAAGATTTTATTTGTGTTAATCATATTCCAAGCCTTTAATTTCTTCTGTAACCCAGTGCATTGTTTGAAGATCTGGTCTGGTCAGATAGTCCTAGAAAGAAGAGGATGAAAGATTGAAAATAAAATTAGGCAAAAGAGTGAAAATAAAAGGGGGTAGTGAGGTTAAATTAATATCTCTCCTCCCAGTAATGGAGAATAACTATGAAGCAACTGATTTTCTTTCTTTGTTTTTTTTTTTTTAAACAAAGTAAAAAATGTATTTTTTGAGTATGCTTGACACGCAAT
Source organism: Neogale vison (assembly GCF_020171115.1). Classification (NCBI taxonomy): domain Eukaryota; kingdom Metazoa; phylum Chordata; class Mammalia; order Carnivora; family Mustelidae; genus Neogale; species Neogale vison. The sequence continues at coordinate 231,497,763 of NC_058091.1, read as the reverse complement.
ATTGCATTAGTTTTGGTATACAACATAGTGATTTTACAAGTTTATATATATATATGCTACACTCACCATAAGTGTAGTTACTATCTAGCAGCATACAAGACCATTATAATAGCATTGACTGTATTTTTATGCTGTACTCTTTATTCCTGTGATTTATTTATTTCATAACTAGAAGCCTGTATCTCCTTTCCCAGTTCTTTCTAAGGACTTTGCCAATGAGCACAGTGGTTACATGGTTGTCAGAGAAAACTTATTATTGCTCATATACTGTTTTAAATTATATGAATCTGTTATTTTTAAAATTTTTTATTTATTTTTTATTTTTTATAAACATATATTTTTATCCCCAGTGGTACAGGTCTGTGAATCACCAGGTTTACACACTTCACAGCACTCACCTTAGCACATACCCTCCCCAATGTCCATAACCCCATCCCCCTCTCCTAACCCCCCTCCCCCCAGCAACCCTGTTTGTTTTGTGAGATTATGAGTCACTTACAGTTTGTCAGCAACTGATTTTCTGAGTGGCTGACGTCTTAGTTGTCATAGGTAAGGTTTGAGGGTAGTGGCTATGGATTCTCATTGCTGGTTTTGCAGTAGTTTTTTCATTGAGTAGTTAGTTCGCTTTTAGCAACTCTTAAAAATCAGAAAATAGGGGCACCTGGGTTGCTCAGTGGGTTAAGCCTCTGCCTTTGACTCAGGTCATGAGAGTCAAAAACCTGGGATTAAGCACTGCATCAAGCTCTGTGCTCAGTGGGGAGCCTACTTGCCCCCCTCTCTCTCTGCCTGCCTCTCTGCCTATTTGTAATCTCTTTCTTTCTCTCTCAAATAAATAAATAAAATCTTTTTTAAAAATCAGAAAATGAAGTGCTTGGTGGCCCACCACAAAAACACTAATCTTTTACTTTGTTCCAAAAACCAGTATGATTTGTTTAAAAAGTAAAATGCATGTTTTACATTTTGAACTTTATTCATTGTGGATGAATTAGACAAAATAAGAAGACAAAGACATTTGCCCCCTAAAAATAATTTAATACTAATTTCTAAATTTTTATATCTTTTACCACGTACACTTAGTTTAACTTTCATATGAATTGTGTGTAAGACAAACTTTTTTCAGTTCTGCCATTGATCTGTTAACTATTTCCTTATTTATGAAGCAGGTTGAATACATTACTTGTTGAAATAAGTAGGACCTTTTCTCTCCACTCCCTGATTACTGATTAGAATTCGTTGCTAGAGTGGCAATGATAAGAAAGAGGACAATAATCCCGGAACAATTGACACTCCTCTGAGAATGCCAGCTCTGCACCTGTGAAGTAATTTGCGTATGAGGAATTCATTACTTCACAAAGTACTATGTTTGGCTGTTGTTTTTCTTAGGTTCAAAATGTATTACATTAATTTCTGGAATAATTTTTAAGAGTATCTATCAGGGGGCACCTGGGTGGCTCAGTGGGTTAAAGCCTCTGCCTTCGGCTTAGTTCTGGGATCGAGCCCCACATTGGGCTCTCTGCTCAGTGGGGAGTCTGCTTCCTCCTCTCTCTCTCTGCCTGCCTCTCTGCCTACTTGTGATCTGTCTGTCAAATAAATAAATAAAAATCTTAAAAAAAAAAAAAAAAAAAGAATATCTATCAGATTCTGTTTGAAAAGACCTGAGTTTGAAGGTGATTTGGAGATTGGTGTTCTTCTACCTATGTCAGACTTTGTTTTATAGCTAATTTCTTGGATTTGTTGTGTAAAAGTCATGAGAACATGACTTTTAATGTAGCAGTATAAAAGTCCTGTTTTGGGGCACCTGAATGGCTCAGTGGGTTAAAGCCTCTGCCTTCAGCTCAGGTCATGATCCGGGGTCCTGGGATCGAGCCCCACATCGGGCTCTCTGCTCAGCAGGGAGCCTGCTTCCTCTGCTCTCTCTCATCTGCCTCTCTGCCTACTTGTGATCTCTGTCAAATAAATAAAATCTTAAAAAATAATAATAAAAATAAAAGTCCTGTTTTCTGAGAGACCTAGTATGTACTTCCTAAAAGGAGTTGGATTTAACCAAACCATTATTCTGAAATTTGTGGGCAAGATGTTGCTATATGGGGTTAATTAAGATTTGTTCAGTGAAACCACACTGTGTTATATGTAGTGTCATCAGTTCTTGTTGTGGTGCCTTTCAACATCAAGATGGAAAATTACACTACAAGTCATACGGAATTTTGTTGATACTTTTAGAAGAATGTTTTCTAGCCACATGGAAAGGTTAAACTTAATAGTAAAGTACTTGTTATAAATATGAAGAAGTCTGCTTAATATACTAACTTCTTTTTCAAAATGAGTTCTTTCTAAAACTGTGTCCCTGCCTTTTTTATATCATTAAAAGTAATTTAAAGATTAAATACGATCTTAGAATATAAATATCATGTAACTACCAATATTTATTAAAAATCTACTGTGTGTACTGCCCAGATCTAGGCACTAGAGATACAGCAGGAATTTTTGCTTTCCTTATAATCATATGCTAGTAGATGAAGGTAAACAATAAAGAAGTAAAGTATGCACAGATTATGTCAAATGGTGATGAGGGTTTTGGAGGAAAGTGAAGCAGAGGAGGCAGATTGAAAACACTGGGATAGGGTTACTATTTTAAGTAAGTGATTAGTAAAGCCCTCACCAAGGAACAAATTGTATATACACCTGGTGAGAGAGTATTGATAAAAAAAACATTTATTTTTGTCAGGACCAGTGTCTTCTACTTACATTGACCAGAGAGGAAGTGGTCAGTAACTGTTGACCATGGATGGACAGAATATCAAAGATGTTAAGTAGTCTTGAGTTCATAAACTGAATTGTTGAGTCCATGGTGACCATTTTGTTTTTTCATCATTCATCATGGTTTTTCTTCTTTTTTTTTTTTTAAATTGGACAGGTATAATACAGAGCCTAGGTCATTACTATGTAATATACATAAAACATGCACAGCAAAACCAGTCCTGTATAAATACTGATGCTTAAAGGGCGCCTGGGTGGCTCAGTGGGTTAAGCCGCTGCCTTCGGCTCAGGTCATGATCTCAGGGTCCTGGGATCGAGTCCCGCATCGGGCTCTCTGCTCAGCAGGGAGCCTGCTTCCTTCTCTCTCTCTGCCTGCCTCTCCATCTGCTTGTGATTTCTCTCTGTCAAATAAATAAATAAAATCTTAAAAAAAAAAATACTGATGCTTAAAATAAAGGTGTAACTGTTGCAACTAACCTGTAGTAGCTTTTTAAGAGAATTTACCCGTTTAAATCCTGTCTCTCACACACATACATAACATTTTTGTAATAATTTTGTTTTTGTGTAAAGCTACTTTTGTCAGCCTTTGTTCACAAATAACCGTCTTTATTCTAATCACAACAGAATAGAGTTTTGAGCATCTCACCTTTTCTTTCTCTTTGACAGGGTAGGAAGCCAACACACAGAATCCAAGCCACTTGTCCAAGTTCATTTGCCTAGTTAGTAATACCTGGGTAAAATAAAAATTGAGAACATGACTTTTAATGTTCTTTATCCCCAATTTTTGGTTTCCACAGAATTAGAGTTGCCTAGGAGCCAAAACTGTTTCAAAATCAAACTGTGATAAAATAGTTTATAATAGTTTTGATGTAACTAAACTACTTTGGGTGTTTATTGTATTTGCTCTTAATCCATTCCATTTGTGGTTAAAGAAAATAGCTCGTATATTGTAAATTTAGCAGTGTAATATTTTCCTCTGAAGTATAATAATAATATAATTTAGGATGAAAGGAGTGGTAATTTTCCTTACATCAGCTAAGGTCATCAGAAACTCTAAATGCTAATAACTAAGGTCTTATTATTTGATATTAATAGATAATATGAAAGCTTTTTTTTGTTACAATAGAAAACATTTTAAACTTGGGTTTTTACATCCTTTTCTTTCGTAGTCTAGTGAGATGCCCAAATTAACGGAACAATTAGCCGGACCACTTCGTCAGATGCAGGTATGAGTATGTTGAACTTCATGCTTTATGAATAATATATGTAAAATGAGCAGTTTTGACAGTCTAATCCTAGTATTTATCATTCCACAGAGACTACTTCCTTCAAGGTTAAGTATGTTACTTGGTGTTAGTCTTGTCATTTAATGCTATGTTGGTAACATCATTTGTGATTTTTACTTTAATAATTAAATATTCTCCCCCACCAGTGTAATAAATTATATTGAGTTATTGTGAGTGTAGATTTAACACTGTAGTGTAGATTGGTGATATCAATAACTCAGTTCTGCATTGTTTTCCTTGGTATTAAGAGTGACATCTTAATGGACTAGGATTAGTTTGCTTAAGGTTTTGTGTGTTCTTCCATTGTATTTTACAAGAAAATTTTAAAACATGTTTTCTCCTAAGAAATTAATTATCCCTGGGTCTTTAAAGGCCCAGTAGCTTATAGTAATGAATTTGTATGTTCTATGATTTTCTTAGGATGAACTGATTTTATCTACCTTTAACACTAGACAGAGGAAATATGAACTATATGACACTGAAAGAGAGGGAAATGAATCATAAAAAGAGCCTCTTCAGTGGAACATTTTATATTCCTTATTACTAAGAATTTTAAACTTCTAGAACCAGGGAAGTTTGTATAGGACTATATTACCAAGGAAAATAGAATGAATCTAAATATCTCAGTGTGGCAGGAAAGGGGGAGATTAAGATTTATATTTTTTAAAGCATTATTAGGGAAAAGCATTTTCCGTAGGGATTTGTATCTTTTTCAGTCTG